>NC_053498.1:139745118-140045118 GCF_905171775.1 Rana temporaria | reverse complement strand
TATGAATTTTGCGCAAACCAACCGATAAACGCTCCTTTTTCCCCCCCCCGGCTTCCGGGTAGTGAATCCTGCGGGAGTGGGTGTTCCTATTCAGAGACTAGTGATTGACGTATGACAAAAGCTTCACCCCCGGCGCATAATGCGCGTCACCAGTTTCCGAAAGAAGCCGAACTGCGAGTCGGTGCGCTATACGGCGCCTGCGCACCGACGTTCGGCTTTTTTTGGAAACTGGTGACGCGCATTATGCGCCGGGGGGGTGAAGCTTTTGTCATACGTCAATCACTAGTCTCTGAATAGGAACGCCCACTCCCACGGGATTCACTACCCGGAAGCCGGGGGGGGGGGGGGGGGAATACCTATAGTACGGTATGTAAACAGAGGAAAAAAAAAAAAAAACAGCATACTGTACATGTCGGCAGTATGCTGGATTGAATGGTATATACTTGTTTTTAGGGTGAACCTCCACTTTAACATCAATGGCTTCCTATTGACCATTTGCAATGATGCCCTGGCAGCTCTACTCCTACCAATTAACATTTGTTTTGCATCTGGAGGGTGAAGCTGACAGTAAGGTATTTAATGGTCACATGTGCTGTGTTGAGTGACAGTAAGGCATTTAATGGTCACATGTGCTGTGTGGAGTGACAGTTGCCTAGGTCAGTCGGGGCAGATTCCATGCCATGTGATGGAGTTAACAGGCTGAACAAGAAATCCCAACAGCTGCAGCCACTCCTCTCCATATTCCAGCATGGCATTTTTCCTGGCATACCAACGACCTACTCACACATCTAACAGCACCCACACATTGGAATGGAACTTCAAGACTGGCATCCTAATAACAATGAATCAGCACAGTCCAAGTCGCCCCCCCCCCCCCCCAATCTTGGACCATTTGAATGCTTATATTTAAAAGCTGAACCGTACTTAAAGAGACAATTGGTGGCCATTACTGAACTCCTTTCCATGCTCAGCATTACAAGTGTGAGTTTAGAAAAAATGTCGGGGGGGGGGGGGGGCATCTCACCTAAGGGGTATTTAAAAAAAAAAATCTGAAAAATCTTTCTCTGATGGTGGGAAGTGAACAGTAACAGCTGGGAGTTTTTTACGTCAGGCTCTTGAGTGGTGACAATTAAAGGGCACAGTGGCGACAATTGGCACAGTGGCATCAATGGGCACAGTGGCGACAATTAAAGGGCACAGTGGCATCAATTGGCACAGTGGCGACAATTAAAGGGCACAGTGGTGACAATTGGCACAGTGGCGACAATTGATGGGCACAGTGGCTGCGTTTGATGGCATGGCACAGTGGTGACAATTGTTGGCACAGTGGCTGTGTTTGATGGCATGGCACAGTGTCTGTGTTTGATGGCATGGCATAGTGGTGCGAATTAATGGCACAGTGGCTGCGTTTGATGGCATGGCACAGTGGTGACAATTGATAGCACAGTGGTGACAATTGATGGCACAGTGGCTGCGTTTGATGGCATGGCACAGTGGTGACAATTGATGGCACAGTGGTGACAATTGATGGCACAGTGACTGTGTTTGATGGCATGGCACAGTGGTGACAATTGATGGCACAGTGTCTGCCTTTGATGGCATGGCACAGTGGTGACAATTGATGGCACAGTGGCTGCATTTGATGGGCACAGTGAGGCTGCAATTTTTTTTTCCGTTTGCGCGCCCCCAAAAATGTTGAGCACCAGCCGCCACTGCTTTAGGAGGTACAGTATGTGAATGGCTACATGGCTACACCTATAGGCAGGGCATTATCTAACTTTAGTCAATGCTACACTTTTTTTAATCTACAGACACCCCTTACATGTATAGGGAGTCATTTGTTAAAAGGTTAACTGTGCCTTTAAAAAGCGGAACTTCCTCTTATTTGTCTCCTCTCAGGTGTCACAATTGGCACCTTTCGGGGGGACAGCAGGGTGTGCAAGAGGGTGATTGGCATGGCAGCAATTTTTGGAACTGATCCCCCTGCATGGCTCTCTGCACCAGCTGAAAGCTGGCTTCTCCTCCTCTCCCTTCCACCTTCAGCTGCTGCAGAGAGCCATTGGGGGGGGGGGGAGTGGTTCCAGTAATTGCCCGTCTGCCGCAACGATCACCCTCCCTATGAACCACAAATTTCCCTCTGCTGTCCAGGCTCCCTGAGTGCCCCCCACCCTCTCTAACTTCTGGGTTGCCTCTCTTTACTGCCGGCAGGTGTAAGCACACAATAGGATTCTTCAGGATAGAGAGGGGGGCCCTTAAGCCCCATACACATGGGCGTCAGGAGACATTTGCTGGTACAAATAATACAGGCCGACATTCGACCCATGTGTATGTTGGTCTGCCCCCCCAAGTCACCAGCTGAAAGCAAATCTACAGATCAGTTCTGACTTCACTTGCTGTATGCTTGTTCCAGAGCAGTGACTAAAAACAAACCAATGGTGGCAACTGGCAAGCCAACTTGTGTTTCAGGAGGTACTACACCCTCAGAATACTTGGCTTTAAAGGCTAGCCAAAATTAACGAATGAAGGTCTCCCAACTACATCCATTGCCCTAAAAATTGCCCCTTGTTAAGCAGCTCGCCAATAAACCAGCATTATATGGGAGGACAAGTAATGTCGATCGATGAGAAGTTTTTAGGATAGAAGAAAGCATGGACATACCAGATGTAGATCATCACCATCCAGCCAGTGGATCCAACCCCGATTCTTCTTGTCTCCTTTCTGAACGCAGACTAGTCGTCCATTGTCCCAAGTGACCAGACTCTGCTCAGAAAATAAAATATGGAGTCCTATGTTATGTGTGTACTTTATTTCTACTCAGAATAGCCTAAAGAGTACCAACACCAAAATATATAAAATGCTAAGTAAAAAAAAACAAAAAAACTTCAGAATCTGACCCAACAGTTTGGAGACCTAGTACTAAAGAAAACTCCAATAGAGGTGGTATAAATATAATACCTTGCTGTAATCAGGAGGTCCAAACTACGATCCTCCAGCTGTTGTGGAACTACACGTCCCACGAGGGAATGTAAAACTCTGACATTCACAGACATGACTAGGCATGATGGGAATTGTAGTTCCTGAACAACTGGAGGGCCATATTTTAGAGACAGGGCAGTCATCAGGGGGGTACTCCCGTTTTTCTTTTGCATTACACCTATAAGGGTCCCCAGGGTCCCTTACAGGCCCGGCTGGCCCCCCTCCCGTATTTTATTTTATTATAATTTTTTCCTGAACAACTGGAGGGCCATATTTTGGAGAGAGGGCCACCATCAGGGGGGTACTCCCGTTTTTTTTTTCTTGCATTACACCTGTAAGGGGCCCGATGGTCCCCTTACAGGCCTGGCTGGCCCCCCTCCCGTATTTTATTTTATTATTATTTATTTATTTATTGCATTACACCTGTAAGGGGCCCAATGGTCCCCAGCTCCACCCCCTCCGCTTATTATCTTGCGTCAGGAGAGAAGAGATTACACTTTTTTTTTCCCGTCAGCGCCCCCCTCCTCCCCCCGTTATCTGCTCCAAATTTGTGATGGCTGCCCTGTTTGGAGACCCTGCAATGAATGAGTCTAGTACAAAGATCTTAAAGTGGTAGTAAACTCTGTACTACCACTTTCACTTACAGGTAAGCCTATAATAAGGCTTACCTGTAAGTATAAAGAATATCTCCAAAACCTGTACGGTTTAGGAGATACTCCCCTCGCAATATGCCGCTGACTGCAGTGGCGCATGTGAAGCGGGGATCTTCGGCTAAAGGCATACTAGCTCATTATGGCTTTTGCTTTTCAGGTATGAAAAAAAACAAAAAAAAACAGCAGCAGCTTTACTACCGCTTTAATTTTGTACTGGTGTTAGGCTGCCATCTGCTGGTAATGTACAGGCATTGGGGTAGATTCAGGTAGCTATTACGGTGGCGTATCTCCAGATACGCCGCCGTAATTTCAAATCTGCGCCGGCGTATCGTTACGCCGATTCTCAAAGGCAGATACGCTCCAAAAATAGGCTTCCTCCGCCGACGTAACTTGAATGCAGCGGCGTATAATTGTGTGCAATATTACGTTGGCCGCTAGGGGTGCTTCCGTTGTTTTCGGCGTGGAATATGCAAATGACCTAGATACGCCGATTCACAAACGTACGTACGCCCGGCGCAATTTATTTAAGTCGTTTACGTTAGGCTTGTTCGACGTAAGGTTGCTCCTGCTATTAGGTGGCGCAGCCAATGTTAAGTATGGACGTCGTTCCCGCTTCAAAATTAGATTTTTTTACGTCGTTTGGGTAAGTCGTTCGCGAATAGGGCTGGACGTAATTTACGTTCACGTCGAAACCAATACGTCGTTGCCGCGTACTCGGGAGGAATGCACACGGACGGCACATGCGCCGTTCGTACAAAACGTCAATCACGTCAGGTCATCATCAATTTACATAAAACACGCCCCTCCTTCCGCATTTGAATTCCGCGCCCTTTAAGCCGGCCCCGTTTACGCTACACCGCCGCAACTTACGGAGCAAGTGCTTTGTGAATACTGCACTTGCTCCTGTAAGTTGCAGCGGCGTAGCGTAAATACGGTACGCCGTAAGATCAAGCGCAGCTACCTGAATCTAGCCCAGTGTGAACATTCCTACCAGCATCTGTGTTTTTCGCCTAGCTATCGTCCAGTACAGCACTTACCCGTCTAAGTTGCGGAGGCGTAACGTAAATCAGATATGTTACGTCCGCACAAAGATATGCGATCGGACGTGAATCTGGCCCATAGTCGCATGACAAGTTGCACTAGTGAAAGCCTTAGGCTGCATTCACACCCGAGCGTCGGTCGTTCGGTCGTTTTTTTGGGAGTTTTGTCGCGCGTATTCATGCTTATTTGCGCGTTTGCATACAGCGTTGTCCGACGTTTTTGTACTTCGATGTTTTTTATTTTAGCCAATAGGAAAAATTATCATCTTTTCATCACTTGTTGCTATGTTGGTAGATTTTTTTTAATCTTCTGCATGGGCGACAAGTTCTATTGATTAAAGCGACGAAACGCCCGTAGCAAACGCCCGTTGTCGCGCAAGTCGCTTGAATCGAGCGTTTCCATTACTTTCTATGGGAAATGGAAACGCTCAAATACGCCGCTGTCGCGCGAGGTCCGGGACTTGTTTGAGCTTCGCGCGACAGGCGTTTGGGCGTTCGGCGTTCAGGTGTGAACAGTCACCATAGCAAATAATGTATTTTCATCCCTCTGGCGTTTGTGAGCGTAGCGCGTCAGGCGTAAAAACGCCTAGGTGTGAATGGAGCCTTACACCTGTTGCTCCATAGAGAAGAATGGAGGTTCCAATCGGGACCGCCTAAATTAACTGACAGGTGGACCATCGGAGCGTCCGTGTGAAAGGGGCCTGAGGCTGGATTCATTGTTCTGAGAGTGTAGGTGTGAACGGGTCCCATATAGTTTCCTTTTCAGAACACACTAAACTGCAGCACATAGAAAAAAGAATTTCGACTTGAAATGTATTTTTTAGAAAGACTCAGACCTCTGGAGAGGTACAACACACCCACCTATGGAGTCAGATCTAGTATGAGTGTGCAAACTGAGCTGGAGGTCTGACTCGCCAAGAAATATATTGGACCTCTGCAGAGAGACCACTGATTCCACACAGAGAAATGTGGAAGATTTTCTAGTCTGCCTGTAGCTCAGGACGTCATCCCGCCACTTTGCCGTACCTTGCATTTTCGGTTATCTAGGCCCTTGGTGTCTTCATCGAACTCCTGTCCCAGTGTAAACTGGACCCGGTAATTGCGCAGAGTGCTGAGTGTCCGGATGACGAATGAGTCTCCATCTTGTTCTATGATCTTCTGAGGCTTAACAAATTTGGCCAAGTTCCTGGTGACAATGTCTATCCCTGAAATGAGGGGAGAACATTCATAGCTTAATACCAGTAATGCATCACACTGACAAGTAGGTCTTATCGCCATCTTGGAACAGGAAATCTTGTTATTAGGAAGGTTTGGAAAATTCTAGTCGTTGCAACAAAATGAGCCATTTCTCCACCAGAAACATTTACAACATGGGTGCTCAACCTGTGGCCCTCCAGCTGTTGCCGAACTACAATTCCCATCATGCCTCTGCTTTTGGGAGTCATGCTTGTAACTGTCAGCCTTGCAATGCCTCGTGGGACTTGTAGTTCTGCAACCGATCGAGCAGGGCCGATCCTAGGGTCACAGGTGCCTGGGTGCAGAAATGTTTCTGGCGCCCCCCCATGGGCGTCGTCATTTTACTAACTCCTCCCCTTTACAAATGTTTCTATGGCAATGACTCAACCACAGAGATGCTCCCCTACGAAGTCTTCATTACCCCGGGATCCTTACATGATCTCTTAACAATAAACAGAATACAGGAAGAGAAGCAGAGAACTTTATTGGGACCTGAAGGGGGGGCTCTGTGATGGACACAGAGAGGGCTTCTGTTAGAGAGTCTTAGGTAGATTCACAAAGGGCGTCCTAACTTTGCGGCGGCGTAGCGTATCGTGTTTACACTACGCCGCCGTAAGTTAGCGAGGCAAGAACATGATTCTCAAAGTACTTGCCTGCTAAGTTACGGCGGCGTAGCGTAAATCGGGCGGGCGTAAGGGCGGCTAATTCAAATTTGGCTGAGGGGGCGTGTTTTATGTTAATGGGGCTTGACCTGACGTGATTGACGTATTTTACGAACGGCGCATGCGCCGTCCGCCTACATATCCCAGTGTCCATTGCGGCAAAGTACGCCGCACGGTCCTATTGATTTCGACGTGGACGTAAATTACGTAAATCCCTATTCACGGACAACTTACGCAAACAACGTAAAATTTTCGAATTTCGACGCGGGAACGGCGGCCATACTTTAACATTACTATTCCAACTATTTGATGGAATATCTTTAGGCCTGATAAAGCGTTACGTAAACGGCGTATCTGTACTGCGTCGGCCGGGCGTACGATCGTGAATAGGCGTATCTAGTGATTTACATATTCTACGCCGACCGCAATGGAAGCGCCACCTAGCGGCCAGCCTAAATATTGCACTCTAAGATAGGACGGCGCAAGCCGTCGTATCTTAGATAGGTTTAAGTGTATCTCTGTTTGAGAATACGCTTAAACTTAGGTCGGCGCAGATTCCGAGTTAGGTCGGCGTATCTACTGATACGCCGGCCTAACTCTATGTGAATCTAGCTATCTGTTAGATGTTTGGCGCCCCCACCTCTGCAGGCGCCTGGGTGCAATGCACCCTGCCTAGGATCGGCCCTGCGATCGAGGGCCTCAGGATGAGCAACTAGAATTTACAAAGAGCCAAGATATTTCTTTAAGAAAAGTTTGATACATTGCCCATAAATTGAGTGGATTTAGAACTTCTGTCGGTTTTTCTCATTCCCATTCAGGGGCGGGGAGCGTCATATGACGTCCAGCAGGATAACAGCCGCCGCGCGCCTGTGGGGGCATGCATCACGGCGATCGGTGGTGCGATGCATGCCCCCTAACAGTCTGACACACTGCTACACCAATCTTGGTAAAGAGCCTCTGACGGAGGCTCTTTACCACATGATCAGCCGTGTCCAATCACGGCTGATCACGATGTAAACAGGAAGAGACTTGGATCGGCTTTTCCTCACTCGCCTCTAACAGACGCAAATAGAGGAGAGAGTGTTTATCAGCGCAGCCCCCCCTCGCCCTTCGGATCCCGCCCAGGACCACCAGGATGGCCATCCACACTGGACCACCAGGTATGCCCCCCTAGACCAACTGGGAAATGCAAATCTGTGCCCAGGCAGTTGCCAATCAGTGCCCATTTACAATGCCTAACAATGCCAGTGCCACGTTGTTTCGTCACATATGGCGACCAATCACATTTGGCTACCCGCTGGAGTGCGCATGCGCGACGCCGCCATATGCGTTCCAACACTTTTACGGGGAAAAAAAAACAGCACACAAAAACCGTCAGATAGTGTGAGGGAAGTGCCGTCAAACACATGAAAATGCATTCCACTTGTATTGTATTGTTGCATTGCGGGAGCGTGGCCAGCCTCAACCAATCATAGAACCTTAATTTAATTCAGCTGTAGCTGTGCGCGCTCCCGCCTCTTTTACACATGTCTGTACCGGCGTGCGAGACTCTTGTTAGGGAAGTATTAGTGTTGGAACGCATAGCGCAGGGTTTGTATTGTCTTTAACATCATTTCCGTGACATTATCCGAGGGTTTCACTGCTCCGTATTGTCGCAAAACTTTTGGAATGCATGCGCAGTATGAAATTTCTCAGCCAAATGTGATGGGTAGCCGAATATGACAGAACACTGCCTTATCAGTGCCCAACAGTGAAGGAAAAAACGTACTTACCGTACTTACAAAATGTTACAACAGAAAGTTTTTTTTTTTCAAATTTTTTCAGTCTTTTTTTATTTGTTTAGCAAAAAATAAAAACCACAGAGGTGATCAAATACCACCAAAAGAAAGCTCTATTTGTGGGAACAAAATTATAAAAATTTGGTTTGGGTACAGTGTAGCATGACCGCGCAATTGTCATTTAAACAGCGACAGCGCAGAAAGCTGAAAATTGGCTTGGGCAGGAAGGGGGGGTAAGTGCCTGGAATTATCACTTTAACCACTTGCCGCCCGCCAATGACAGATTGACGTCGGCAAAGTGATTTCAATATCCTGAGTGGACGTCATACGACGTCCTCAGGATATTGAGCCGCTGCGCGCCCCCGGGGGCGCGCATCGCGGCGATCGTTGTTGCGGGGTGTCAGTCTGACACCCCGCAACACCGATCAAGGTAAAGTGTCTCTCACGGAGACTCTTTACCATGTGATCAGCTGTGTCCAATCACGGCTGATCACGATGTAAACAGGAAAAGCCGGTAATCGGCTTTTCCTCACTCGCGTCTGTCAGATGCGAGTAGAGGAGAGCCGATCAGCTGCTCCTCTGACATGGGGGGGGGTTTGTGCTGATCGATTATCAGCACAGCCCCCCCGATAGGGTTGCCACCTCATCCCTTTAAAACAGAACACATAGTAATTACTCAGGTTCTGTGGCTGATTAAGGTGGTAATCAAACTCACTTGGTGCCTTATCTGCATTAAATTAGCCCCAGAACCTGTGTAATTAATATGTGTTCTGTTTTAAAGGGATGAGGTGGCAACCCTACCCCCCCGAGGATGCCCACTAGACCACCAGGGATGCCCACTGGACCACCAGGGATGCAAAACCAAAACACAGGTATGCCACCCTAGACCACCAGGGATGACAATGACACAAATAATGGATGCCAATCAGTGCCCACAATGAGCATCACTGATTGGCAGGCATTGTTTGGCACTGATTGGCATCCATTAGTACAACACATACGATAGTGCCACCTATCAGTGCCCATCTATGCCCATCCGTGCCACCTATCAGTGCTCATCCATGCTGCCTATCAGTGCCCATCCATGCCGCATATCCGTGCCCATCTGTGCCGCCTATCCGTGCCCATCCGTACCACCTACCCACGCCCATCCGTGCCACCTATCCGTGCCACCTATCCATGCCCATCCATGCCGCCTATCCATGCCCATCCATGCCGCCTATCCGTGCCGCCTATCAGTGCCCATCCGTGCCGCCCATTAGTGCCGCATATTAGTGCCCATCATCAGTGCCCATCAATGCCACATCAGTGCCACCTCATCTGTGCCCATCAGTGCCGCCTTATCAGTGCCCATCAGTGCAGTACCATCAGTGCCCATCAGTGAAGGAGAAAACGTACTTATTTACAATGTTTTATAACAGAAACAAAAAAATCCCAGAGATGATCAAATACCACCAAAAGAAAGCTCTATTTGTGGGAACAAAATGATAAAAATGTAGTTTGGGTACAGTGTAGCACGACCGCGCAATTGTCATTCAAAGTGCAACAGCGCTGAAAGCTAAAAATTGGTCTGGGCGGGAAGGTGTATAAGTGCCCGGTATGGAAGGGGTTAAATCTACAAAACGCAAATTCCCAGAGCCTCCTCCCCCAGTCATCAGTGCAGTTAGAAGATGCCGTTGGCTGAACACCAAATATTGTAATGAGGCAGATTTGTTCCCAGCTACACAGTGATTCATTCCAGTTTATATCCAGACCGTCTGAAATCTAAACACCAATCTCAAGCTGTAGGTTACAGTGATAGGCAAGCCCGGCCATAGAGATAGAGTAAGTAGACCAGTCCGAGAAGGACAGCTGGGGACATCATTCCCTCCTAGACCTCTAGGGGGCAGATCCACAAAGGAAGTACGCCGGCGTATCAACTGATACACCGGCGTAATTTCAAATTTCCTGCGTCGTATCTTTGTTTTGAATCCTCAAAACAAGATACGACGGCATCTGGGTTAGATCCGACAGGCGTACGTCTTCGGATCTTAGATGCAATTCTTCGGCGGCCGCTGGGTGGCGTTCCCGTCGTATTCCGCGTCGAGTATGCAAATGAGCTATTTCCGACGATCCACGAACGTACGAGCGGCCGTCGCATTCTTTTACGTCGTTTCCGTTCGGCTTTTTCCGGCGTATAGTTAAAGCTTCTATTTGGTGGCGTACGCAATGTTAAGTATGGCCGTCGTTCCCGCGTCAAATTTGAATTTTTTTTATTTTGTTTGCGTAAGTCGTCCGTGAATGGGGCTGGACGTATTTTACGTCCACGTCAAAACCAATGACGTCCTTGCGACGTCATTCAGCGCAATGCACGGCGGGAAATTTAGGGACGGCGCATGCGCAGTTCGTTCGGCGCGGGGACGTGCTTCATTTAAATGAAACATGCCCCCTACTCGCCGCATTTGAATTCCGCGCCCTTGCGCCGCGAGAGATACACTACGCCGCCGTAACTTACGGCGCAAATTCTTTCAGGATTCAAACCAAAGCCAGGTAAGTTACAGCGGCGTAGTGTATCTCAGATACGCTGCGCGGGTGCAGATCTTTGTGAATCTGCCCCTAGAATTCTCCACTATCCTCCACAATGTACAGCCTGTCCTTTCCATCCAGTCTACCTCTCCTCAGAGGAGATCAGGACCTCTTCCAGCTTGTTGGACATGGACACCTCAGCCACCCATAGGTTAGGGTGACCAGACATCCCCGTTTTCTGGGGTCAGTCCCCGGATTGAGGAAACTGTCCCTGGAGCCAGTCTGTCCCCTGGATTTGTCCCCAGATTGCAGTGGCATGGAGGGGGGGCATCTGGTACTCTCAATCCGGGTGCAACATTTGGGGGTGCACAATCATTACTGTGCCCCCCACCCAGGAACTCCTGTAGTCCACCCTATT
Organism: Rana temporaria; assembly: GCF_905171775.1. Taxonomy (NCBI): domain Eukaryota; kingdom Metazoa; phylum Chordata; class Amphibia; order Anura; family Ranidae; genus Rana; species Rana temporaria. The sequence continues at coordinate 140,033,850 of NC_053498.1, read as the reverse complement.
CCCCATGATCCCTCTGGCCCATGTGTGTGTGAGAACGGCAGAGGTGAGGGGTGGTGCAGAGCGTATGGCGGCTATTGGAGAAGCTCTTGGCAGGGGATACTAAGGAGTGGCTGGGTGTGGGGAACAGTACCTGGTGCTGGGGAGCCCTGCTCCCATGGATTATCATGGAGGCCATGGAGAGGTGAGCAAAATCAACCGATCTACACTGTTCATGTAGGGGGGGGGGGGGGGGTGTAGTGCAGGAATCAGGTAGATCAGTGTAGTGGTCAGTATAGAACTCAGGTAGGTCAGTGTAGGAATCAGGTAGGTCAGTATAGGATTTTAGGTAGGTCACTGTAGGAATAAGGTAGGCTAGTATAGTGGTCAGTGTAGGAATCAAGTAGGTCAGTGTAATGGTCAGTGTAGGAATCAGGTAGGTCAGTGTAGTGGTCAGTGAAGTTGTCAGGTAGGTCAGTGTATGAATCAGGTAGGTTAGTGTAGGAACCAGGTAGGTTAGTGTAGGAATCAGGTAGGTCAATGTAGGAATCAGGTAGGTCAGTGTGTGGTCAGTGTAGGAATCAGGTAGGTCAGTGTAGGAATCAGGTAGGTCAGTGTAGGAATCAGGTAGGTTAGTGTAGGAACCAGGTAGGTCAGTGTAGGAATCAGGTAGGTCAGTGTAGTGGTCAGTGTAGGAATCAGGTAGGTTAGTGTAGGAATCAGGTAGGTCAGTGTAGGAATCAGGTAGGTCAGTGTAGGAATCAGGTAGGTCAGTGTAGGAATCAGGTAGGTCAGTGTAGTGGTCAGTGAAGTTGTCAGGTAGGTCAGTGTAAGAATTAGGTAGGTCGGTGTAGGAATCAGGTAGGTCAGTGTAGGAATCAGGTAGGTCAGTGTAGGAATCAGGTAGGTCAGTGTAGGAATCAGGTAGGTCAGTGTAGGAATCAGGTAGGTCAGTGTAGGAATCAGGTAGGTCAGTGTAATTGCCAGTGTAGGAATCAGGTAGGTCAGTGTAGGAATCAGGTAGGTCAGTGTAGGAATCAGGTAGGTCAGTGTAGTGGTCAGTGTAGGAATCAGGTAGGTCAGTGTAGGAATCAGGTAGGTCAGTGTAATTGCCAGTGTAGGAATCAGGTAGGCCAGTGTAGGAATCAGGTAGGTCAGTGTAGTGGTCAGTGTAGGAATCAGGTAGGTCAGTGTAGGAATCAGGTAGGTCAGTGTAGGAATCAGGTAGGTCAGTGTAGGAATCAGGTAGGTTAGTGTAGTGGTCAGTGTAGGAATAAGGTAGGTCAGTGTAGTGGTCAGTGTAGGAATCAGGTAGGTCAGTGTATGAATCAGGTAGGTCAGGGTAGTGGTCAGTGTAGGAATCAGGTAGGTTAGTGTAGGAATCAGGTAGGTCAGTGTAGGAATCAGGTAGGTTAGTGTAGTGGTCAGTGTAGGAATAAGGTAGGTCAGTGTAGTGGTCAGTGTAGGAATCAGGTAGGTCAGTGTATGAATCAGGTAGGTTAGTGTAGGAATCAGGTAGGTCAGTGTAGGAATCAGGTAGGTCAGTGTAGGAATCAGGTAGGTCAGTGTGTGGTCAGTGTAGGAATCAGGTAGGTCAGTGTGTGGTCAGTGTAGGAATCAGGTAGGTCAGTGTAGTGGCCAGTGTAGGAATCAGGTAGGTTAGTGTAGGAATCAGATAGGTCAGTGTAGGAATCAGGTAGGTCAGTGTAGGAATCAGGTAGGTCAGTGTGTGGTCAATGTAGGAATCAGGTAGGTTAGTGTAGGAATCAGGTAGGTTAGTGTAGGAATCAGGTAGGTTAGTGTAGGAATCAGATAGGTCAGTGTAGGAATCAGATAGGTCAGTGTAGGAATCAGGTAGGTCAGTGTGTGGTCAATGTAGGAATCAGGTAGGTTAGTGTAGGAATCAGGTAGGTTAGTGTAGGAATCAGGTAGGTCAGTGTAATGGTCAGTGTAGGAATCAGGTAAATTCTTGTGAATTTTAACCACTTGACGGCGGCACGAACATATACGTCCGCAGAATGGCACGGACAGGCAAATGGGCATACTGGTACGTCCCTTTAAACTTTTCGCCGTGTGGGCGTGCGCGCCCCTGCCGCGAGCTCTGTAATTGTGCCCGTGGGACCCGCGGACTCGATGTCTGCCGGTGTCCCGCGATCGTGTGTTCTGCCTAGTGTCAGGACGTGTCAGGACACTGATCGTCTGCTCCCTCTCATCGGGAGCAGTGATCATTGTCGTGACGCAGGAACCCACTTCCTCTAACAGTAATGCCGCGTACACACAACCGTTTTTCATGACGAGAAAAATGCCATTTTTTAAATTGGCCGTGAAAAACGGTCGTGTTTGGCTCCAGAGCATTTTTCTTGACGAAAAAAAAAATGGCCATTAAAAATGTAGAACCTGCTCTATTTTTTCTCGTTGTTTTTCACGTCATTAAAAAACGGTCGTGTGTACGCTTTAACAGGGGGGGGGGGAACACGCATGCTCAGAAGCAAGTTATGAGACAGGAAATTAGCAAAAGCAGCCCAAAGGGTGGCGCCATTTGAATGGAACTTCCCCTTTATAGTGCCGTCCTACGTGTTGTACGTCACCGCGCTTTGCTCGAACATTTTTTTTTTCACGATCGTGTGTAGGCAAGGCAGGCTTCAGAGGAATCACGTCGAGAAAAACTTTGTTTTTTTCCATGAACAACGGTCGTGTGTACGCGGCATTAGATTCACTCCCTAGGACACATTTAACCCCTTCTGCGCCCCTACTGGTTAACCCCTTCACTGCCAGTCACATTTACACAGTAATCAGTGTATTTTTATAGCACTGATCACTGTATGAATGTGAATGGTCCCAAAATAGTGCCAAAAGTGTCCGATGTGTCCGCCATAATGTCGCAGTCCCGATAAATTAAAACAAAAAAATCACTGAATGCTGCCATTACTAGTAAAAAAAAAAATATGAATAAAAGTGCATCCACAAAGATCTGCACCGGCGCAGCGTATCTGAGATACGCTACGCTGCCGTAACTTACTTGGCTTTGGTTTGAATCCTCAACTAATTTGCGCCGTAAGTTACGGCGGCGTAGTGTATCTCTGGCGGCGGGTAGGGGGCGTGTTTCATTTAAATGAAGCGCGTCCCCGCACCAAACGAACTGCGCATGCGCCGTCCCTAAAATTTCCCGCCGTGCATTGCGCTAAATGACGTCGCAAGGACGTCATTGGTTTTGACGTGAACGTAAATGGCGTCCAACCCCATTCACGGACGACTTACGCAAACAACGTTAAAATTGTAAAATTAGACGCGGGAACGACGGCCATACTTAACATTGAGTACGCCACCATATAGCAGCTTTTACTATACGCCGGAAAAAGCCGAACGGAAGCGACGTAAAAGAATGCGACGGCCGCTCGTACATTCGTGGATCGTCGGAAATAGCTCATTTGCATACTCGACGCGGAATACGACAGAAACGCCACCCAGCGGCCGCCGGTAAAATTGCATCTTAGATCCGACGGCGTACTAAGGCGTACGCCTGTTGGATGTAACACAGATGCCATCGTATCTTGTTTTGTAGATATAAAACAAAGATACGACGCGCAAAATTTGAAATTACGCGGCGTATCAACAGATACGCCGGCGTAATTTCTTTGAGGATCTGCCCCTATAACTTTTGCACAAACCAATCAATAAACGCTTATTGCGATTTTTTTTTTTACCAAAAATATGTAGAAGAATACGTATCGGCCTACCTAAACTGAGGGAAAAAAAAGTTTTTTGGGGATATTTATTATAGCAAAAAGTAAAAAATATTGGGGTTTATTTACTAAAGTCAAATCCACTTTTGCACTACAAATGCACTGCAAGTGCAATTGGAAGTGCAGTCGCTGTAGATCTGAGGGGGACATGCAAGAGAAATAAAAAGCAGCATTGTTGCTTGTACATGATTGCATGATAAAATCAGCAGAGCTTCCCCTCATTTCAGATCTTCCCCTCGGATCTACAGCGACTGCACTTCCAAGGGCACTTGTAGTGCAAAGTGGATTTGCCTTTAGTAAATCAATCTCAGTGTGTTATGTTTTCAAAATTGTCGCTCTATTTTTGTTTATAGCGCAAAAAATAAAAACCGCGGAGGTGATCAAATACCACAAAAAAAAAGGTCTATTTGTGGGGAAAAAAAGGACGCCAATTTTGTTTGGGAGCCACGTCGCACGACCGCGCAATTGTCAGTTAAAGCGACGCAGTGCCGAATCGCAAAAAGTGCTCTGGTCTTTGGCCAGCCAAATGGTCCGGGGCTGAAGTAGTTAATGATATCTTTAAATTCCCGTAGTCGGGCAGATGGACGGCCTTCTGCCTGGAAATTCTGCACTAATGTAAAAAAATAAAAATGTTCTACCCTGAAATAATCGGGTATTTTATTCCGTTGAGCACCCTGCATGCTGACCATGAACAACCTCCATGTGGAAGAAGGTTACTCTGGTAGAAGAGGGGGCAGGGAAAGGATGTTTCTTATCATGTTGTAACCCCCAGACACAGAACAATCAGACCCACACAGACGGTCTCTTACCCAGAGTCTGCAGGAAGCGGTCAAAGTTCTCGTTGCTGACCATGGTCCAGGTGCCGGAAAAGTTTGGAGGAGCCATTGGTAGCGCAGCGCTCGCCGGTCACCGAGCCTATCAGAGCTGGAGAATGAAGAAGAACGTGCAGGCTGACTATTTTTATACTGATGCTGGAGGAGTGTCGCTGATTCCCAACACAGAGAGGTCCACCTACAGACACTCTCTTCTCTGTAACCCTTTCTCCTCCGCTGCCGGAGGAGAGACCTCTGTGCAGAGTTAGGAAAGCCCAAGGCTGCATCCATCCGCAAACCTAAGAGAGGGAATGAGCTCTCTGGTTGCTCAGTACAGTCATAGGACAGCCAAAAAATATAGAGTATAAGCCGACCCGAATATAAGCCGAGGCACCTAATTTTACCACAAAAAAATGGGAAAACGTATTGACTCGAGTATAAGCCTAGGGGGCCAGATTCACGTAAAATTGCGTTACGCTGCGGCGGCGTAACGTATCCCATTTACGTTACACCGCCGCAAGTTTACAGCGTAAGTGCTTGATTCACAAAGCACTTACCTGTAAACTTGCGGCAGCGTAGCGTAAATCCGCCCGGCGCAAGCCCGCCTAATTCAAATGGGGCGGGTACCATTTGAATTAGGCGCGTTCCCGCGCTGAACGTACTGCGCATGCTCCGTCCCTAAAATTTCCCGACGTGCATTGCGCTAAATGACGTCGCAAGGACGTCATTGGTTTCGACGTTAACGTAAATGGAGTCCAGCGCCATTCACGGACGACTTACGCAAACGACGTGAAATAAAAAAATTCGACGCGGGAACGACGGCCATGCTTAACATTGGTTAGACCACCTAGAGGGCATGCTTAGTTTTACGCGACGCATCTCTACGGAAACAACGTAAATTTAGATCGACGGGCAAAGCGGACGTTCGTGAATCGGCGTAACTAGTCATTTGCATATTCTACGCCGACCGCAATCGAATCGCCACCTAGCGGCCGGCCTAGAATTGCAGCCTAAGATCCGACGGTGTACACCTGTCGGATCTTAGGGCTATCTATGCGTAACCTGATTCTATGAATCAGGCGCATAGATACGACAATCGTATCTCAGAGATACGACGGCGTATCAGGAGATACGCCGTCGTATCTCTTTTGTGAATCTGGCCCAGGGTGTCCATCTGCATGCCTCACTGTGTCCATGTGCATGCCTCACTGTGCCCATGCCTCACTGTGCCCATGCCTCACTGTGCCCATGCCTCACTGTGCCCATGCCTCACTGGGCCTCACTTTAGCCATGCCTTCCTGTGCCCATGCCCAGGGCCGATCCTAGGCAGGGTGCACAGGGTGCATTGCACCCAGGCGCCTGCAGAGGTGGGGGCGCCGGACATCTAACCGACTCTCTACCAGAAGCCCTCTCTGTGTCCATCACAGAGGCCCCCCTCCAGGTCCCAATAAAGTACTCTGCTTCTCTTCCTGTATTTTGTTTATTGTTAAGAGATGATGTAAGGATCCCAGGTTAATGAAGACTTTGCGGGGGAGCATCTCTGTGGTTGAGTCATTGCCATAGAAAAATTTGTAAAGGGAAGGGGTTAGTAAAATTACAATGCCTATGTGGGGGCGCCAGAAATATTTCTGCACCCAGGCACCTGTGACCCTAGGATCGGCCCTGCCAATGCCTCATTGTGCCTCACTGTGTCTATGACTCACTGTGCCCATGCCTCACTGTGTCTATGACTCACTGTGTCCATGCCTCACTGTGCCCATGCCTCACTGTGTCTATGCCTCACTGTGTCCATGCCTCACTGTGCCCATGCCTCACTGTGTCTATGCCTCACTGTACCCATGCCCCACTGTGTCCATGACTAGACTTACGTTTAACATGGGAGTATTTGGAAGGGGTGCCCGGGTTTGAAAAATTGGTGCTCCCCGGCCGTAGGTCCCCCAGACAGCAAACTTTGCACACTTGTAGAGGAAGAGTGGATCTACATGTGTGCCAAGTTCCGAGTCCAGGGGACCTACGGCCGGCTGGTACTGGGTCCCCAAATTTACCAGAGAAATTACTGTTTAAACAGGGGAGTCTATGAAAGGGGTGCCCGAATTTGAAAAATCGGTGCTCCCCGGCCAACAAGCTTTGAACACTTATAGCGGAAGAGTGGGGCTATATATGTGCCAAGTCTAAGGTCCTAAGGCCGGCCGGTACAGGGTCCCCAAAGTCCGGGAGATCAGGCGCAAAAAGGTGACTCAAGTATAAGCCGAGGGGGGCATTTTCAGCACAAAAAAATGTGCTGGAAAACTCGGCTTATACTCGAGTATATACGGTATATATATTTATTTTTTAAAACTACTGCATGTGTTTCTTTCATTAAAACACATCAGATGGTGTTTGCATGTGCAACTTGTAGGGTTGCCACCCGTCCGGGATTCACCCGGACAGTTCGCATAGCTCCCAACTGTCCCTGATTTCGAGCAATGTCCCTCTTTCCTCTAGACTTGTGCAAAATGGAAAAAAATAGTTTAGTTTCGTTTAGTTTATTTTCCGTCCTGTTGATTCGTAATCATTCGTAATTTTGCTAAAACGGGATTTTTCGTGTTCGGACTAATTCGTATTTTCGCAAGCGTCGTTTTTCGTTGAATCGCAATGATTCGTATTAATGTAAGCCTTATCTTTAGTTGATTTATAATTCGTACTTTCGGTACAGTACCGTATATACTCGAGTATAAGCCAAGTTTTTCAGCACATTTTTTGGGGCTGAAAATGCCCCCCCTCGGCTTATACTCGAGTCACCTTTTTGCTCCTGATCTCCCAGACTCTGGGGACCCGGTACCGGCCGGCCGTAGGTCCCGTGGACCCCAAACTTGGCACACATGTAGCCCCACTCTTCCTCTACAAGTGTGCAAAGTTTGTTGTACAGGGGACCTACGGCTGGGGAGCACCGATTTTTCAAAGCCGGGCACCCCTTCCATAGACTCCCATGTTAAACAGTAATTTCTCTGGTGAATTTGGGGAACCGGTACCGGCTGGGCATAGGTCCCCTGAACTCGGAGCTTGGCACACATATAACCCCAATTCTCATCTATAAGTGTGCAAAGTTTGCTGTCTGGGGGACCTATGGCTGGGGATCACCGATTTTTCAAAGCCGGGCACCCCTTCTATAGACTCCCATGTTAAACTGTAATTTCTCCGGTGATTTTGGGCACTTCGTACCGGCCGGTCGTAGGTCCCCTGGACCCGGAACTTGGCACACATGTAGCCCAACTCTTCCTCTACAAGTGTGCAAAGTTTGTTGTTGAGGGGACCTATGGCCAGGGAGCACCGATTTTTCAATGCCGGGCACCCCTTCTATAGACTCCCATGTTAAAGAGGATGTCCACTGAAAAAAAATCTAATAATAGCCAGCAGCTACAAATACTGCAGCTGCTGACTTTTAATATATGGACACTTACCTGTCCTGGAGTCCAGCGCCATCCGCAGCAGAGAACGAGCAAACGCTCGTCACTCTGCTGCTCCCCCAGCCATCCTCGGTGAGGGAACCAGGAAGTGAATCGCTCCGGCTTCACTGCCCGGTTCCCTACGGCACATGCGCGAGTTGCGCTGCGCCCACCGATTGGCTCCCGCTGTGTACTGGGAGCCAAGTGTTCCCAGCACACAACGGGGGGGGGGGGTATGGGGGAGGTGACTAATGCACGCAGTCTGCCCGAGACTGTGTGGCCGGAAGTGGGTGCAATTACCTGTCTTTAGACAGGTATCTGCACCCCCCCTCCCCCTGAAAGGTGTCAAATGTGACACCGGAGGGGGGGAGGGTTCCGATCAGCGGGAGTTCCACTTTAGGGTGGAGCTCCGCTTTAAACGTCAGTCTAGGCATGGGCACAGTGAGGCATGGGCACAGTGAGGCATGGGCACAGTGAGGCATGCACATGGACACAGTGAGGCATGGACACAGTGAGGCATGCACATGGACACAGTGAGGCATGGACACAGTAAGGCATGGGTACAGTGAGGCATGGGCACAGTGAGGCATGGGCACAGTGAGGCATGCACATGGACACAGTGAGGCATGCACATGGACACAGTGAGGCATGGGTACAGTGAGGCATGGGCACAGTGAGGCATGGGCACAGTGAGGCATGCACATGGACACAGTGAGGCATGCACATGGACACAGTGAGACATGGACACAGTAAGGCATGGACACAGTAAGGCATGGACATGGACACAGTGAGACATGGACACAGTAAGGCATGGACACAGTAAGGCATGGACATGGACACATTGAGGCACAGTGAGGCATGGGCACAATGAGGCATGGGCACAGTGAGGCATGCACATGGACACAGTGAGGCATTTACACAGTGATGCATGCACATGGACACATTGAGGCACAGTGAGGCATGCAGATGGACACCCTAGCCCTATACTTGAGTCAATACGTTTTTCCCATTTTTTTTGTGATAAAATTAGGTGCCTCGGCTTATATTCCGGTCGGCTTATACTCGAGTATATATGGTACGTTGTTTTTCGTTGATTTGTAACTTTCGTAGTTTTCCGTGTCTCTCTGACAATGGCGCTGCCTAACATTTCTAAATACCTTGCGGTTATTTGTAACGATTCAAAATCTTGTATTTTACTTTCGCGCGAGTTTAGTCCGAATGCGATGCGATTTCAGCAATACTATCTGTATGGCTGAAAATCGCATTGCATGGACATCGCATGCGATTTGCACTGCAATGCGGTGCGAATCACAAATGCGATTTTGCACCACGCAGCACTGTGAACGGCCCTTAAAGTGGAAGGGATCTAAAAAAAAAAAAACTGTAGATTTGTTCTGCTATTTAGAAATGTAATTGGGCAGAGCCTTTATCTTGTAAGTACAAATGGGTACTTACAGTATATATTGTCCTAGATGACCCCTGTAGTCTCCTGACTATGTGACCAGCCCCACGCACGCTCAGTCTACACATTATGGTGATTCCCCAGTGACCCGGCCAGTTAATGTTTCACCCACTGCACTGTATGAGCAATGTCAGCACAAGGGGGGGGGGACACTTATTTGCTTGACCTGCCAAACACAGACAGGGCACTGGAGTTCACATTACCTGGCATGGTGACCAATGACTGCGTGGTGTGACGGGGCAGATTCATTCCATCCAATGGCAGAAGGCGCACTGTCACGCCAACTGTTACTGCAATTCCACCAAACATCCGGGGGGTTACCAGAGGTTGCTGCTATACAGTTTATTTTTATTAGATAGAGATTTGTATTAAAGTAGAAATGCCATGGAAAGAAAAATAAAAGTTTAGTGGTCTGCAAAAAAAAAGCAGCTTTACTTACCCAATTCACTCCACTCCCGCAGTCTCCCTCCGTGCTCGCTAGACCAGTCCCCGCAGCCCCCTCTCCACTACGCTCAGGTCCTCTGATGTCATCAAAGTACAATGCAGCCCCCTCTCCACTATGCTCAGGTCCTCTGATGTCATCAAAGTACAATGCAGCCCCCTCTCCACTATGCTCAGGTCCTCTGATGTCATCAAAGTACAATGCAGCCCCCTCTCCACTACGCTCAGGTCCTCTGATGTCATCAAAGTACAATGCAGCCCCCTCTCCACTAGGCTCAGTACCTCTGATGTCATCAAAGTACAATGCAGCCCCCTCTCCACTACGCACAGGTCCTCTGATGTCATCAAAGTACAATGCAGCCCCCTCTCCACTACGCTCAGTACCTCTGATGTCATCAAAGTACAATGCAGCCCCCTCTCCACTACGCTCAGGTCCTCTGATGTCATCAAAGTACAATGCAGCCCCCTCTCCACTATGCTCAGGTCCTCTGATGTCATCAAAGTACAATGCAGCCCCCTCTCCACTACGCTCAGGTCCTCTGATGTCATCAAAGTACAATGCAGCCCCCTCTCCACTAGGCTCAGTACCTCTGATGTCATCAAAGTACAATGCAGCCCCCTCTCCACTACGCACAGGTCCTCTGATGTCATCAAAGTACAATGCAGCCCCCTCTCCACTACGCTCAGTACCTCTGATGTCATCAAAGTACAATGCAGCCCCTCTCCACTATGCTCAGGTCCTCTGATGTCATCAAAGTACAATGCAGCCCCCTCTCCACTATGCTCAGGTCCTCTGATGTCATCAAAGTACAATGCAGCCCCCCCCCCTCTACTACGCTCAGGTCCTCTGATGTCATCAAAGTACAATGCAGCCCCCTCTCCACTATGCTCAGGTCCTCTGATGTCATCAAAGTACAATGCAGCCCCCTCTCCACTACGCACAGGTCCTCTGATGTCATCAAAGTACAATGCAGCCCCCTCTCCACTATGCTCAGGTCCTCTGATGTCATCAAAGTACAATGCAGCCCCCCTCCACTACGCTCAGGTCCTCTGATGTCATCAAAGTACAATGTAGCCCCCTCTCCACTATGCTCAGGTCCTCTGATGTCATCAAAGTACAATGTAGCCCCTTCTCCACTATGCTCAGGTCCTCTGATGTCATCAAAGTACAATGCAGCCCCCTCTACACTATGCTCAGGTCCTCTGATGTCATCAAAGTACTATGCAGCCCCCTCTCCACTACGCTCAGGACCTCTGATGTCATCAAAGTACAATACAGCCCCCTCTCCACTATGCTCAGGTCCTCTGATGTCATCAAAGCACAATGCAGCCCCCTCTCCACTACACATAGGTCCTCTGATGTCATCAAAGTACAATGCAGCCCCCTCTCCACTATGCTCAGGTCCTCTGATGTCATCAAAGTACAATGCAGCCCCCTCTCCACTACGCACAGGTCCTCTGATGTCATCAAAGTACAAAGCAGCCCCCTCTCTACTATGCTCAGGTCCTCTGATGTCATCAAAGTACAATGCAGCCCCCTCTCCACTATGCTCAGGTCCTCTGATGTCATCAAAGTACTATGCAGCCCCCCCTCTACTACGCTCAGGTCCTCTGATGTCATCAAAGTACAATGCAGCCCCCTCTCCACTATGCACAGGACCTCTGATGTCATCAAAGTACAATACAGCCCCCTCTCCACTATGCTCAGGTCCTCTGATGTCATCAAAGTACAATGCAGCCCCCTCTCCACTATGCACAGGTCCTCTGATGTCATCAAAGTACAATGCAGCCCCCTCTCCACTATGCTCAGGTCCTTTGATGTCATAAAAGTACAATGCAGCCCCCTCTCCACTATGCTCAGGTCCTCTGATGTCATCAAAGTACAATGCAGCCCCCTCTCCACTACGCACAGGTCCTCTGATGTCATCAAAGTACAAAGCAGCCCCCTCTCCACTATGCTCAGGTCCTCTGATGTCATCAACGTACAATGTAGCCCCCTCTCCACTATGCTCAGGTCCTCTGATGTCATCAAAGTACAATGCAGCCCCCTCTCCACTATGCTCAGGTCCTCTGATGTCATCAAAGTACAATGCAGCCCCCTCTCCACTACACTCAGGTCCTCTGATGTCATCAAAGTACAATGCAGCCCCCTCTCCACTATGCTCAGGTCCTCTGATGTCATCAAAGTACAATGCAGCCCCCTCTCCACTACACTCAGGTCCTCTGATGTCATCAAAGTACTATGCAGCCCCCTCTCCACTACGCTCAGGACCTCTGATGTCATCAAAGTACAATACAGCCCCCTCTCCACTATGCTCAGGTCCTCTGATGTCATCAAAGCACAATGCAGCCCCCTCTCCACTACACATAGGTCCTCTGATGTCATCAAAGTACAATGCAGCCCCCTCTCCACTATGCACAGGACCTCTGATGTCATCAAAGTACAATGCAGCCCCCTCTCCACTATGCTCAGGTCCTCTGATGTCATCAAAGTACAATGCAGCCCCCTCTCCACTACGCACAGGTCCTCTGATGTCATCAAAGTACAAAGCAGCCCCCTCTCTACTATGCTCAGGTCCTCTGATGTCATCAAAGTACAATGCAGCCCCCTCTCCACTATGCTCAGGTCCTCTGATGTCATCAAAGTACTATGCAGCCCCCCCTCTACTACGCTCAGGTCCTCTGATGTCATCAAAGTACAATGCAGCCCCCTCTCCACTATGCACAGGACCTCTGATGTCATCAAAGTACAATACAGCCCCCTCTCCACTATGCTCAGGTCCTCTGATGTCATCAAAGTACAACGCAGCCCCCTCTCCACTATGCACAGGTCCTCTGATGTCATCAAAGTACAATGCAGCCCCCTCTCCACTATGCTCAGGTCCTCTGATGTCATCAAAGTACAATGCAGCCCCCTCTCCACTACGCACAGGTCCTCTGATGTCATCAAAGTACAAAGCAGCCCCCTCTCCACTATGCTCAGGTCCTCTGATGTCATCAAAGTACAATGTAGCCCCCTCTCCACTATGCTCAGGTCCTCTGATGTCATCAAAGTACAATGCAGCCCCCTCTCCACTACGCTCAGGACCTCTGATGTCATCAAAGTACAATACAGCCCCCTCTCCACTATGCTCAGGTCCTCTGATGTCATCAAAGCACAATGCAGCCCCCTCTCCACTATGCACAGGACCTCTGATGTCATCAAAGTACAATGCAGCCCCCTCTCCACTATGCTCAGGTCCTCTGATGTCATCAAAGTACAATGCAGCCCCCTCTCCACTACGCTCAGGACCTCTGATGTCATCAAAGTACAATACAGCCCCCTCTCCACTATGCTCAGGTCCTCTGATGTCATCAAAGCACAATGCAGCCCCCTCTCCACTATGCTCAGGTCCTCTGATGTCATCAAAGCACAATGCAGCCCCCTCTCCACTACGCTCAGGTCCTCTGATGTCATCAAAGCACAATGCAGCCCCCTCTCCACTATGTTCAGGTCCTTTGATGTCATAAAAGTACAATGCAGCCCCCTCTCCACTACGCACAGGTCCTCTGATGTCATCAAAGTACAACGCAGCCCCCTCTCCACTATGCTCAGGCAGGCTTAGGTCCTCTGATGTCATCAAAGTTTAAAGGGTGTTTTTCCACCTTAATAAAGGGGTTGTAAAGGTACAATATTTTTTCCCCTTAAATAGCTTCCTTTACCTTAGTGCAGTCCTCCTTCACTTACCTCATCCTTCCATTTTGCTTTTAAATGTCCTTATTTCTTCTGAGAAATCCTCACTTCCTGTTCTTCTGTCTGTAACTCCACACAGTAATGTGAGGCTTTCTCCCTGGTGTGGAGTGTCGTCCTCGCCCCCTCCCTTGGACTGCAGGAGAGTCAGGACGCTCTCTACGTTGCAGATAGAGAAAGGAGCTGCGTGTTAGTGGGCGTCCTGACTCTCCTGTAGTCCAAGGGAGGGGGCGAGCACGACACTCCACACCAGGGAGAAAGCCTTGCACTTGCATTACTGTGTGGAGTTACAGACAGAAGAACAGGAAGTGAGGATTTCTCAGAAAAAATAAAGGACATTTAAAAGCAAAATGGAAGGATGAGGTAAGTGAAGGAGGACGGCACTAAGATAAAGGAAAAAAAAAATGTACCTTTACAACCCCTTTAAACTTTGATGACATCAGAGGACCTGAGCATAGTGGAGGGGGGGCTGCATTGTACTTTGATGACATCAGAGGACCTGAGCGTAGAGGAGAGGGGGCTGCATTTTCCTTTACAACCCCTCTTAATGTATCCTATGCATTAAGGTGAAAAAAAAAAAAACACCTTGCTATGTCCAGCCCCCCCCCTACTTTACTTACCTGAGCCCCGAATTTCCGTGGGCGCGATCCCGCGTCGCTCTCTCCACGGCTTCTCAAGTCTTCATTGGATAGATTGATAGAAGCGCAGTCATTGGCTCCCGCTGCTGTCAATTTATGTTTTTTTTTTTTTTACATGTATACACAAAGGCCCGGATTCACGTAGAATCGCGTATTTTTGTGCGGGCGTTACGTATCCTATTTACGTTACGCCTCCGCAACTTTTACAGGCAAGTGCCTTATTCTCAAACAAAAGTTGCGTCGGCGCATCGTAAATAGGCCGGCTTAAGCCCGCCTAATTCAAAATGTGGTAGATGTGGGCGTGTGTTATGTAAATTTTATGTGACCCCCACGTAAATGACGATTTTTACGAACGGCGCATGCGCCGTCCGTGAAAGTATCCCAGTGCGCATGCTCCAAATTAACCGCAAGAAGCCAATGCTTTCGACGTGAACGTAAATGACGCCCAGCCCTATTCGCGAACGACTTACGCAAAATTTTCAAAATTCGACGCGGGAACGACGTCCATACTTAACATTGGTACGCCTCATGTAGCAGGGGTAACTTTACGCCGGGAAAACCCTAACGTAAACGGCGTATCTGTACTGCGTACGTTTCGTGAATTCGCGTATCTAGCTGATTTACATATTTCTAGGCGTAAATCAGCGTGCACGCCCCTAGCAGGCCAGCGTAAATATGCAGTTAAGATCCGACGGCGTAAGAGACTTACGCCGGTCGGATCTAATACAAATCTATGCGCAACTGATTCTAAGAATCAGGCGCATAGATACGACGGCTCAGACTCAGAGATACGACGGCGTATCTGGAGAAACGCCGTCGTAACTCGTACGAGAATCCGGCCCAAAATGTATTTCCTTTCATTTCTATTTGAAACTGAATGGGCTGTTTTACAAAAGGCGATCGTTTCCAATCACTTTAACTCTGTTGTAAATTTTAATCACGTGAACAGATCCATATCCTTGTTCCATCGTCTCATCCTGTATGGGTGAAAAAAGAACACTTTTCTGGGTTTAAATTGTCCCCCGCTGATTATTTTGTCATTTATGAATGCAGTGACGCCAAGTCGCCATTGTTATTGAGCCGCCAGTGGCCCGTCCCCCGCCAGGACAGGAAACTTCTGCAGAAAGTAAGTGGAGATCTAATACACATCCCGGTGTGCACATTTCCATAGATAACAGCAACCTACCCGGCGGGACATCATCCACCTCAAATTTCTGTGATAAAGCTATAGCACCAAACATCCTGTACAGTATATAAATATATATTGTCCTAACCTAACCCTATAGTCATTCGCCAAATGTTTTTTAACCACTTCAGCCCCAGACCATTTTGCTGGACAAAGACCAGGCCACTTTTTGCGATTCGGCACTGCGTCGCTTTAACTGACAATTGCGCGGTCGTGCGACGTGGCTCCCTAACAAAATTGGCGTCCTTTTGCCCCCACAAATAGAACTTTCTTTTGGTGGTATTTGATCACCTCTTCGTTTTTTTTTTTGTGCTATAAACAAAAATAGAGCGACACGTTTGAAAAAAAATTCAGTGGCCCAGATTCAAGAAGCACTTGCGCCCGCGCAACCATAGTTGCGCGACGCAAGTGCTTACTTGCTCCGGTGTAACGAGTGCTCCTGATTCAGGAACCTCGTTACACCGAATGCAGCCTAGGATGTGACAAACATAAGCCTCCTTATGCCTTCACATCCCAGGCTGCATTCTTGCGTTGGCCGCTAGGGGGCGCGGCCTTTGTGATCGGCGTGTAGTATGCAAATTGCATACTACCACCGATTCACAAAAGTTGCGCGGGCCCTGCGCAAGCCAGGTACGGAGTTTCCGTACGGCGCCTTTAGCATAAGGCTGCTCCTGCTAATAGCAGGCGCAGCCAATGCTAAAGTATAGCTGCGCCTCCCGCCCGTGAAATTTAAATTTCACGTCGTTTACGTAAGTGAACCGTGAATGGCGCTGGACGCCATTCACGTTCACTTAGAAGCAAATGACGTCCTTGCGACGTCATTTGCCGCAATGCACGTCGGGAAAGTTTCCCGACGGAGCATGCGCTGTTAGCTCGGCGCGGGAGCGCGCCTAATTTAAATGATTCCCGCCCCCGGCGGGATCATTTACATTAGGCGCCCTTACACAGGGCGAATTAGCATAGCGCCCGCGCAATTTACGGAGCTACTGCTCCGTGAATCGCTGGGCAAATGGAAATATTTGCGTGGGCGCAGAGAAAAATCTTTGCTCTTTGCCCACGCAAATATTGCTCCATTCTACCTGAATCTGGGCCAGTATTTTTTACTTTTTGCTATAATAAATATCCCCCAAAAAATATAAATAAAGAAAATGTTTTCCCTCAGTTTAGGCCGATACGTATTCTTCTACATATTTTTGGTAACAAAAAAAAAAAACGCAATAAGCATATATTGATCGGTTTGCGCAAAAGTTATAGCGTCTACAAAATAGGGGATAGAATTATGGCATTTTTAGTATTATTTTTTTTTACTAGTAATGGCGGCGATCTGCGATTTTTATCATGACTGCGACATTATGGCGGACACATCGGACACTTTTGACACATTTTTGGGACGTGACCTCAACTTCTTTGGTGGACCATGGTGAGGCCTGTTCTGAGGAGAACCCGTCCTGTTATACCGCTGTATGGTCTTGCCCACCGTGCTGCGGCTCAGTTTCAGGGTCTTGGCAATCTTCTTATGGCCTAGGCCATCTTTATGTAGAGCGACATTTCTTTTTTTTCAGACCCTCAGAGAGTTCTTTGCCATGAGGTGCCATGTTAAACTTCCAGTGACCAGTATGAGAGAGTGAGAGCGATAACACCAAATTTAAGACACCTGCTCCCCATTCACACCTGAGACCTTGTAACACTAACAAGTCACATGACACCGGGGAGAGAAAATTTCTAATTGGGCCCAATTTGGACATTTTCACTTAGGGGTGCACTCACCCCTAATCTGTTCAATGTGTTATGTGCTGCCTAGGTGGGTATTTCCATTGGGGTAGATTCAGGTAGGGCTGCGCACTGTTACAGAGGCGCAGCGTACCGTTTTAACGCTACGCCTCCGTAAATTACTTGCGCTCCGCTTCATTCACGAAGCAGTAGCTCCGTAATTTGCGCGGACGCTCCGTAAAACTCGCCGGCGTAAGCGCGCGTAATTGAAATGATCCCGTAGGGGGCGTGGATCATTTAAATTAGGCGCGTTCCCGCGCCGAACGTAGTGCACATGCTCCGTCGGGAAACTTTCCCAACGTGCATTGCGTTAAATGACGTCGCAAGGACGTCATTTGCTTCAACGTGAACGTAAATGGCGTCCAGCGCCATTCACGATTCACTTACGTAAACAACGTAATTTTTAAAAATCGCGACGCGGGAACGACGGGTATACTTAGCATTGGCTGCCCCTGCTAATAGCATGAGCAGCCTTAGGCAGAAACCGACAAACGTAAACAACGTAAAATGCGAACGCAGGGCGCGCGTACGGTTGTGAATCGGCGTGAGTATGCAATTTGCATACTCTACGGTGACCACTATGGGAACGCCACCTAGCGGCCATCGTAAGAATGCAGCCTACGATACGACGGCATAAGAGCCTTATGCCAGTCATATCTTAGGCTGCAGTCGGCGTATCGAGCTTTCTGAATACAGAAAAGTCGATACGCCGGCGCAAATTAGCAATTGCGCTGCGTATCTATGGATACGCAGACGCAATTGCTTTCTGAATCTAGGCCACTGTTAATTGAGTCACCTATTATTTCTGTCTGTCTGATCATCTGAAGATGTGATTAACATTGTGACCACATTACCTGGTTATCGAACTATTGTGGGATGTTATGTATTTATGTTGATTAGCTTATGGTTTACTTAGATCACTGTTTATGTTGGCTGTTCCTTAGCTATGTTAATGATCTTACAGTTTGCATAAAGTAATCAATCTCTTTTTGTGTGGTATATGAATTCTGTGTGCGTTTACAATGAAGTTTCAGTTCCAGTTTGCATTTAAGTTATTGTCGGCTAGTCTTGGACGCTCAGCTATAAGGCTGCGTTTACACTGAGGCGCTATTGTGCTAAAAATAGCGCCTGCAAAGCGCCCTGAAAGAGCAGCTCCTTTATATCCAGTGTGAAAGCCTGAGGGCCCCTTTCACACTGGAGCGTGGCGCTGGCAGGACAGTAAAAAAAAAAAAAAGTCCTGCCAGCCACATCTGTGAGGCGCTGTAGGAGCGGTGAATATACCGCTCCTACAGCGTCCCCTGCCCATTGAACTAAATGGGGCAGCGCCTCCAAAAACTGAGTTTTTGCAGGCAGGGTTTAACCCTTTTTCGGCCGCTAGCAGGGGTTAAAACCGCAACACTATCGGCTGAAAATCGCGGCAAAAGCGACGATAAAGCGTCGTTACAAATAGCTGACGTACCCAGCGCTTCAGTGTGGAAGTAGCCTAAAACCCCTTTCACACTGGGGCGCTTTTCAGCCGTTTTAGCGCTAAAAATAGCACCTGTAAAGTGCCTCTCATGCCTCCCCAGTGTGAAAGCCCCAAGGGCTTTCACACTGGGGTGGTGCGCTTGCAGGACCAAAACGCCCTGCCACTGCCAAAGTACCTGCAAAGCGCTTCAGGAGCGCCGCAACATGGGGGCTTTTAACCCTTTCTTCGGCCGATAGCAGGGGGTTTAAAGCGCCCCAAAAAATCGCTGTACAGCACCACTAAAACTTGCAGCGCTTTACTGCCAACGCCGACACCGCCCCAGTGTGAGAGTACCCGGTTCCTGGGTCCAGACTGGAGGAAGCTATATCTTGAGGGAAGCACCCAAGCTGGGGGTTGGACGATTTCCATCACAGGGACAAACATCCCATTTACACAGCACACAGGAAGAGAGCTGAGGCTGTCAAATCACAGACGTTGCCCTCCCCTGTCACCATTTATCTCTTGGTGTCAAGAAAACTTGTCAGAAATAACTTGTGCTGATAGCAGAGAAAAAATGCAGCAGACAGAAATAACATTTAGTACTCTGGATAGAGACGAGTACACACTATAGAAGGGTATACTTTGTTCATATTTCATGTCTGCGGTTTACAGCCACTTTAACCGCTTAACGACCGCCGCATGTATATGTACGTCCACAGAATGGCACGTACAGGCATATGGGCTTACATGTACGTCCCTGCCTTTCCGCGGGTCCGATCGGGACCCCCCCCCCCCCCCCCGCTACATGCGGCGGTCGGAATCCCGCGGGGAGCGAGCCGGGACGAGGGCGCGGCTATTCGTTTATAGCCGCCCCCTCAAGTTCACTCCCCAGAGCTGAAGAACGGGGAGAGGCGTATGTAAACACGGCTTCCCCGTGCTTCACTGTGGCGGCTGCATCGATCGAGTGATCCTTTTTATAGGGAGACTCGATCGATGACGTCAGACCTACAGCCACACCCCCCTACAGTTGTAAACACACACTAGGTGAACCCTAACTCCTACAGCGCCCCCTGTGGTTAACTCCCAAACTGCAACTGTCATTTTCACAATAAACAATGGCCCAGATTCAGGTAGCCTTGCGCTTTTTTTACGTAGGCGCAGGGCACCGTTTTTGCCCTGCGCCCCCGCAAATTTTCTGCGCTACCCGCGATTCACGGAGCAGTAGCTCCGTAAATTGCGTGTGCGCTCCGGCAAAATGCCCGGCGTAAGCGCGCGCAATTTAAATGATCCCGTAGGGGGCGGGAATCATTTAAATTAGGCGCGTTCCCGCGCCGAGCGTAGGGCGCATGCTTCGTTGGGAAACTTTCCCGACGTGCATTGCGGTAAATGACGTCGCAAGGACGTCATTTGCTTCAAAGTGAACGTGAATGGCGTCCAGCACCATTCACGATTCACTTACGCAAACAACGTAAATTTCAAATTTCGCGACGCGGGAACGACGGGTATACTTTAGCATTGGCTGCCCCTGCTATTAGAAAGGGCAGCCTTAAGCAAAAACCGGCGTACGCAGGGCTCGCGTAGGGTAGTGAATCGGCGTTAGTATGCAATTTGCATACTATACGCTGACCACTACCGGAACGCCAACTAGCGGCCATCGCAAGAATGCAGCCTAAGATATGCGGGCATAAGAGCCTTATGCCACGCATATCTTAGGCTGCAGTCGGCGTAACAAGCTTCCTGAATACAGAACACTTGTTACGCCGGGGCAAGTAAGCAATTGCGCTGCGTAACTATGGTTACGCAGGCGCAATTGCTCTTTGAATCTGGGCCGCCATAATTGCTCTTTGAATCTTGTCCGCCATAATGTCGCAGTCACGAAAAAAAAAACGCTGATCGCCGCCATCAGTAGTAAAAAAAAAAAAAATTATAAAAATGCAATAAAAACTATCCCCTATTTTGTAAACACTATACATTTTGCGCAAACCAACCGATAAACGCTTATTGCGATTTTTTTTACCAAAAATAGGTAGAAGAATTCGTATCGGCCTAAACTGAGGAAATTATTTTTTTATATATATTTTTGGGGGATATTTATTATATCAAAAAGTAAAAAATATTGCATTTTTTTCAAAATTGTCGCTCTACTTTTGTTTATAGCGCAAAAAATAAAAACCGCAGAGGTGATCAAATACCACCAAAAGAAAGCTCTATTTGTGGGAAATAAAGGACGCCAGTTTTGTTTGGGAGCCACGTCGCACGACCGCGCAATTGTCAGTTAAAGCGTCGTAGTGCCAAATTGCAAAAACTGGCCAGGTCCTTTAGCTGCCTAAAGGTCCGGGTCTTAAGTGGTTAAGAGACATTTTACCCGTCCCCTGTAACACCGGGCCTTGCAGTTGTTTTAACCCAAGTCGCTGAAAAACGGAATTGGCACAAGTGGTGAGGACAGGAATGGATGGGCCCCTGTACACATAAGTAGGGTAGAGGTGAGAGGTTGGGTGGCGGAGTATGTCATCATAAATGGTACATGGATGACCCTCTGAGCACAGACAGAGATATCCTCTGTACACAGCTGTCTGGGTACAGTCAGGGTTCAGACGGGTGGCGAGGTAAAATATTAACACATTTATTTTACAGAACTTCCGTACAAGTTCCACCTCTGTCAGCAGAACCTGCAAGGACGTTTCATCCGGAACAGTAGTGAGGTGGTATATATTGGCTGTAATAAAATGATTGGGTTTATTAAAGGTCCATGTGTTACAGCAGCTCCAGATTCTGAAAAATGAACATTCTTTAAATGCGTCTCGGAAAGGCATCTGGATAAGGAGACGTCTTACATGTTTAAGTTCTATTTACAGCGACATCATTCAGACTTAGCTTAATTGTGATTGGTTCATTTAACCGCTTGCCGCCCGCCGCACGCAGATATACGTCTGCAGCATGGCACGGGCAGGCAAAACGACGTACCTGTAAGTCCCCTTTAAGAAGCGGTTGTTGCGGGAGAGCGCCCGATGCGATCTCCGTGAGCACGCCCGGGGGTACCGCGGACTCGATCGCCGCGGGCATACCCGCGATCGTCTCACGGAGAGATAGAACGGGGAGATGTTAAAGCGGAGGTTCACCCAAAAAACAAGTATCTAACATTACATTCAGTATACCCCAAACATGTACAGTATGCCGTTTTTTTTTTGGGGGGGGGGTGTACATACAGTATTATCGCTATTTTCCTCCCGGCTTCCGGGTACTCGCTCCCGCGAGACTTGGCGTTCCTGTGCAGTGCCGCAATGTCATCTGGGACTTCGTCCATATGATCGACGTGCCTGAGAAAAACTCCCCCCGGCGGATAAGGCGCGTCACGACTTTCCGAAAGAAGCCAAACCGCGAGTCGGCTCTATACAGCGCCTGCGCAGTCAGCTCTACACGGCTCCTTGTTGGGTGCGCAGTCGCCGTATAGAGCCGACTCGCGGTTCGACTACTTTCGGAAAGTCGTGACGCGCCTTATCCGCCGGGGGGAGTTTTTCTCAGGCACGTCAATCATATGGACGAAGTCCCAGGTGACATTGTGGCACTGCACAGGAACGCCCAGTCCCGCGGGAGCGAGTACCCGGAAGCCGGGAGGGAAATACCGATTATTCCGTTTGTACCCCCCCCAAAAAAAAAAAACGGCATACTGTACATGTTTGAGGTATACTGAATGTAATGTTAGATACTTGTTTTTTGGGTGAACCTCCGCTTTAATGTAAACACATCTTCCCGTTCTGCCTAGTGACACAGTCACTGATCGTGTTCCCTGTCATCGGGAACACGATCAATGACGTGTCACAGCAAGCCACGCCCCCCCTATAGTAAGAATCACCCCTTAGGGAACACTTAACCCCTACAGCGCCACCTAGTGGTTAACCCCTTCACTGCCAGTGTCATTTTCACAGCAATCAGTGCATTTTTATAGCCACGATCGCTGTAAAAATGACAATGGTCCCAAAAATGTGTCAAAAGTGTCCGCCATAATGTCGCAGTTACGATAAAAATCGCAGATCGCCGCCATTACTAGTAAAACAAAATTATTAATAAAAATGCTATAAAACTATCCCCTATTTTGTAGACGCTATAACTTTTGCGCAAACCAATCAATAAACGCTTATTGCAATTATTTTTACCAAAAATATGTTGAATACGTATCGGCCTAAACTGAGGGAAAAAAAAAATCTGTTTTTATATATTTTTGGGGGATATTTATTACAGCAAAAAGTAAAAAATATTTAATTTTTCTCATAAATTGTCGCTCTATTTTTGTTTATAGCGCAAAAAATAAAAACCGCAGAGGTGATCAAATACCACCAAAAGAAAGCTCTATTTGTGGGGAAAAAAGGACGCCAATTTTGTTTGGGAGCCACGTCGCACGACCGCGCAATTGTCAGTTAAAGCGACGCAGTGCCAAATCGCAAAAAATTGCCTGGTCATTGGGTGGCCAAATCTTCCTGGGCTGAAGTCGTTAAAACACCCCAAAAAAAAAAAAACAGACGGCTCCATTTAAATGCTTTAATTAGACAGCACGTCAAATGGTTTTTGCGCTAAGAAATACAAACAAAATGTAAAGATTCCACGCAATTTATTTAAAGTTTATTGCTTACAGGATGAGCAGCAAAGTCCATTTATTCCTGTATGTTTTTACAGCATTGTGATTGAGGTACCAGTACAGGAGCCTGTGCAGGAGAGAAGACTCCACAGAGGAAGGATCTGTGTAATGGAGAGCGGAGGTCATACAACGTGAAAAGGTTCAGTCACATCTTCCATGTTTCTCTGTCCTTTTACAGCATAAAATTATGTTCAACAAATAACTGAAGTGAGCTTAAAGAGGAAGTAAACCTAAAAAAAAAAAATGTCCTTAAAAAAAAAAAACCCTGCAAGAGAAGGGCATAATGAGCTAGTGTGCATAGCATACTAGCTCATTATGTGGAACTTACCTGAGATCGAAGCCTCCGAAGCGCTCCTCGTTCCCCTCCGCCGCCCCCACCATGTCCCCTCGGAGCGTCTTCCTTGTATCGCCGCTCCGGCGCTGTGACTGGCCGGAGCGGCGATGACGTCACTCCCACGCATGCGAAGGAATACTTTATTTACCCCCATTATCCCATTCACAAAAACGGTACGCTCAGTGCGCCTGCGCCGTTGCCTACGGAGCGCGCAGGCGCCATAGACATCGGGGCAGTGTTTTCAGCAAATTTCTCCTTAACCGTGGAGGTTAGGCGATATTTCTTGCACCTACAGGTAAGCCTTATAATCTAGGCTTACCTGTAGGTGCAAGTTGTGTGGTTGGGAGGGTAAATGCACCCTCCCGTATAAAGCTGAAAGCATGAAATGCATAAAGAGCACACCGTTTTGTTTTCGGGAACCCAAGGCCAACCCACTGCCTGAAGCAGAACTCGGCTTTAAAGTGGTTGTAAACCCTTACAGACCACCTTGACCTACAGGTAAGCCTAGATTAAGGCTTACCTGTAGGTGCAACAAATATCTCCTTAACCTACACGGTTAAGGAGATTTCCAAAAAAGACGGCAAATAGACAACGGCGTGCAGGCGCACCGAGTGCGCTGCTACCAACGGCATCATGCCAATAGTGGCGGCTCCCACGCGCATGCGTGACGTCATCGCTGCTCCGGCCAGTCACAGCGCCGGAGCAGCGATACCCGGAAGTCACTTGGGGTATCATGGCGGTGAGGGAGGAGGTGTCCGAGGACCGCTGCGGGGGCTTCGTTTTCAGGTAAGTAATTCATAATGAGCTAGTATGCTGTGCAAATATCCCGATGTATCTCGAAATAAGTATCCCGATGCTTCACCCGATACTTTTTTTTTTATGTAGAGTGGCCGGAGAGGAAGGCAGGAAGTGTCTGGGGAAGGCAGGAGAGGGCGGGGGGAGTGCAGGCAGAGTTTGGCTGGAGAGGGGGCGGGCAGCATACACTGGGGGGGGGTGTCGGGCCGGTGCTCCCCTTCCGCGACTGAAGAGGACAGTGTGGAGACAGCGGGCGGCATGGTGGTGACAGACAGGCAGTTACACACAGGCTGAAGCCTCGCTTTGCGGGGGGGGGGGGGTCCGTTGTCACACCCGGGACCCAGCCGCGGCTCTGACAAATCTCGGCTGTGACTGTCTCACAGGTGGGAACTTGATAAAAATGAACTGTGAAAAATAAGATAAAACACAATGCAGCAGACACTGCAAAAAGAATGACAGTTAAGCCCAGGGCCGCCATCAGGGGGGTACAGGCATTACACCTGTACACACACGACTGGCCCCCCTCCTGTTTATTTTTTGCATTACACCTGTAAGGGGCCCGATGGTCCCCAGGGCCCCTTACAGGCCCGGTTAGCCCCCCCTCCTGGTTTTTTTTTTTGGGGCCCTGCCTAAAGCGGTGTAGGTGGCCCCAAAATTAGTGATGGCTGCCCTGGTTTAGCCAGCCATACACAGTGCAAATTTCTTTCCTGCAACCCAAAATGTGCTTGATTCCCCCCATCATCACAGACAGTGTTGACAGAGGAATCCCCCCTGCCAAGTAATTTTATTCTCCTGGCAGTGATTATTGCTAGCCATATATATATATATATATATATATATATATATATATATATATATATATATATATATATATATATATATATATATATATACCAGTTAATAGAAATAATTGCATGTAAGATCTGGCAGGTTGGTTGCACCCAAGTCGATCAATCAATAAACTTGTTAAATTCAGCCTGACCATACATGGTTTTGAATCTCAGCCGGCTTCAATTAGTTGGGGCCCGAAAGTCACGTTGGTGAGGGCGGAAAAACCGGACTGGAATTCCATCATTTCTGTTTTCTGTTTTTGCTCCAAATAAAAGGGCTGCAGGTCTGTTGGCCAAGCATATTGGCAAATGCCCAATTAAAGAGATGAGATTAGTGTAACCACACAGCTGCAGAAATGTGCAAAGAGCCTATTCTATAACGCAAGATAGTTTCAACTTTGTAACAGTCTCAGAAAAGAAGTCATAAAAGGATCATTATTGAAGGTCCTTGGTGTTCCTCACCAGGGGCTCGAGAATAAGGCCTGAGTTTTTCTCCTCACTCTCCTCGCTATACAAGTCGTGGTTTTTGATATAGTCCAGTACTAGGTCAGGCAAAAGATACCGGACACTCATCCCTCGCCGCAAGGCCCGCCGGACTTTGGTGGAAGAGATGTCGTTGGTGATCCACTCTTCCACCAAGTGAATATTGTGCCTGTATTTCCAGAGGACGTCCGACTCGTAGATGAACTTCTGTGCGTCACTCCCTATCCTGGTGATACAGACCAGACCAAAAGAGGACACGATCTCTACTATGTGTTCAGGCTTCCACAGGTTGGGGGTTCCAAGCGATTCCAACATGTCCGCCCCACACAGCAGCTTCACCTGAGGGACAGCTGGAAGACAAAACAAACAGTTTTCAGCTCTCTGCTCCCTTTCATGCGTTTCTCAATTTCTCCTGAAAGGAAAAAGCCTGTTTACAGAGCTCTATAGCTCAAGCTGAAATTTAATACAGCAGTTCTATAGAATCTTGCATTTCTCCAATTTTTTGGAACATCACGAAGTCCTTGGTTGTTACATCTTACCTCTGCTCTCTGAACAGTTATGGTCTTGGCAGTTTTCCCTTTTCCTCTTGTTACCCTTCTTGTACCCAGATTTCTTATCCTGGTTCCCTTCATTAGTCATATCCCTAAGCTGCTGCTGGTGATGCCTGAAAAAGATATAACAAAATAAAAAGCCATAGGCAAAAGGTCTGGACAGTAAGGGCATGACTAAAAAAGTCACAGCAGGTTTTGCCAACTGCTGAGGTTTAGGGCATGCTGGGATTTCTAGTTCCTCGATACCACGGGAGGGTATTGGTTTGCCTGTATGGGTTACCTTAAAACTGCTACAGTCTCAGTCCAGTCCTTTTTCAAACACTCCCACGGGTCCACTTTTATCCAATCTGATGTCTGAGTCGCCTGTTGGGCCATTGACAGCCGGTGTGGCCCCTCGACTAGGCCTTTCTTTTTGTATCCGTCGCTCACAGGAGATATAATACCTTTTACTACCTTATAGTTTCCTGCGTGGGAAAATCAACAAATACATAAAAGGACAGTGAGCCACTTACATAATACTCAAAAAAACACGAAATTTTTCATTGATACATTAACCACTTCCCGACGGGCGTACGAATATGTGCGGCCGCAGGGTGGTTCTAAATCTCTGACAGGACGCATATATGCGTCCTCCGCTCTTCCAGGCCACTAGAGGGCGCGCGAGCGCCGCATTCCTGAGATACCGATGCGTGTGCCTGGCGGCCGCGATGTCCGCCAGGCACTCGCGATCGGCGGCTACAGGGACAAGACGTGGAGCTCTGTGTGTAAACACAGGGATCCACGTCCTGTCAGAGGAGAGGAGACCGATCTGTGTCTCTTGTACATAGGGACATAGATCGGTCACCTCCCCCAGTCACCCCCCCTCCCCCCACAGTTAGAACACACCCAGGGAATACATTTAACCCCTTCCATGCCCCCCTTGTGTTAACCCCTTCACTGCCAGTCATATTTATACAGTAATCGGTGCATTTTTATAGCACGGATCGCAGTATAAATGTGAATGGCGCCAAAAACGTGTCAAAAGTGTCCGATGTGTCCGCCATAACGTCGCAGTCCCAATAAAAAAATAATTACTAGTAAAAAAAAATAATAATAAAAATTAATAATAATTCTGTCCCCTATTTTGTAAGCGCTATAACTTTTGCGCAAACCAGTCGCTTATTGCGATTTTTCTTTTTAACCAAAAATATGTAGAAGAATACGTATCAGCCTAAACTGAGAAAAAAAATGTTTTAAAAAAAAAAAAAAAAAAATGGGCTATTTATTATAGTAACAAGTAAAAAATATTGTCAGTTAAATCGACGCAGTGCCAGAAGCTGAAATTTCACCTGGTCAGGAAGGGGTATACGTGCCCAGTAAGGAAGTGGTTAAGTAAATCTGAAGCAGTACTAAAAAGGCAAAATGGTCCAACGCCCTGAAGTCCCTCACCAGCATTTTCTACCCAACGCCATGCCTGGGCTGTCGTTACTGGTCAGCGCGGGATGAGGTCACTCCCATGCATGTGCTGGAGTGCAATCATCCCATCACACAGGTCGTATGCCGGAATATAAACTGAGCTGTGCTCTGCTCTTTTTTATAGGTTTGTAAACCCTCAAGGTTTTTTACCTTAATACATTCTATGCATTACTGTGAAAACCCTTCTGTGATGCAGCTGTCCCCCCTCCCCCCCCCCCAGAGCCTACCTTTTACTTACCTGAACCCTGTCTTTCCAGCGACGGGGACAAACACACCAGCTCCAGCCGGTGTCTCGGGTCCTGATTGGATAGACTGATAGCAGTGCAGCCATTGGCTCCTGCTGCTGTCAATCAAATCCAAAGATGCGTGGGGGGCGGGGCTGAGTTCTGCTGTCTGTGTCCATAGACGCAGCAGCAGGATACGGAGTGCGCCCGCACGGGTGCCCTGAGGGAAAGCGCTTCTCCAACGGGGCACTGGAGAAGAGGTGGAGCCAGGAGTGCGGCTGAGGGACCCAAGAAGAGGTGGATCAGGGCCACTCTGTGCAAAACCAACTGCACAGAGGAGGTAAGTATAACATGTTTTTTTTTAAAATGGTTAAACAGTGGTGGCCGGTGGAATTCCCCCCCCCCCCCCACACCCTTGGGTTGGTCAGTAGCACTAACCCCATCAACGGCGCCTTCCCCTGCTTGGCGGCGGTGGCCTTCTGATCTCCACGGGTCATGGCAGCGGCTTCCGTTTCCTCCCTCCTCCTTGGCAGCCAATTGGTCTCAATCGGAAAGCGGGTCTCACACCCGCTTCCCGATTGGCCGGATTAAGGATCAGGGTTTCAACAGCGAACATTCACTCGCTGTTGTAACACACCTGGGTGGGATCGGAGCTCATTCTCTGCGATCCAAGCCCACACTATGTTGAAGCCCATTAGAGCCTCTGGCTCTAATCATGTGCTTAAAAAAAAAAAAAAAAAACACGTCAGCTGTAGTTCATGTACCTGGTGTCCTGAAAGGGGCCGGATGCAAGAGAGGGTGGCTGCGCATAGATTCATCATGCTATGCATGAATCTATCTATTGCATATAGGGGGGGTGGCGGCCGGCCAATGGACGAGCTACCACTGCGGTTACATATAACTTTTGCAAAACCTTCTTGCCACATGGCAGCATTGTATGCGACACAGTGACAGGAACTCTGTATAGGTAATGGTTAGGTTTTGGGGTACCTGTGGAATGCAGATGGTCCCTCGCCAGTTCAAACAGCCTCAGGTGCATTACAGTGATCGGGTTAAATGAGCCGGTAGCCAACAGGACAACTTCTGTCCGTTCGTCTGACTTCTCCATGGTATAGGAGGAATTCAAGCAGATCGCGTCCGGATTGCTTATACAACCTATAAACAAAAAATATAAAACTTGTTAAGAAATCGCTGTAAAGTTTATTATTTGCTAGAAAATTACTTAGAACCCCCAAACATGATATATTATATATATATATATATATATATATATATATATATATATATATATATATATATATATATATATATATATATATATATATATATATATATATATATATATATACACACACACACACACACACACACACACATTTTTTTCTCTAACACCCTAGAGAATAAAAAATACTTTGTCACATCGTATTTGCGCAGTAAAGACAACAGTAAAGTTAGCCCAATTTTTTTTTTATATTGTAAAAAGATAATGTTACCCCGAGTAAATTGATACCCAACACGTCACTCTTCAAAGTTCCGCCCTCTCGTGGAATGGCGGCAAACTTTTACCCTTAAAAATCATCCATAGGAGACTTTTAAAAAAAATCTAAAAGGTTGCATGTTTTGAGTTACAGAGGAGGTCTAAAGCTAGAATTATTGCTCTCGCTCCAACGATCGTGGCGATACCTCACGTGTGCGGTTTAAACACTGTTTTCATATGCGGGTGCTGCTCGCGTATGCGTTCGCTTCTGCACGCGAGATTGTCGAGATGGGGAGCTTTAAACATTTCTTATTTCTTTTACTTTAATTTCTTTATTTTGACATTGGTTTTAAAAAAATAAATACAAATTGGGCCACTTTTATTTCTATTACAAGGAATGTAAACATCCCTTGTAATAGAAAAAACATGACAGGTCCTCTTAAATATGAGATCTGAGGTCATTTTGACCCCAGATCTCATATTCACACTAAAATGCAATATAATTTTTTTTTTTAATGTCATGCTAAAATAAAAAAATTAAATAATGTCCCTTTAAGAGCGGAATTGACGTTTTGACGTTTGCATCTGCCCTGCAGTGATATGGAGACGGGTGGGAGCCATCTCCCCCTCACTCGTCTCCATACCCAGCAAGGGATCAGACCCAACGGATCCGGTAAGCGGCGGAAGGACGGAGGAGCCTCTCCCGCTACCGATAAAAGTGATCTGGCGGCGAATCCACCGCAGAGGCCACTATTATCTTGTAGCGGACCGCCCGCTACAGAAGAGGATACCAGGGTTATGGTAGCTAGCTGCTACCATAGCAACGGTATTCCTCTTCAAACAGCCGACATATTCCTGCGGCGGGAAGTCCGTAAGTGCTAACCGTTGGCCATGGATAGGACATGACAAAGTTTGTTAGTAAGAAATCTGGGGGGCCGATATATGATGCCGATTTTTGCGGACGATATTTTAGGCCGATTTTTTTTGGTGGCACTGGCTCGTGGCACTGGAAGATGGCACTAGCAGAAGGCTCCTATTGGCACTGGCAGGTTGCACTGGATGGCACTGAAAGATGGTACTAGCAGATGGCACTGATTGGCAGGTGGCACTTCTTGGCACTGGCAGGTGGCACTAATTGACACTGGCAGGTGGCACTAATTGGCAGATGGCACTAACTGGTGACACTGGCAAGTGGCACTGGTTGGCACTGACTGGCAGGTGGCACTAATTGGCACTGGCAGGTGGCACTGATGGCTTTAGTTTGCACTGGTAGGTGGCACTGGATCACACTGGCAGGTGGCACTGGATGGAAGGTGGCACTAATTAGGACTGGATGGTGGCACTGGTATTGGCACTGGCAGGTGGCATTGGCAGATGGCACTGGATGGTGGCACTGGTATTGCCACTGGCAGATGGCACTGGATGGCAAGTGGCACTAACTGGTGCAAAAAAAAAAAAAAAAAAAAAATTGCGTCACCCCCCAGTACAGACCCCCTCTCCCTCGAGTATAGACACCCCCCCCCCCCGCTACAGACACCAGAGAGCGGTTTGTGTCCCACGAGCGCGGGCCCCTCCTCCTCTGTGGGCGTAAACAGAGAGGAGGGCCGCCGCGCTGGGTGTACCAAGATGGCCGCGGCTCCGGAGCTAGGCCGAAGCCGCAGTCTTTCCTGATGCTGTGACCGTGGCGGCAATCCGCGACAGGCTTCGGCCTAGCTCCGGAGCCGCGGCACCGCTAGCCGCCATGTAAAATATCGTCCTAATTTGGATAAAAAACGGCCGATGCCGATTTCTCCAAAACGGCCAAATATCGGCCGATATATCGGCCTGCTGATATATCGGTCGACCTCTACATATAAGAGCTAAAAGTATGTAAACAGATGAACAGAAGCACGGCCGTGGGTTTGTTTGCCTCTGGACAAAAGCTGGAAGGAAGCGATTCACACAAAAGCGATATTTAACCTCTTTGGGTCCGATTCAGCAGGGGATCGGTTCATAGAGTTAAACTTAATGCACCTGAACCAAGGTGAATGAACAGTCTCCAACACCAGAGAACGCCTTTTACAGAGAAACGCGTAGGGCAGAGCTAGAGCTGTGACGTCATCATGCACAGTGGTGCCAGTGTTCTATCAATATGTGCCCTCCATTGAAAAGTGCCCGCACATGCGCAGGATGGAGCCGCACTCCAGCTGACTTCCCGCTCAGCTTGTGTGACGCGACCATGGGGCATGCACCCATCACAGGAGGCATTTTTCGAAGGGAGAGGGAATTTTCTGGTTTCAATTGAACGCTATTCACAGAGCGGAGGGCGACACCGTAGTTGTTACATTATGTCTTGCAGTTGCAGGGCGGCTTGTGGCTGTGTTAACCGCTTGCCGACCGCGCCATGTACGTTTACGTCAGCAGAATGGCACAGCTGTGCAAAGTATATTTACGCTACTTTGAATTGCGCGCCATGCAAGCCAGCGCGCACACCTGCCGCGAGCTCCGTGACCGTGCCCGTGGACTCAACGTCCGCCAGTGTCCCGCCATCTTGTCACAGAGCGGCAGAACGGGGGATGCCTGTGTAAACAAGGCATCTCCCAGTTCTGCCTAGTGACAGGAGACGGATTGTCTGCGCCCTGTCATCGGGAGCAGCGATCAGTGTCGTGTTACAGTAAGCCCCGCCCCCCCCACAGTTAGAATCACTCCCTAGGACACACTTAACACCTTCCTAGCCCCCTAGTGGTTAACCCCTTCCCTGACCGTGACATTTATACAGTAATCAGTGCATTTTTTAGATGTAAATGGTCCGAAAATAGCGTCAAAAGTGTCCGATGTGTCCGCCATAATATGATAATAATGCATTGATGCATATGATGTTAATGCATTGTATGTCCGCCATAATGTCGCAGTCACGATAAGATCGCTGATCGCCCCCATTACTAGTAAAAACAAAAATATATTATTAATAAAAATGCCATAAAACGATCCCCTATTTTGTAGACGCTATAACTTTGTCGCAAACCAATCAATAAACGCTTATTGCAATTTTTTTTTACCAAAAATATGCAGAAGAATACGTATCGGCCTAAACTGAGGAAATTTTTTTTTTTTAAAAAGAATTGGGGATATTTATTATATTAAAAATTACAAAATATTGCTTTTTTTTTTTTTAATTGTCGCTCTTTTTTTGTTTATAGCGCAAAAAATAAAAAAAAACGCAGAAGGTGATCAAACATCACCAAAATAAATTTCTATTTGTGGGGAAAAAAGGACGACAATGACCGTCGGAGGCCCGGGCGCGATGTGATGACGTCACACCCGGGTACCCGTAAGTAAACAACATTTTTTTCACCGATCTCATGCTTTCCAGCCTGGAGGAGAGATGTGAGGTCTTATTGACCCCGCATCTCTCCATAAAGAGGACCTGTCACACACATTTCCTATTACAAGGGATGTTTACATTGCGTGCGTTAGAGTGCCAGCAACAATTCTAGCACTAGATCTCCTCTGTTAATCTAAACTGGTAAACTGTAAAACATTTCAAAGCGTTGCCTATGGAGCTTTTTAAGTACCGAAGTTTGGCGCCATTCCAGTGTGCGCAATTTTAAAGCATGACATGTTAGGTATCTATTTACTCGGTGTAACATAATATTTCATTTTTTACAAAAAAATTAGGCTAACTTTACTGTTTTGTTATTTTTTTAACTCATGAAAAATTTCCCCCCCCCCCAAAAAAAGGTGTTTAAAAAAGATTGCGCAAATACCGTGCGAGATAAAACATTGCAATGACCGCCATTTTATTCCCTAGGGTGTCTGCTAAAAAAAAAACATATATAATGTTTGGGGGTTCTGCGTAATTTTCTAGCAAAAGAATGATGATTTGTACATGTAGGAGAGAAGCGCCAGAATAGGCCTGGTATTGAGGTGGTTATAAAAGCCCGGTATTGAAGTGGTTAACGTTCCAATACTTTTGACCAGAGCTTTTTTTCCCAGAACAGGTGCAGGAACTCCCTCCTTCTGTCACCTCTTGTGTCCATCCCTTACCCACCTCCAAGCACCATTCATTGGTTTCACCCCCTACCCACCTCCGAGCACCATTTCTTGGTTCCACCCCTCCCCACCTCCGAGCACCATTCCTTTTCTCCACCCCCTACCCATCTCCGAGCACCATTCCTTGGTTACACTCCCTACCCATCTCCAAGCATCATTCCTTGGTTACACTCCCTACCCATCTCCAAGCACTGTTCCTTGGTTCCACCCCCTACCCA
This sequence comes from Rana temporaria, assembly GCF_905171775.1. Taxonomy (NCBI): domain Eukaryota; kingdom Metazoa; phylum Chordata; class Amphibia; order Anura; family Ranidae; genus Rana; species Rana temporaria. The sequence continues at coordinate 140,000,188 of NC_053498.1, read as the reverse complement.
CCTCCGAGCACCATTCCTTTTCTCCACCCCCTACCCATCTCCGAGCACCATTCCTTGGTTACACTCCCTACCCATCTCCAAGCATCATTCCTTGGTTACACTCCCTACCCATCTCCAAGCATCATTCTTTGGTTACACTCCCTACCCATCTCCAAGCACTATTCCTTGGTTCCACCCCCTACCCACCTCTGAGCACCGTTCCTTGGTTCCACCCCCTACCCACCTCTGAGCACCGTTCCTTGGTTCCACCCCCTACCCACCTCTGAGCACCGTTCCTTGGTTGCACCCCCTACCCACCTCTGAGCACTATTCCTTGGTTCCACTCCTTACCCACCTCTGAGCACCGTTCCTTGGTTCCACCCTCTACCCACCTCCGAGCACCATTACATACATTTAGAGCTGGAGGTACCGGAACTGCGTTCCCCCGCGTTCCTGCTGAAAAAAAGCCCTGCTTTTGACAATATAGTGCAATATTGTAAGAGATCAAACTCACGACTTCTATTAAAAAAAAAAAAACTCCATCCCATGACGTCCTGTTGAATACTGTAATGTATATCCCAGTGCAATAAAAAAAAGATACACCTGATAGAGAGAAGAGAGGACGGTGACACAGATAAGCGTGGTCACATCGGTGACACAACACACTGATGTCGTAACGCTGTCTGCTGGGGGAAGTTACACAACACACTGTACAATGTTACTGTGCCACGCTGACCCCTCCCCCCTCCCCATTGTGTTGGCAAATGAGGCAATAAGGCTAGAGGTAACAAACATCTCATAACAGGCAATCGTTTCATCATGGGGGGGGGGGGGGGTCACATCGATCGTCTAACCGTTATCATTTATAAAAGGAGACGTAATATTGCAGATCGGGCCGCACTCCATGGAGAAGCCAAAATGTTTCAAAACTTCTATATAGGACTACAAAAGTGAAAGTGAAAGTGAAAAAACAAAACAAAAATCTCCTTTCTTCGATCTCTCCGACAGAGAAAAAAGGAAGAATACGTCAGTTACAGAGAAAAAAGTAACCAATCCCGATCCGTGTTCTTACCAGACTTCTATTGGAAGCCTTGTTGGCTTTACCATTGATGGTGCCTTCTCCTTCTCCCGAGGTCTGTGCCTAGATCTGCTGCGCCGCCGCGCCCCTTCTTCCCTATCATCGCCTGACCAGTTTTACCAGTACTGGTTTCTGAGGGGTAAACCCCGCCCATTTCCTGACAAACCACGTGTGGGAGGAGTTTTTGAGGGCCATCTCCAAGTAAAATCTTTTGTTTCGTTTTAGATTTAGTGAGAAAAAAAAAAGGAACACTGGCCACACAGGGCTCTGTTTTTTTTTCCGTCCAGCTGGTGGGTTAAATGACGTATTCTGACAGCGGAGACCTCTTCCTCCCCTGCTGTCAGAATACACAGATCGGTGCTGCAGCCACTGATTGAGCGGCTTTTATCCAATAGGGCAGTTAAAGCGGGTCTTCACTCTGCCAAACGTATTCCTCCATTCCATCCCACATCCGGTCCTCTACAATACATCAGTGGTCTCCAAGTTGCAGCCCTGGCCCTTTGCATACCTTTATCTGGCCCATGGGGTACTATTCCTTCCATTGATACAAGGCACCTATCCCTTTCACTGACACCAACACCGGGGCAATAATTCCTGTACTGACACCAATGATGGGGCACCATCCCTCCCACTGACACCATCCATGGGGCACTATTCCTCCCAATGACACCAACGATGTGGCACTATTCCTCCAACTGATACAAGGCACTATCCCTTTCACTGACACCAACAATGGGGCAATAATTCCTGCACTGACACCAAAAATGGGGCAATAATTCCTGCACTGACACCAACAGTGGGGCACAATCTCTCCAACTGACACCAATGATGGGGCACTATTGCTTTCACTGACACCAACAATGGGGCACTAGTCCTCCCTCTGACACCAATGCTGGGGGAACCATCACTCCCACTGATGCATACGCTGGGAGAACCATCCCTCCCACTGACACCAACAATGGGGCACTAGTCCTCCCTCTGACACCAATGCTGAGGCACTATCCCTCACAATGACACCAACAATGGGGCACTAGTCCACCCACTGACACCAACACTGGGGGAACCATCCCTCCCACTGACGCAAACGCTGGGGGAACCATCCCTCTCACTGACACCAACAATGGGGCACTAGTCCTCCCTCTGACACCAATGCTGAGGCACTATCCCTCACAATGACACCAACAATGGGGCACTAGTCCACCCACTGACACCAACACTGGGGGAACCATCCCTCCCACTGACACAAACAATGGGGCACTATTCCTGTCACTGATACAAGGAAACTATACCTCACACAGATTCCAACCTTTGGGCAAGAATTCCTCTACTGACACCAACGATGGGGCACTATTCCTCCAACTGATACAAGGCATTATTCCCCATACAGATACCAACTGTCAGGCAATAAATACTCTGACACCAACAGTGGGGCACCATCCCTCCCACTGACACCAATAATGGGGTACTATTCCTCCCACTGACACCAATAATGGGGTAATATTCCTCCCACTGACACCAATGATAAGACCCTATTCCTGATGGGAGGGTCAGAATTTGGGGTAAACATGAAAGCAATGATCCATCCCGCCTTGCATCACCAGTTCAGCCTGGTGGGGGTGTAATGCTGTGGGGGGAGATTTTCTTGGCACACTTTGGGCCCCTTAGTACCAATTGAGCATCGATTATACACCACGACCTACCTGAGTATTGTTGCTGACCTTGTCCATCCCTTTATGACTACAGTGTCCCCATCTTCTCATGTCTCCTTCCAGCAGGATAATGTCACCATGTCACAAAGATCCAATCATCTCACCACTGGAGAGTGAGGTCACTGTACTCCAATGGCCTCCACAGTCACCACATCTCATCCAATCACATCACCTTTGGGATGTGGTGGAACAGGAGTTCGGCATCATGGATGTGCAGCCGACAAATCTGCACCAACTGTGTGATGCTATCAGGTCACTATGGAGCAAAATCTCTGAGGAACGTTTCCAACACCTTGTTGTATCTATGCCACGAAGAATGAAGGCAAAAGGGGGTCCAACCCAGTACTGGCAAGGTGTACCTAATAAAGGGGGTCCAACCCAGTACTGGCAAGGTGTACCTAATAAAGGGGGTCCAACCCGGTACTGGCAAGGTGTACCTAATAAAGGGGTACAACCCAGTACTGGCAAGGTGTACCTAATAAAGGGGGTCCAACCCGGTACTGGCAAGGTGTACCTAATAAAGGGGTCCAACCGAGTACTGGCAAGGTGTACCTAATAAAGGGGTACAACCCAGTACTGGCAAGGTGTACCTAATAAAGGGGGTCCAACCCGGTACTGGCAAGGTGTACCTAATAAAGGGGTCCAACCGAGTACTGGCAAGGTGTACCTAATAAAGGGGGTCCAACCCAGTACTGGCAAGGTGTACCTAATAAAGGGGGTCCAACCCAGTACTGGCAAGGTGTACCTAATAAAGGGGGTCCAACCCAGTACTGGCAAGGTGTACCTAATAAAGGGGGTCCAACCCGGTACTAGCAAGGTGTACCTAATAAAGGGGGTCCAACCCGGTACTAGCAAGGTGTACCTAATAAAGGGGGTCCAACCTGGTACTAGCAAGGTGTACCTAATAAAGGGGGTCCAACCCAGTACTGGCAAGGTGTACCTAGTAAAGGGGGTCCAACCCGGCACTAGCAAGGTGTACCTAATAAAGGGGGTCCAACCTGGTACTAGCAAGGTGTACCTAATAAAGGGGGTCCAACCCAGTACTGGCAAGGTGTACCTAATAAAGGGGGTCCAACCCGGTACTAGCAAGGTGTACCTAATAAAGGGGGTCCAACCGGGTACTAGCAAGGTGTACCTAATAAAGGGGGTCCAACTCGGTACTAGCAAGGTGTACCTAATAAAGGGGGTCCAACCCAGTACTGGCAAGGTGTACCTAATAAAGGGGGTCCAACCCGGTACTGGCAAGGTGTACCTAATAAAGGGGGTCCAACCGGGTACTAGCAAGGTGTACCTAATAAAGGGGGTCCAACTCGGTACTAGCAAGGTGTACCTAATAAAGGGGGTCCAACCCAGTACTGGCAAGGTGTACCTAATAAAGGGGGTCCAACCGGGTACTGGCAAGGTGTACCTAATAGTGGCCAGTGAGAGTATATCTTCTGCACTGTGATCTGTTGTGATTTTTGCTGTAAATTAGATAAAAGGAATACAAAAAAGTATGCAAACTGCACCAATAAACGAAAAATAAAACTCACCTCCATCACTGGTAGGTCTGTGAGCCTCAGACCCAACGCGGTCGTCATTACCGGACATGACAAATCCCAGCGTGCGTCGGCCCCCCCGTCTGCTAGATAACCCAGAGTAGACAGTAAGGTCAGCACAGGGGCCGCCGTACCTCCCGACTCGGGGACGCAGGGCCCGGGCTATTCTGGAAAATCCCAGCGTATGGACAGAGAGGGGGCAGATCATGCGAAACATGCAGGGCTACTTCCCCATCTCTCATAGTCACAAAGATATTCTTCTGGGGGGGGAAAACTGCAAATAACAAAACAAAAACTAAAATTACCGGTCTGAAAATTAAGGAAAAAAAAACAAAAACAAAATTTTAAAACAAAATGAAATTAAGAAAAAATTATATATCAAAACACAGGAAAAAAATAATAATAATAAAAAAAAAAAAAAACATAAAAAGTGTGGAGTGTGATAAGCAGTGGCGATACGTCCATAAAGGGCGCAGGAGCGCCGCCCCCTCTCTCCTATATGACGTCGGCAGGAACTGTCTCTCCCTCAGAGTGGACGTCCTTTGCATCGTGGCCGCTAAGGAGCTGCGCGCGCCTTCGCTCGCGACCCGGTGCGCGTGCCCACGATGTCTGTCGGGCACCCGCGATTGCCGCCAATCACGGCAGGAGTGTGGATCTGTGTGTGTAAACACCCAGATCCACCTCCTGTCAGAGGTGAGGAAACAGATGTGTGTTCCCAGTACAGAGGAACACAGATCGGTCTCCTCCCCTTGTGAGTCCCCTCCCCCCTACAGTTAGAAATCACTCCCAGGGAACATATTAACCCCTTCAGCGCCCCCTAGTGTTAACCCCTTCCCTGCCAGTCACATTTACACAGTAATCAGTGCAGTTTTATAGCACTAATCGCTGTATAAATGTGAATGGTCCCAAAAATGTGTCAAAAGTGTCCGATGTGTCCGCCGCAATGTCACGGTCACAATAAAAAAAAAAAAAAAAAAAAAAAAAAAAAACGCAGATCGCCGCCATTACTAGTAAAAAAAAAAAAAAATACAAAAAAAAAAATGCCATAAATCTATGCCCTATTTTGTAGACGCTATAACTTTTGCGCAAACAAATCAGTAAACGCTTATTGCGTTTTTTTTTTTACCAGAAAATATGTAGAAGAATACGTATCAGCCTAAACTGAGGAAATTTTTTTTTTAAATAATTAGAGATTTATTAAATCAAAAAATAAAAAATATGGTGTTTTTTCAAAATGGTCGCTCTTCTTTTGTTTGGGGGTGAAAATGCCCTGTATGGAAGTGGTTAATAATCCAATAAAATAAAATAAAAATATATCCCAAATTTAAAAATTCTATTTAAAAAATCAAAAAAATCCCAATTTAAAAATCCAATAAAAAAAAAAAATCCCAATTTAAAAAAAAAAAAAATCCCAATTTAAAAATCCAATAATGCCAATAAAAACGAAAACAAAAAACAACAATAAAAAAAATCCCAATAAAAACAAAAAGAAACCTAATTTAAAATAAAAAAAATCCCAATAAAAAAACAAAAAGAAACCTAATTTAAAATAAAAAAAATCCCAATAAAAACAAAAAAGAAACCCAATTTAAAATAAAAAAAATCCCAATAAAAACAAAAAGAAACCTAATTTAAAATAAAAAAAATCCCAATAAAAACAAAAAAGAAACCAAATTTAAAATAAAAAAAATCCCAATAAAAACAAAAAGAAACCTAATTTAAAATAAAAAAAATCCCAATAAAAACAAAAAGAAACCCAATTTAAAATAAAAAAAATCCCAATAAAAACAAAAAGAAACCCAATTTAAAATAAAAAAAATCCAATAAAAAAATCTCAATTTAAAAATTCAATTATCCCAAAAAAAAAGAAAAAAACAAAGACAATATAAAAAAAATCCCAATAAAAACAAAAAGAAACCTAATTTAAAATAAAAAAAATCCCAATAAAAACAAAAAGAAACCTAATTTAAAATAAAAAAAATCCCAATAAAAACAAAAAGAAACCCAATTTAAAATAAAAAAAATCTCAATTTAAAAATTCAATTATCCCAAAAAAAAAGAAAAAAACAAAGACAATATAAAAAAAATCCCAATAAAAACAAAAAGAAACCTAATTTAAAATAAAAAAAATCCCAATAAAAAACAAACAGAAACCTAATTTAAAATAAAAGAAATTCAATAAAAAAAAAAAAAAAAAGAAGAAAATCCAAATTTAAAAAAAAAAAATCCCAAATTAAAAATCCAATAATCCCCCAAAAAAAGAAAAACAAAGACAACAATATAAAAAAAATCCCAATAAAAACAAAAAGAAACCCAATTTAAAATAAAAAAATCCAATAAAAAAAAATCCCAATTTAAAATTAAAAAAAAAGATCAGATTTTTATCCATCCTGTGTCCAACCACAATGGCCACCCCTGGATCCAAATTCTTCTGGTCCCCGCTGAATCGGGCAAATTTCAATCCATGTATGGTTGGCTTTAGTTCAGTTTTAATTGTTGATAAAACTCTCTGTGCTTCTATTTCTCCGAAATGTCTGTGCAATTTCCAAAGACGGGAGAACAGTTACAAATCACGTGAACCACAAGTACAGAACGGCTTCAATTCCACAAAATATTACTAGGAATATTTCATAACACATCCATGTCGTTATCCTCATGAGCGCGAATCATTGCGACAAAATAAACTTTTGATTTGAAACCAAAAGCAATTCTTCTAGGAGTCACATTTGTTTGCTTAATACAAATTTTTATGGGTGAAACTAGTATGAAACGCCAACACTTTTTTTTTTTTTTTTTTTTAAAGCTTAACCACTTAAGACCCAGACCAAAATGCAGCTAAAGGACCAGGCCCCTTTTTGCGATTCGGCACTGCATCGCTTTAACTGACAATTGCGTAGTCGTGCGACGTGGCTCCCAAACAAAATTGGCGTCCTTTTTTTCCCCACAAATAGAGCTTTCTTTTGGTGGTATTTGATCACCTCTGCGGTTTTTAGTTTTTGCGCTATAAACAGAAATAGAGCGACAATTTTGAAAAAAAATGAATATTTTTTACTTTTTGCTATAATAAATATCCCCCAAAAATATATATATAAAAAAAAAAAAATTTCCTCAGTTGGCCGATACGTATTCTTCCTATTTTTCGTAAAAAAAAATAAAAAAAAAATCGCAATAAGCGTTTATTGATTGGTTTGCACAAAAGTTCTAGCGTTTACAAAATATGGGGTAGTTTTATGGCATTTTTATTAATATTTTTTTTTTTTACTAGTAATGGTGGCGATCAGCGTTTTTTTTTCGGTACTGCGACATTATGGCGGACACTTCGGACACATTTTTGGGACCATTGGCATTTTTATAGCGATCAGTGTTATAAAAATGCATTGGATTACTATAAAAATGCCACTGGCAGTGAAGGGGTTAACACTAGGGGGCGGGGAAGGGGTTAAGTATGTTCCCTGGGTGTGTTCTAACTGTAGGGGGGGTGGACTCACTAGGGGAAATGACTGATCTTCTGTTCATACATTGTACAGGCATTTCTCTCCCTGACAGGACCGGGAGCTGTGTGTTTACACACACAGCTCCCGGTCCTCGCTCTGTAACGAGCGATCGCGGGTGCCCCTAGTGGCCTGCCCGAGAGCCGACGTTATACTACGGGTTCTCGCGCAGGGGAGCCGACTTGCCTCCGTAAAACGATAGGTGTATTTTATATAATAGAGACAGAATATCAACCACAAAAAAAAACACATGATACAAATGTTATAAAAATCAAGTTCAGCGAGGAAAATAAGTATTTGATCTCCGAACAAAACATGACTTGGTATTTGGTGGAGAAACCCTTGTTGACAAGCACAGAGGTCAGACGTTTCTTGTAGTTGGTGATCAGGTCTGCACATCTCAGGAGGGATTTTGGTCTCCACTCTTCTTTACAGATCTTCTGTAAATCCTTAAGGTTTCTTGGCTGTCGCTTGACAACTCGAAGTTTCAGCTCCCTCCATACATTTTCTATAGGATTAAGGTCTGGAGACTGGCTAGGCCAAATCTTACCAAGCTTCTTTCTGATGGTCTTGTAACCCATTCCAGCCTTGTGCTGGTCTACAATCTTGTCCCCGACATCCTGTGACATCTCTTTGGTGTTGCCCATGATGATGAGGGTTTGAATGGAAGAAAGATTCTGTGGACAGGTGTCTTTTATACACATAACGAGGTATCATTAAGAAGCACCTTCATAAGGCTGGGTTCACACTACGGTTTTCCCGTCCGTCAGCCGCATACGATTTATATGAAAAACCGTATGCGGCTGAAACGGACGGGAACGTATGGAACCGCACACATGTGCGTTTTCCATTGACGTTAATGTTAAAGGAAAACGTATGCGTTTGCCATACTGTTTTAAAAACGACCGCAAAACCGTGGTTGAACACGGTTTTGCGTACGTTTAAAAAACGTTTTGCCAGCAAATCGTACGCACCCGGATGCATCTGAGTGCATACGATTTGCAATGCATTCTCTATCTATACGTTTTCCCGTCCGGGCCCGTACGTTTTCAATACTGAAATCGTATGCGGCTGACGGACGGGAAAACCGTAGTGTGAACCCAGCCTTACCGCTAGGCGCCCGGGCTATAGCTGAATGAAGGCTACAGTGCGGACCCCAAATTGCCGGGAGGACATCAATAGACGTCCTTCCCTTTGCACGCACCCCACACGCCCCCTGCAGTCACCGAGACTCGGGTGATCACAGATTAGTTGTAAGGGGCCGGTCCTGGCCCCTTACCATGTGATCACTAAGGATGAGCTCCAGCGTGTTTGCATGGTACACGTGCAGAGTCCGCCAGGAAGTGTGCACGGCGCTGCGCTAATCACAGCCAGGGAGACATTGTCCCGATGCTCGGCTGCAGAGATCGGACAATGTCTCCCTGGCTGTGATTAGCGCAGCGCCGTGCACACTTCCTGGCGGACTCTGCACGTGTACCATGCAAACACGCTGGAGCTCATCCTTAGTGATCAGCTGTCAGCCAATGACAGCTGATCACGTGATGTAAATAAAGCTTGACAATCGTTTTTATTTTTCCTCACGCTAATAGTGCGAGGAGAAAAGAAAGCCGATCAACAGCTCTTGTGTAAGGGACATCAGTCCTGAAGAGGAAGAGGCACATCAGCCTCAATAGTGCCCACCAGTACCCACAGTGACCGCTAGTGCAATAAAGTGCCACCTATCAGTGCCCATCACTGCCACCTATCAATACCCACCAGTGGTGCCAGTCAGTGCCTCATCAGTGCCACCTAGCAGCGCTGCCCATCAGTCTCACCTAACAGTGCTGATCAGTGCCCATCATTGCCACCAATCAGTGCCCATCACTGCCACCTCAGTGCCAATTCTCAGTGCCCACCAGTGCCACCTATCAATGCCCTTCAGTGCCACACATCAGTGACACCTCTCAGTGCCACCCATCAGTGACACCTCTCAGTGCCCACCAGTGCCGCCTATCAGGGCCCACCAGTGCCGCCTATCAGGGCCCACCAGTGCCGCCTATCAGGGCCCACCAGTGCCGCCTATCAGGGCAGCCCATCGGTGCCCATCAGGGCAGCCCATCGGTGCCCATCAGGGCAGCCCATCGGTGCCCATCAGGGCAGCCCATCGGTGCCCATCAGGGCAGCCCAACGGTGCCCATCAGTGCAGCCTCATCGGCGTACATCAATGAAGGAGAAAAATGTACCATTTGCAAAATTTTATAACAAAATATGAAAACGGTTTTGTATTTTTTTAACAAAAAATAAAAACCACAGAGGTGATCAAATACCACCAAAAGAAAGCTCTATTTGTGGGGAAAAATATATATATAACATTTTCATTAGGATACAGTGTTGTATGACCGCGCAATTGTCATTCAAAGAGTGAGAGCGCTGAAGGCTAAAAATTGGTCTGGGCAGGAGGGGGGTTTAAGTGCCCAGTAAGCAAGTGGTTAAATTGGCAGGACTAATCTGTGTACCACACGAGCACCTACTGTAGCCAGTCTGTGGGGGGCCAGAATTACTGTTGGTTGATAGGGGATCAAATACTTTTTTAAATTTTATTCACTGAACTGCAACTCAATTTATAACATTTGTATCGTGTGTTTTTTCTGGATTTTTGGTTGATATTCTGTCTCTATCATGTAAAATACACATACGATAAAAAATCATAGACCCTTCATTTCTTTGTAAGTGGGCACACTTACAGAATCTGCAGGGGATCAAATAATTATTTTCCCCGCTGTAGGTCCAGAGAAAAGAGAAACTCCCAGCACAGAAGAAAGAAGGAATTCCCGGAATGAAGAAAAAGCTCCAATCCATGACCAGAGTAATCTGAAGAAGAGTGATGATTCGCTCTCAGCCATTCAATCTCCGGTCCTTTCAGCGATGCTATAAAAAGGCACACAATGGGCATCAGGGGGCGCCCTCCACCAAGCATGTGCGGGTTGCAGAACAGCACCATTGTTCCCACTCATCGCATAGCTCACTTCAATACTTTTTGTGTGTGTCCGGTCAACTGTGCGAAGTCTAGAGATGGTCCGCCCTGGGAGGACCAGTCCCTTCGCTCGGTGCTGCCAGCCGCGTCTACGGTCACCATGCTGCTCAGGCTGCTTCAGTCCCTCGCCCTCACCCTCATGGTGTGTGTGATAGTTACCAACTGGTTAGTGGTCAAAAGCACCCAGCTGGTCCAGGGGCTCATCCGTAAAATCTATCACTAAAACAAACTTTATCATCATGATGGCCACCTGCTTAAGAAGCCCCATCTCTCCAACCAATCCCATAGGATCTTCTGTCTATTGTAGAAAGAGATCGCAGGATATAGAGATCGCAGGATACAAAGATCGCAGGATACAAAGATCGCAGGATATAGAGATCGCAGGATACAAAGATCGCAGGATATAGAGATCGCAGGATACAGAGATCGCAGGATATAGAGATCACCAGATACAAAGATTGCCGGATATAGAGATCGCTGGATATAAAGATCGCCGGATATAGAGATCGCAGGATATAGAGATCGCAGGATACAAAGATCGCAGGATACAAAGATCGCAGGATATAGAGATCGCAGGATATAGAGATCGCAGGATACAAAGATCGCAGGATATAGAGATCGCAGGATACAAAGATCGCAGGATATAGAGGTCGCAGGATACAGAGATTGCCGAATACAAAGATTGCAGCATACAGATCGCCGGATACAGAGATCGCCGGATACAGAGATCACCAGATACAAAGATTGCCGGATACAGAGATCGCAGGATATAGAGATCACCAGATACAAAGATCGCCGGTTACAAAGATCAATCAATCCCATAGGATTTTCTGTCTATTGTAGAAAGAGATCGCAGGATACAGAGAACGCAGGATACAGAGATCGCAGGATACAGAGAACACGGGTTACAGAGATCGCCGCATACAAAGATCGCAGCACAACAGAGATCGCAGCACAACAGAGATCGCAGCATACAGAGATCGCAGCATACAGAGATCGCCGGATACAGAGAACGCAGGATACAGAGATTGCAGCATACAGAGAACGCAGGATACAGAGAACGCAGGATACAGAGATTGCAGCATACAGAGAACGCAGGATACAAAGATCGCCGGATACAGAGAACGCAGGATACAGAGAACGCAGGATACAGAGATCGCAGCACAACAGAGATCGCAGCACAAGAGATCGCAGCACAACAGAGATCGCAGCACAAGAGATCGCAGCACAACAGAGATCGCAGAATGTTCCTTTCTTATAGCAGCATCTGAGGCCAAACGTTTGGCTTCCAACTCAGGTCCTAGAGTGCTACTTTGCCTCATTTGTGTGCCACTTTTCCAGTCGGATTGTACAGAAAATTGCCAGCGCTCTGGAAGATTAAAAACCAACCAAAACTAATCGATCGTCCTCTTCACGCAGCACTTTTGAAAGTTATTTGTCGGATATGAAAAGTGACGCTCAAATGCGAAAACCTTGGAATATCGAGACAAAGACTCGTTTTACTCCTAGGCCTATATAAAAAAAAGTATGATTTTTTTTTGGAGATGGAGAAGTTCCCGGGGCGCCATACAACAGATTGTCTATGAAGAGCACAAGGAACTAGCAAACTTCGAAAAACAAAAAAAATCCCAATAATAACACCGGTCGGCTAAATTCCCCTTCCAGAACGTCCGACTCGCTTCAGGTAAGTACAACTCAGCTTTAGGCCTTTTCTGACACTTTTTGGGGTAGATTCATGTAGCTTTTACAGCGGCGTATCCCCAGATACGCCGCCGTAATTTCAAATCTGCGGCAGCGTATCGTTACGCCGATTCTCAAAGGCAGATACACAAAAAAAATAGGCTTCCTCCGCCGACGTAACTTGAATGCGGCGGCGTAGAATTGTGTGCAATATTACGTTGGCCGCTAGGGGCGCTTCCGTGGTTTTCGGCGTAGAATATGCAAATGACCTAGATACGCCGATTCACAAACGCACGTACGGCCGGCGCAATTTATTTACGTTGTTTACGTTTTAGTAAGGTTGCTCCTGCTATTAGGAGGCGCAGCCAATGTTAAGTATGGACGTCGTTCCCGCTTCGAAATTTGAATTTTTTATGTCGTTTGCGCAAGTCGTTCGCGAATAGGGCTGGACGTAATTTACGTTCACGTCGAAACCAATACGTCATTGCGGCGTACTTGGGAGCATTGCACACTGGGATATGTACACGGACGGCGCATGCGCCGTCCGTAAAACACGTCTATCACGTCAGGTCATCACACATTAGCATAAAACACGCCCCCCTTCCACATTTGAATTGCGCGGGCTTACGCCGGCCCCATTTACGCTACGCCGCCGCAACTTACGGAGCAAGTGCTTTGTGAATACTGCACTTGCTCCTGTAAGTTACGGCGGCGTAGCGTAAATACGATACGCTGCGCCGCCGTAAGAAGAAGCGCAGGTACATGAATCTAGCCCTTTGTATTTTTTGCTTGAAAATGACTTAGAACCCCCAAACATTATATACAGTATACCGTATACACTCGAGTATAAGCAGAGTTTCTCGGCACATTTTTTGGTGCTGAAAATGCCCCCCTCGCAGTGTTGCCAACTGTTCGTATTTTTATGGACAGTTCAAAAAAACGGGAACTTTTTCCCCAGTCCGTAAATGTCCGTGACTTGAAACTGCGCATGGATATTGGAGGCAGGGGGTGATGGTGGCTCCGGTGGCACCGCAGAGGGTGGGGGATGGAGACAGGGGTTTTTGGTGGCACCGCAGAGGGGGATGGAGGCAGGGGGTGATTGGAGGCAGGGGGCCTGCTGGGGGAGATTGGAGGCAGGGGGAGATTGAAGGCAGGGAGTGCTGGTGGCACCGCAGAGGGTAGGGATGGAGGCAGGGGGAGATTGAAGGCAGGGGGAGATTGGAGGCAGGGGGAGATTGGAGGCAGGGGGAGATTGGAGGCAGGGGGAGATTGGAGGCAGGGGGAGATTGAAGGCAGGGGGAGATTGAAGGCAGGGGGAGATTGGAGGCAGGGGGAGATTGGAGGCAGGGGGAGATTGGAGGCAGGGGGGATTGGTGGAAGGGGGGATTGGAAGAAGGGGGAGATTGGAAGAAGGGGGAGATTGGAAGAAGGGGGAGATTGGAAGAAGGGGGAGATTGGAGGGAGATTGGAGGCAGGGGGAGATTGATGGCAGGGGGTGATGGTGGCACCACAGAGGGTAGGGATGAAGGCAGGGGGAGATTGGAGGCAGGGGGAGGTTGGAGGAAGGGGGAGGTTAGAGGCAGGGGGAGATTGGAGGCAGGGGGAGATTGTGGCACCGCAGAGGGGGGTGAAGGCAGAGGGTGATGTGACTAAATAATTTGGTGTTGGTGGCAGAGGGGGATGGAGGCAGGGGGTGATGTGACTAAATAATTTGCCCTTATTATATCGAAAATAAAAAAAAATATGTTTTTTTTTACCTTAATATCTACCTTAAATAACATTACCATTTGCCTAGCATACTTGCTTGTAGCCCAAATACTTAAAATTGCACCTAAAAATGTAATTTAGTAACTTTTGTGAAATGCCAGTAAAAACGTGGCTGCGCCAGTAAATTTCGGGTGTCGTGCCAGTAAATTTCAATCTGGTAGGTTGTCAACACTGCGGCCCCTCGGCTTATACTCGAGTCTCCTTGCCCCACTGTGTCCATCTGCAGCCTCATGCACCCGATTGGTGACATGCAGTCTAGTCGGCAGCCGTCCGGTGTAACAAAGCCCCGCCCCTTCTCCTCGTCCAGAGCATGGATATGCAATTAGAGGAATATAAGAAATATGTTTGGGGGTTCCAAGTAATTTTCTAGCATAAAAAAAGAAGATTTTAAATCTCAAAAAGAGGCTCGGTCCTTAAGTGGTTAATAAAGGGGAGTGCGTAGGGCAGGCAGCGATCCATTATTGATAGGTAGGTATCGGGTGACGGGTCGGGAACTTACATTGCAGTAGACGGAGAATGATCCACTACTTTCTGACTCACTCGGCTCATCATCTCAGCCGCTGGCTCCCCCGTACCCATCGGAACAGGCTGTGAGTGCCCCCCATGTACCCATCACCCCCCTGTGCCCATGATGTGCCATCACTAATGATTGCCTTCTCTTCTGCGTCTTCCAGGCTGGGGACCATTGCGGTGGCCGGTGTGGCACTGACAGCCCCTCAGGTGTACGTACTTCTAAGGTCAGTATGGCCGCGTTGGCGTTTCTCTACAGCTTTCATGTCTAGGTGGAACCCAAGCCAAGTTCCTCAAGTGACACGCATCCCTGGCGCCGGGGGCAATACACACCAGAACCGGTTGGACCATTAGGGTAAACTTAAAAGGGGTTGTAAAGGTAATTTTTTCCCCCTAAATATCTTCCTTTACCTTAGTGCAGTCCTCCTTCACTTACCTCATTCTTCCAATTTGGCTTTTAAATGTCCTTATTTCTTCTGAGAAATCCTCACTTCCTGTTCTTCTGTCTGTAACTCCACACAGTAATGCAAGGCTTTCTCCCTGGTGTGGAGTGTCGTGCTCGCCCCCTCCCTTGGACTACAGGAGAGTCAGGACGCTCTCTACGTTGCAGATAGAGAAAGGAGCTGTGTGTTAGTGGACGTCCTGACTCTCCTGCTCGCCCCCTCAAGAGGCTTTCTCCACACCAGGGAGAAAGCCTCGCATTACTGTGTGGAGTTACAGACAGAAGAACAGGAAGTGAGGATTTCTCAGAAGAAATAAGGACATTTAAAATCAAAATGGAAGGATGAGGTAAGTGAAGGAGGACTGCACTAAGGGAAAGGAAGCCATTTTGTTTTTATTTAATTTATAAAACAAAAAAAGAGCGACATTATATATATATATATATATATATATATATATATATATATATATATATATATATATATATATATAAATAAATAAATAAAAAAAATATATATATATATATATATATATATAAATATATATAAATAAATAAATAAATAAAAATATAATAATAATTAAAAAAATATATATTTTTTTTTTAATTATTATTATATTTTTATATATATATATATATATATATATATATATATATATATATATATATATATATATATATATATATATATATATATATATATATATACATACACATACACACACACACACACACACACACACACATATATATATTTTGTACTTTTTGCTATAATAAATATCTCCATCTATCTTTTTTTTTTTTTTTTTTAACTAACCAAAAATGCAGCAAGCAAGATTGTTAACACCACAATTAAAGTGTAATGGATCGGTTTGAAGAAATCCATACAATTTAAAAGGGATGCGTTTCTCTTGAGCTTTTCTTGCACTAAAAAAAGGTGCCGATAATGGCGACAATAAATACATATTCATTTTAAATTCATGATATTATTTAAAAAGTCGAATATATTACAATAATATATAAAAATAAAAAATATATTTTTTTAAAACTGTCATTTTCAGTACCAAAATTTCCGTGATATTATTTTAAAAGATGAATATATTACAATAATATATAAAAATACAATTTTTTTTTTTTTTTTTAAACTGTAATTTTCAGTATCAAAATTTCCATCTGGTGCACCTCTACATGCAACCCTTCAATGATGCTTTTTCTGTTTAGAAAGACCTCTGTTTTCTGCTCTTCCCATAATCACACCAGAGAAAGAATGCAGTTACTAAGGGCCAGATTCACAACCAGCGGGCGCAACGTAACTTTTCCGATTTAAGTTACACCGCCGCAAATTGCCCAAGTTAGTGCCCGATCCACAAAGCACTTACCTGGAAATTTGCGGCGGTGTATCCTAAATCAGTCCGGCGCAAGGCGGGCCAATTCAAATGGGGCGAGTCCCATTTAAATTAGGCGCGCTCCCGCGCCGGACGTACTGCACATGCTCCCGACGCTATTTTCCCGACGTGCTTTGCGCAAAGTTACGTTGCGCCGAGGTTTTGTGAATCGCAACGGGTAAAAAAAGAGTTGCGGCGGGAAAAAAAAAATGAAAAAAAAAAAAAATTGACAGCGACGCGGGAAAGACGGGTATACTTTTACATGGTGTACTAACTTTACACTTTGTAAAAGGTACCCTATCTTTGCGACGGCAAACTAACACTTACGGCGACTTCACGAAGGGAAAAACCTTTGTGGATCTCCGTAAGTGCTAATTTGCATACCCGACGCTGGTTTACGACGAGAAATGCCCCCAGCAGCGGCCGCGGTACTGCATCCTAAGATCCGACAGTGTAAAACAATTATACCTGTCGGATCTTATGGATATCTATGCGTAACTGGTTCTATGAATCAGCCGCATAGATAGAAACAGGGATACGACGGCGTATCAGGAGAAACGCCGTTGTAACCCTTTTGTGAATCTGGCCCACAGTTACCAACGATGTGTAAAAGGTGTGAATACCCATGTGATTGTTATTGCAAACTATCGTACATATAGTAGATAAGTGGAACCTTGGATTAAGAGCATAATCCGTTCCAGGAGAATGCCTGTAATCCAAAGCACTCGCATATCAAAGCGAGTTTCCCCATAGAAGTCAATGGAAACGAAAATAATTTGTTCCGCATTGACTTCAATGGCATGCAATACCGCATGTGGCCAGAGGTGGGGGCGCCAGAGAGACCCGGACATACTCGGAAACACTCGGGAACCCCCTGAAAGCGCCGAGTGTCGCCGGTGTCTTGTCGAGAAATGCCCCTTGTCGAATAATGCCCGCCCGGTACTGTGCATGCGCAGCACTTTCGCAGTACGGAGCCGCCGAACATCGAAATTTATGATCAGCTGAGCTGTAGACGGCGCCTGCGCACAATAGCCGACATTGTGCCACACGCCCTCCCGATGCTCGTGCAAGTCTGCAAGGGGCGGATATGTTCATGATTGGCGCGTACACATGTCACCATTCAGTTGGCTAAACGCGCCCTGCAAACACGTGTAGGAAGAATAGCAGAGATATATTTGTTTAGGAGATATTTTTGTGTTTCGTGAAAAATTCCGCCCCCATCTTAACAGCACTGCCCATCATTAAAAAATACGCCCCCTTCTGTAGGCATCCGTCCCTCACACACGCCCATTATGAAGAAATACGCCCCTTGCAGACTTGCGTGAGCATCGGGAGCGCGTGGCACGATGTCGGGTATTGCGCGCAGGCGCCGTCTACAGCTGTTTGTAAAGCCGACTTTTGGCGGCTCCATACTACACATGCGCGGTACCGGGCGGGCAGGGCCGCCATCAGGAATTATGGGGCCCCTTACACAGCTTCAGGCATGGGCCCCCCTGAAATTGAGAAGCGGTGGGGGGGGGGGGGGGGGCCTCCGCGAATTGAGAAGCGGGGGGGGGGCCCCTTTACAAAAAAAAAGAAGAAATAAAGAAGAATATATATAAAAAAGGGGGGTAGCCATCCGGGCCCTGGGGACCTCTGGGCCCTTTAATATAAAAAAATATATATATATATATGTTTATTTTTTTTAAAAAAGGGGGGTTGCCATCTGGGGCCCTGGGGACCTCTGGGCCCTGTAATATAAAAAATAAAAGAAATAAAAAAATATTTAAAAAAAATAAAGGGTGGTTGTCATCCGGGGGCCCTGGGGATCTCTAGACCCATAAAAAAAAAAAACTGTCCCTTTTAATAAAAAATAATAAAAATATATTAATTTTTTTTTTTTATAAAAAAAATATATAAGAGGGGTTGCCATCTGGGGCACTCCGGACCCCTAAAATAAATAAATAAATTGTCCCTTTAATAAAAAATAAAATAAAAATATATTAAAAAAAATATATATATATTTTTTTTTATAAAAAATAAATAAAAAAAGGGGGGTTGCCATCTGGGGCCCTCTGGGCCCTTTAATATAAAAAATAAAAGAAATAAAAAAATATTTTAAAAAAATAAAGGGTGGTTGTCATCCGGGGGCCCTGGGGATCTCTAGACCCCTAAAAAAAAAAAAAAAAAAAAAACTGTCCCTTTTAATAAAAAATAAAATAAAAACATATTATTATTTTTTTTTTTTTTTATATAAAAAATATATAAGAGGGGTTGCCATCTGGGGCCCCCCGGACCCCTAAAATAAAATAAAAAATAAAATAAAAATATTAAAAAAATATATATAGATTTTTTTTTTATAAAAAATAAATAAAAAAAAGGGGGGGGGGGTTGCCATCTGGGGCCCCTGGGGACCTCCGGACCCCTAAAGGGGGGTTGCCATCCGGGCCCCTTACAGGTGTACTGCCTGTACCCCCCTGATGGCGGCCCTGCGGGCGGGCATTATTCGACAGGGGGCATTTCTCGTCAGAACACCGGCACGCCCGCAACTCTGGCCAAACGCGGTACTGCACACCGCATAGGCTTGAATCCCGCTAATTTTGCGAGACGACACTCGCAAACCGAGTCAGGATTTAAAAAAAAAAAACCAATTGCTCGAAACGTTCGTTAACCACGTTACTAGCAATCCGAGGTTCCACTGTATAATAGAACGACAAAGACGACCGCGTGCGGCAAACAAACGGGACCCGTGAGATAAAACATTTGAAGTGAAGATCTCGTTTTTGCTGGTTCAGTTAGCGCGCAGCGGGCGGACGATCGCGCGCGGTATTTCGTGAAATGGCGTGATACTAGAGGAGAGAGGAGAGGCTTACCTGCCCCACTGACATGACCGGTTCTCTTTCTACTTATTCTGAAGAGTGAACCTCCAGCTTGTCCCATATCTCTATCGCCTCCAGAATACGTCCGCCATGATTACCTGAACACTAAATACTACAGGTATAAAATATTCATCAACCCCAATGCACTTCACTAATTCCATTAAAATACGCTACTAAAAAATTCAGAAAAAGTGTGGAGAAGGGGGACTGGGGAGCGCACCATCGCGTGCTCACAGTCCGAGGGAGATGTCAGGGAAAGCGCGCTGCTCACAGCAGCCAATCAAATCCCTGCTGACACAGGTCATATTTTTTTGCGTTTTACTAAAGCCTTGATCAGTTTGGTTGCCCTTCTCTGCACTTTCTCCAGTTCCCAGATATCCTTTTTGAGAACTGGGGCCCAAAACTGAACTGCCTCAGTTTAGGCCGATACGTCCACTTTGCTTCCTGGACTTTGGCCCGCCCCCTTCCGCTCCTCACGACTTGTCCATCTCTGTGATTGGCATCCTCACTGACCAATAGTAAGAAGGGGCCGGCCCACGCACAACTTGGTCTAGGACAGTGGTCTCAAAGTACCGGCCCGCGGACCAGTTATAAATGGCCCGCAGGCAGGGTGGAAGTGGGGGGAGCACCACCAGAGCTGGCGCCATCTGGTGGTGAGCCGTTGGTATTACAAGTTAAGCATTACAAGATAAACAGCAATTCTAATGTAATTTTACACTATTTCACTGCCATATTCTTCCCTCTAATTAGAACCCCCAAACATTATATATATTTTTTATCCTAACACCCTAGAGAATAAAATAGCGATCGTTGCAATACTTTCTGTTACGCCGTATTTGCGCAGCGGTCTTACAAGCGCACTTTTTTGGGAAAAAATTACACTTTTTTTAATTAAAAAATAAGACAACAGTAAAGTTATCCCCATTTTTTTTAATATTATGAAAGATAATGTTACGCCAAGTAAATTCATACCCAACATGTCACGCTTCAAAATTGCGTTTGAACACCGTTTACATATGCGGGCGCTGCTCACGTATGTGTTCGCTTCTGCGCGCAAGCTCGTCGGGACGGGGTGCGTTTTCTGGCTCCTAACTTTTTTAGCTGGCTCCTAGATTCCAAGCAAATTTGTCAACCCCTGGTTTAGGCCGATACGTCCACTTTGCTTCCTGGAATTTGGCCCGCCCCCTTCCGCTCCTCACGACTTGTCCATCTCTGTGATTGGCATCCTCGCTGACCAATAGTAAGAAGGGGCCGGCCCACGCACAACTTGGGTTAGGAACAGAGTTTGCTGTTGGTATATCAGTTCCCCCCCCCCCAGAGTGCTCTGCAAGGCAGGTGACCGTACATACCGGCTCCCTCTAGTGCCTGCTGGTGGTTCAGCAGCTGTACAGAGACTTTTAACTATGAAAAGATATTTGTGTTCTGCTCTGCAGGCCAAGCTCCTCGCGGTATTGCAGCCAACCTCTGCTGGACAGTCTCATCTGCAACATTGGCTTCACGTTATTCACCACGGGTAAGAACACCAGTCATCCCTACACTAAACCAACCAACCACTCTTGGCGCTATTTACTAAGGAGGTATTAGCGGTCTCACTTGTCAACCCACCATGAACTTTTTGTCTTTCAAGCGGTATTAATCCCAAAAGCAAACATTTATTACCGTATTTATCGGCGTATACCGCGCACTTTTTTGCACTGAAAATCAGGGCAAAATCGTGGGTGCGCGGTATATGCCGATACCCGCTTTCCCGCGCTGAGTTTGAATACTGCGCCGACATATACCGAGCGCAGTACACTCGGGTATAGTCGGGCAGTCTCGGCTCCTTCCGCGCTCACGTCCTGGACGTACAGGACGTGAGCGCGAGAGTTGCCGAGCCTGCCCGACAATACACGAATGTACTGCGCTCTGTATATGTCGGCGCAGTATTCAAACTCGGCGCGGGAAATGAGCGGGGAGGACGCGAGGTCGCCGCAGAAGGACGCCGGACCCGACGAAGAGGACACCCGAAGCCGCAGACGGACGCCGGACCCGACGAAGAGGACACCCGAAGCCGCAGAAGGACGCCGGACACGACGAAGAGGACACCCGAAGCCGCAGACGGACGCCGGACCCGACGAAGAGGACACCCGAAGCCGCAGAAGGACGCCGGACACGACGAAGAGGACACCCGAAGCCGCAGACGGACGCCGGACCCGACGAAGAGGACACCCGAAGCCGCAGAAGGACGCCGGACCCGACGAAGAGGACACCCGAAGCCGCAGACGGACGCCGGACCCGACGAAGAGGACACCCGAAGCCGCAGAAGGACGCCGGACACGACGAAGAGGACACCCGAAGCCGCAGGCGGACGCCGGACCCGACGAGGCCGCCGATGGACGCCGCGCAAGACACCAAAACTGTAAGTATAAAAAAAACTTTTTTTCCCACAGGATTCGGGGCAACTTTAGGGGTGCGCGGTATACGCGGGAGCGCGTTATACCGCGATAAATACGGTATATTGCAGCTGACCAATTCTTCGATGTGATGGCTGCATTAGTTTTCTTTTTTAACCTCTCTTTACTTTATTTTCATCTAGTGATCCAGCCAGTAATCTGTTGTTTTCAACAGAACAAGCTCTCTTGCAGTTACAGGGATGAAACCAACCATTTAACACTGACAGGAGTTCTTACAAGGATCATTAACTCATGTAAAACCTTTACCCCCCCCCCCCCCAAAAAAAAAATATATGGTTTGCTGTAACGCTTATAAAGGCGGAGCTGGAGTTAAAGAGAAGCTCCAGGCTCCTTCAGAAAAAATTTAAAGTCAGCAGCTACAAACACTACAAATACTGTGGCTGCTGAATTTTAAAGTTAGGACACTTACCTGTCCAGGAATCCAGCGGTGTCCTCACCCGAGCCCATTTTTTAAATCAGCTCTTGGGTGCTGCCGCCCGCCATTTTTTGCAATGGAAACCAGCAGTGAAGCCTTGCGGCAGCACAGGTGTCTCTCTGCCGCGCTTTGCGAATGGTTTGGCTTCAGGGAAAGGAGGAGGGGGGGGCGGAACTTCTGGGTGACTTTGCCGCGGCAAAGTTCCCTGGAAATGGGAGCAAAACCAAGACCCCCCCCCCCGAAAGGTGCCAAGTGTGTGTGTGGGGGGGGCAACAAGCAGAGTTTCCCCTTTTTGGTGGAGCGCTTTAACCACTTAAGACCCGGACCTTTAGGCAGCTAAAGGACCCGGCCAGGTTTTGCGATTCGGCACTGCGTCGCTTTAACTGACAATTGCGCGGTCGTGCGACGTGGTTCCCAAACAAAATTGGCGTCATTTTTTCCCCACAAATAGAGCTTTATTTTGGTGGTATTTGATCACCTCTGCGGTTTTTATTTTTTTGCGCTATAAACAAAAATAGAGCGACAATGTTGAAAAAAAAATGCAATATTTTTTACTTTTTTTTTTTTAAATATCCCCCAAAAATATATAAAAAAACATGTTTTTTCCTCAGTTTAGGCCGATACGTATTCTTATACCTATTTTTGGTTAAAAAAAAAAAAAAAAAAAAAAAAAATCGCAATAAGCGTCACTGTGGCGCCGTCATTGATTGGTTTGCGCAAAAGTTATAGCGTTTACAAAATAGGGGGTATTTTTATTAATAATTTTTTTTTTACTAGTAATGGCGGCGATCCGTGTATTGTTTTCGGTACTGCAACATTATGGCGGACACTTCGGACACTTCTGACACATTTTTGGGACCATTGGCATTTTTTTAGCGATCAGTCCTATAAAAATGCATAGGATTACTATAAAGATGCCACTGGCAGTGAAGGGGTTAACACTAGGGGGCAGGGAAGGGGTTAAGTATGTTCCCTGGGTGTGTTCTAACTGTAGGGGGGGGTGCCCTCACTAGGGGAAATGACTGATCGCTGTTCATACATTGTATGAACAGAAGATCAGCATTTCCCCCCCTGACAGGACCGGGAGCTGTGCGTTTACACTTTGTAACTTTGTTCACAGCTTTGTAACGAGCGATCGCGTGTGCCTGGTGGCAATGGCGCCTGCTGGGCACGCGCACGGGAGGGAGCGAGCGGGGGGCGTGCGCACTCGCCCCTAGTGGCCTGCGCGAGAGCCGCCGTTATACTACGGGCTCTCGCGCAGGGGAGCCGACTTGCCGCCGTAAAACGACGGTGGGCGGTCGGCAAGCAGGTAATAGACACAGGGTGACTTAGAAATAGGAGGTGCATGGGAAGCTGAAACAAGGGTTTCTCCAACCTCTCCAAGGGATTGTGGGTTCCACAAGTCCCCCGCCCAAAGCGACTCCCGTCACACTCCGCTTTAAGCTTACATTTGTTAGTGTAGTGTATTTAAAGCGGGAGTTCACCCTATAAAAATGTTTTACCCTTAGATGGATGCTCATTTTGTGAAGGGGAATCGGGTAGTTTTTTTAAAATCGAAGCCGTACTTACCGTTTTAGAGAGCGATCTTCTCCGCCGTTTCCGGGTATGGTCTTCGGGACTGGGCGTTCCTATTTTGATTGACAGTCTTCCGACGGTCGCATACATCGCGTCACTAGTAGCCGAAAAAAAGCCGAACATCGGTGCGGCTCTATACGGCGCCTGCGCACCGACGTTCGGCTACTTTCGGAAAATCGTGACGTGATGGATGCGACCGTCGGAAGACTGTCAATCAAATAGGAGCGCCCATTCCCGCAGCCCATACCCGGAAGCGGCGGAGAAGATCGCTCTCTAAAACGGTAAGTACAGCTTCGATTTTAAAAAAACTACCCGATTCCCCTTCACAAAACGAGCATCAATCTAATGTTAAACATTAACATTTCCGGGTGAACCTCCACTTTAAAACTGCTAGTCCATCTTCCAATCCCCTCCCTCTAGACCAGGGTTTCTCAACTCCAGTCCTCAAGGCGCCCCAACAGGTCATGTTTTGAGGCTTTCCATTATTTTGCACAGGTGATTTGATCAGTTTTACTGCCTTGTAATTACCACAGCCGTTTCATCTGAAGGGAAATCCTGAAAACATGACCTGTTGGGGCGCCTTGAGGACTGCGAGTTGAGAAACACTGCTCTAGACTGACAATGCTGCTATCCAAAAGGTGCCCCCTGTGCGCCTTCTTCCAGAGTGGGGGCGATCTAATACAGGAGGTGTGTTACCAGCCATGTCACCAGGTAAAGCACAGGAGGAAAAATAAAAAATAAACACAAATGCAGCCGCCACATCTAATGATTGGTAAGCTGCAATCCATTACATTTTATGAGTCGGTCCTGGAGTGACACAACACTGTTCAGGGTGTCAGATCCAAGCTGCTCGGCCACTACAGGAGTAGAATTGGTTGTATTTCCTAATTCTTCATAAAATCAGAATTCTTTTTAAAAAGGAAATCTGTCATTGTTTCCATTCAGGGCAAAGTGACAGGTCCTCTTTGAAGCCCCTCACCCAATCTATGACACTGATCATCGCTATCCCTATGCTCGTCCTCCATTCTGTTCCACTGCCCCCCCCCCCCCCTAACTCTGTCCCTGGTTTCTCTGCAGCTTTTGCTCTGATCCTCGTCCTTGTGGACCCGGTCCCACGCTGGCTGAGAGTCGCCTTCCACGCGTTCGGAGCCGCCTCCTTCATGGAGGGGATCTGCACCGGCCTGATGACATTCCTGGCTGCAGACTGTGTAAGGAATATTATTACCATTTTATAGAGGACCTGCTTCTCAGGCCGACATTCGAAGGCCCTTTCCATTCAGTAGAGGACAAGACAACGTGCCGTTAGTGTGTCAAGGTGGATCATTGCCAAACAATGGTTGCCTCCGATGAGGAAAGGGACACTTTAACCACTTAAGCCTCGGACCATTTTGCAGCTAAATGCCCAGGCCAGGTTTTGCGATTCGGCACTGCGTCGCTTTAACAGACAATTGCGTGGTCGTGCGACGTGGCTCCCAAACACAATTGGCGTCCTTTTTTCCCCACAAATAGAGCTTTCTTTTGGTGGTATTTGATCACCTCTGCGGTTTTTATTTTTTGCGCTATAAACAAAAATAGAGCGACAATTTTGAAAAAAATGCAATATTTTTTACTTTTTGCTGTGATAAATATCCCCCAAAAACATATATATAAAAAAAAAAAAAAATCCTCAGTTTAGGCCGATACGTATTCTTCTACCTATTTTTGGTAAAAAAAAAAAAAAAATCGCAATAAGCGTTTATCGATTGGTTTGCGCAAAATTTATAGCGTTTACAAATTAGGGGATAGTTTTATTGCATTTTTATAAATTTTTTATTTTTGTACTACTATTGGCGGCGATCAGCGATTTTTTTCGTGACTGCGACATTATGGCGGACAATTTTGACACATTTTTGGGACCATTGTCATTTTCACAGCAAAAAATGCATTTAAATTGCATTGCTTATTGTGAAAATGACAGTTGCAGTTTGGGAGTTAACCACAGGGGGCGCTGTAGGGGTTAGTGTTCACTTAGTGTGTGTTTACAACTGTAGGGGGGTGTGGCTGTAGGACTGACGTCATCGATCGAGTCTCCCTTATAAAAGGGATCACTCGATCGATACGCCAGCACGGGGAAGCCGTGTTTACATACGGCTCTCCCCGTTCTTCAGCTCCGGGGAGCGATCGCGATGGAGCGGCTATAAACGAATAGCCGCGCCCTCGTCCCGGATCGCTCCTGAAGCCACGGGAACCGCCGCATGTACGGGGGGGTCCCGATTGGACCCCCGACCCACGTCTAGGCAGTGACGTACAGGTACGCCAATGTGCCTGTCCGTGCCATTCTGCCAACGTAAATGTACATGCGGCGGTCCGGAAGTGGTTAAAGCAGAACTATAGGCAAAACTCTCCCCCCCACCCCTTTTTAAATAGAGTAAAGAAGGGCTATTACCCCTTTTTGCCTCTGTGTCCTAGTGGGGAGATTTACCTTCACTTCCTGTCCCATGGTCAAGTGGAAATCCATTCAAAGTGTGGGAAATCACCAGAACTGGTGCCCCCATTGGAAGATTTCCCCTCTGTTCTTGTTCTGGTGACAACCCAACACTTTAGGTGAGAATGATCAACGTCACAAACTTGGTAGGATTTTGGAGGGGTTCAGTGGTGGCTGGTGCTCAAAATTTTTGGGGGAGCGCAAACAAAATTCTGATAACCCCCCCCCCCCCCCATCAAATGTAGCCTCACTGTGCCCCCATCAAATGCGGCCTCACTGTGCCCCCATCAAATGCGGCCTCACTGTGCCCCCATCAAATGCGGCCTCACTGTGCCCCCATCAAAGGGGAAGCAGCCGCCCTGCTGCGTACATATACTGCAGCAGGGCGGCTGCTCTGTGCCAGATCACATACCTAGTACATGATCTGACACTTCCGGGTAAGGGGCGCCAGCGACCCGCTCCCACTTTGATCACACACACACAGCGGGAGCCCAGCAGCAGGTACTACAGACTTGGTGTCTGCCGACACCAGGCCGATTAACCACTTGCCGATCTCCTCATGTAGATATACGTCAGCAGAATGGCACGGACAGGCACATCAACGTACCTGTACGCGCTCTGCTTGACGTAGGTGGGGGGTCCGATCGGGGCCCCCCCCCGCTACATGCGGCGGTCGGTAAGCCTCGGGGAGCGATCCGGGACGACGCCGCGGCTATTTGTTTTTAGCCGCTCCGTCGCGATCGCTCCCTGGAGCTGAAGAACGGGGAGAGCCGTATGTAAACAAGGCTTCCCCGTGCTTCACTGTGGCGGCTGCATCGATCGAGTAATCCCTTTTATAGGGGAGACTCGATCGATGACGTCAGTCCTACAGCCACTCATAAAAATGCAATAAAACTATCCCCTATTTTGTAAACACTATAAATTTTGCGCAAACCAACCGATAAACGATTATTGCCATTTTTTTTACCAAAAATAGGTAGAAGAATACGTATCGGCCTAAACTGAGGGAAAACATTTTTTTATATATGTTTTTGGGGGATATTTATTATAGCAAAAAGTAAAAAATATTGAATTTTTTTCAAAATTGTCGCTCTATCTTTGTTTATAGCGCAAAAAATAAAAACCGCAGAGGTCATCAAATACCACCAAAAGAAAGCTCTATTTGTGGGGAAAAAATGACGCCAATTTTGTTTGGGAGCCACGTCGCACGACCGCGCAATTGTCTGTTAAAGCGACGCAGTCCCGAACTGTAAAAACCCCTTGGGTCTTTAGGCAGCATATTGGTCCAGGGCTTAAGTGGTTAAACAGGATCTATCATGTGATCCTGCACTTGCGGGCCTGGGGGCGTACACCTGTACTCGATGTCCGCCACCAGCCGCTGATCGTTCGGGACAAAAGCAGAACAGTAGTCTGCCTATGTAAACAAGGCAGATTGCCATTCTGTCAGTAGGGAAGGTATTGATCCGGTGTTCCTGCAAAGCAGGGGCACAGATCTATGCCTTCCCTTAGTAAAAGCACCTCCCCCACAATAACCAAACACTGGCTAGGCACACAGTTAACCCTTTGATCTCCCCCTGATGTTTAATCCCTTCCCAGTCAATGTCATTAGTACAGTGCATATATGTTAGCACTGATCACTGTATTAGTGTCACTGGTCCCCAAAAAAGGGTCAAAAGCATCACATTTTGACCGCCACAATATTGCAGTCCTGCTAGAAGTCGCTGATTGCCGCCATTACTTGTAAAATAAATAAATAAAAAAAAAAAAAAAAAGAGATTTATATATATATATATATATATATATATATATATATATATATATATATATATATATATATATATATATATATACACATACATACATATATATATACATACATACATACACATATGTACATATATATATATAATAACTCTGGCTCAGATCGTTGGTGCCTTTTTACCAAACACAGAAGTCCAGTTTCTGTATTTACAAGTGACAGCTCTGCACTTTGTATGTAATGCAATCCTGGTATTTAATGCCCCTTTAAGACCCGCCTACTGTTTGTGAAATTCGACTGACCACACCCACTATTTGATGCGAATTAGTGAAGAGTGTGTGTGGGGGGGATATAAGCGTATATTGATTGGTTTGCACAAAAGTTATAGCGTCTACAAACTATGAGAGATATATATATTGTCACGTCACCTATGGCCAGGTGACAAGTGCACCCCGTAGGGGTCAGGGATACACCTCAGGGTAGTGAACCCTATAGCCGATTACTGCTATCTGAGAGGAAGCGTGAACCCAAGATCGCCCAGGGCGCGGAGTCTAAGACCCTTTGTGGCTTTGTGTTCACCAGAGTCTCTAGTGGTGAGGATGGCCTTCGCTGCAGCTGGGCCCAGGTCGCGACCCCTGGGATCCCCTAGGTCGCGCTCAACAGAGAGAGAGGGGAAGCAGCAAGCAGGACAAACGGAAGTGATGGGTAAGCCGAGGTCAGGGAAACAGGCAGACAGGGTAACCGAGAAACAGGCAAAAGGTCAAGGGCACAGGCAAACAGGAGAAGTCAGGGACGAGCCAAAAACGGTACACAGAGAGGTAATTGTAGCACACTGCAGACAGGAACTTAAACAAACAACACGGTTGAACAGCACTGCAGGCCTGTAGTGCAACAGTTAATATAGACTTCCTGGGACGGCCTGGGTGGGGCCATACAGGAAGGAGAGGAGATAAGAAGATAACAGAACAGAGTCAGGCCTCTTAATGGACAGATGGAGACAGGTAAGCTGCCAGACTATTGCATAGCCATGACATACACACACACACACACACACACACACACACACACACACACACACACACACACACACATACATACATACATACATACATACATACATACATACATACATACATACATACATACATACATACATACATACATATATATATATATATATATATATATATATATATTATCCCATAGTTTGTAGACGCTATAACTTTTGTGCAAACCAATCAATAT
Source organism: Rana temporaria (assembly GCF_905171775.1). NCBI lineage: Eukaryota > Metazoa > Chordata > Amphibia > Anura > Ranidae > Rana > Rana temporaria. The sequence continues at coordinate 139,970,830 of NC_053498.1, read as the reverse complement.
ATGCTTATTGGGAATTTTTTATTTACCAAAAATATGTAGCAGAATACATATTATCCTAAATTGATTAAGAAAATTCGATTTTTTTTTACATTTGTTTTTATTGAACAAGTAATAACCTGTCCAGACACCAGTGACATCTGATGAACTCTCTTTCTGATTGGCTCACAGGCAGCAAGCACGCCGACTCTCTACCAGACATCCGTGGTGTTATCTGTACTCAATGCCCTGTCTATAGGTAAGTGGACCTGTCTTATCCCAACACTGCATTTTCAACATCAGCAAATAGAACAAAATCAGATTTTTTATCTAGACCAGCCAGGTCCGACTCCTATCTCTAATGGCGGCCACACATATAGCTGTATTCAGGTAGGGTGGCTTACTTTTGAGGCGGCGTAGCGTATTGCATATATGCTACGCCGCAAGTCAGAGAGGCAAGTGCTGTATTCACAAAGAACATGCCTCCTAAGTTACGGCGGCGTAGCGTAAATGGGCCGGCCTAAGCGCGCCTAATTCAAATGTGGAACAGGGGGGCGTGTTTTATGTGAATGACTGGTGACCCGACGTGATTGACGTTTTTAAGGAACGGCGCATGCGCCGTCCATGGACATATCCCAGTGTGCATTGCTCCAAAGTACGGCGTTTCGACGTGAACGTACATTACGTCCAGCCCGATTCGCGTACGACTTACGCAAACGACGTAAAAAGACAGGCCTGTTCCGACGTCCATACCTTGCATGGGCTGCGCCACCTAGGGAGCAGCTTTATCATTACGCCAGCGTATCTCTAACGTAAACGGCGTTACTAATTGCGACGGGTGCACGTACGTTTCTGAATCGGCGTATCTAGGCATTTGCATATTCTACGCTGAACTCAACGGAAGCGCCACCTAGCGGCCAGCGTAAATATGCACCCTAAGATACGACGGCGTAGGAGACTTACGCCGCTCGTATCTTAGCCTAATTTAAGCGTATCTGGTTTCCAGAATACGCTTAAATTTGCGACGGCGTAGATTCAGAGTTACGATGGCGTATCTACTGATACGCCGGCGTAACGCTCTGTGAATCTAGCCAATAGGCTTCAAAAATGTTTACCCAATCAAAGCGCAATCAACAAACAATCAAATAGCCAGAACTCCCCTTCCAGAGTCAACCAGCTAGGGCAGAATAATATTGATCATTTTGCATCGATCAGCAGCACTGAGAAGCTTTGATCATGAATATGATCCTATTTAAAAATTGATCGGATTATGAGATTTACAGATTAAAGATCGCCTTCATTACTTTTTTACTTTAATTTAGTTTTCAATTTAACTTTATTGCTATCACAAGGGGGTTAACAAGACCCCTGTGTGATAGCTTTGGCCAGGTAACAAGTACTCTTTATGGAGGCATCAGCATCTATTAGACCCCTGGGGGCAGATCCACATACATCTGCGCCGGGCGTAGCGTATGTAAGATACGCTACGCCGCTGTAACTTACTTGGCTTTGAATCCTCAACGAATTTGCGCCGTAAGGCGGCGTAGTGTATCTCTCGCGGCGTAAGGGCGCGGAATTCAAATGGATCTAATGGGGGGCGTGTTTTATGTTAATACGTCGTGACCCGACGTAAACGACGTTTTTTTGGAACTGCGCATGCGCCGTCCCTGGGGGTATCCCAGTGTGCATGCTTAAAATTAAACCGGAACAGGCCAATGCTTACGACGGTGACGTCATTCTACGCAAATTCCTATTCGCGAACGACTTACTCAAACAACGAAAAAAATTCAAAATTGTACGCGGGAAGGATGGCCATACTTAAGATTAAGTACGCCTCAGTATAGCAGCTTTAACTATATGCCGGAAAAAGCCGAACGCAAACGACGAAAAAAAAAAAACGGCGGGCCGACGTACGTTCGTGGATCGCCGTAAATAGCTAATTTGCATACTCGACGCAGATTACGACGGGAACGCCACCTAGCGGCCGCCGAAAAATTGCATCTTAGATCCGACGGCGTACGAAGACGTACGCCTGTCGGATCTAGCCGAGATGCCGTCGTATCTTGTTTTGAGGATTCAAAACAAAGATACGACGCGGGAATTTTGAAATTACGCCGGCGTATCAATAGATACGCCGGCGTAATTTCTTTGTGGATCTGCCCCCTGGTGTCTCCTTTGCCCTCCAATGCAGCTAATTAAGCAGCGATTTTGCTTGAGTAGCTGTTTGCCTTGCAGTAGCAGCCAACGAATGACAGCACTCAGACCGGAAATCATTGTCACTTCCAGCTTCATTAGTCACAGAGGAGATGGGGGAACAGGTGTTCCTCCATCTCCTCTGCATCTAGCTATTCTGTCTGTTTACTGCAGTCCTGGAAGAATAGAAAAGCCCGGGAACCACCACAGGTGGTGCTGGGAGAGGGGTGGGGGGCAGGGCAGGCCCTTCAGTAAAAGAGATCAGGTGGCTGTAGAGCCGCCCAGATCAATTCTGTTGAACAGCCGATCGCTTGCTGCAGCTGAACAGCCATGAACTAGTTATAACCACTTACTTGTTATACTTTTTGTTGTCAGCAAGTGGTTAAAAAATAAATAAAAAAACTGCCCCACAAAACTGACAACATGCACGTGGGCATATGACCCGGTGTTTATGACGCAGCAACATGCATGCATTTCCTAGGCATTGTGGTGTGACTAAGCCCTATAAATACTGAAGACACCAAACTGACAAAGCCGTGAAACTGCAGCGCAGCGGGTATGCGATTTCTAGAGTACTGCACTAATTAATGCTTCCTCTCCCGCAGGTTTCTTCCTGGTTGTCGGTCCTTTCTGGCTATCAAACTCCATATTCCCCGAGCTAGTGCTGAACAAACAATCCCGCACCGGGATGTGCTACGAGCCGGTGGTCTGCTGCCCATGCTTCTGGCATGTCTGAAGAATGCAAAAAGGCGATTCCGCCATCGCTAGCAATCACAGAGACCTTTCAAAAATAGAGTGCCTTGCTAGATCCATCCAGTTCACCCTGTACCTTCCCCTCCTACTCCTGCAGGTGGCGTAATAACCCATTGGTCTACTGATCCAGCTGTGTCCTTCAATGAACGAGAGACAAAGAGAAAGCCTTCCAAAACCTATGCAGTTCCCTCTGTACCTAGCCTCCTACTCCTGCAGGTGGCATAATAACCACACCTGGCTTTGTTCTTCAATGAAGGAAAAAATAAAGCTTTCCTAGACCTATCCAGTTCACCTTGGACCTAGCAGGTGGCATAATAACCCATTGGTCTACTGGCCCAGTTGTGTCCCTTCAATGAACGAAAGAGAAAGCCTTCCTAGATCTATCCAGGTCTTCCAGGCCAGTACCTAGCCTCCTACGTCTAAGGTGGCATAATAACCCATTGGTCTACTGGCCCAGCTGGGTCCCTTCAATGAACTAAAGAGAAAGCCTTCCTAGACCTATCCAGTTCACCCTGTACCTAGCCTCCTTCTCCTGCAGGTGGCACAATAACCACACCTGGCTTTGTTCTTCAATGAAGGAAAAATAAAGCTTTCCTAGACCTATCCAGTTCACCTTGGACCTAGCAGGTGGCATACTAACCCATTGGTCTACTGGCCCAGCTGTGTACCTTCAATGAACTAAAGAGAAAGCCTTCCTAGACCTATCCAGTTCACCCTGTACCTAGCCTCCTTCTCCTGCAGGTGGTGTAGAAACCCATAGATCTACTGATCCAGCGGTGTCCTTCAATGAACGAAAGAGAAAGCCTTCCTAGATCTATCCAGGTCTCCCAGGCCAGTACCTAGCCTCCTACGTCTAAAGGTGGCATAATAACCCATTGGTCTACTGGCCCAGCGGTGTCCTTCAATGAATAAAAGAGAAAGCCTTCCTAGACCTATCCAGTTCACCCTGTACCTAGCTTCCTTCTCCTGCAGGTGGTGTAGAAACCCATTGGTCTACTGATCCAGCGGTGTCCTTCAATGAACAAAAGAGAAAGCCTTCCTAGATCTATCCAGGTCTCCCAGGCCAGTACCTAGCCTCCTACGTCTAAAGGTGGCATAAGAACTCATTGATCTACTGATCCAGCAGTGTCCTTCAATGAAGGAAAGAGAAAGCCTTCCTAGATCTATCCAGGTCACCCAGGCCAGTACCTAGCCTCCTACGTCTAAAGGTGGCATAATAACTCAATGGTCAACTGATCTAGCTGTGTCCTTCAATGAATGAAAGAGAAAGCCTTCCTAGATTTATCCAAGTTACCCTGTACCTGGGATCTTACTTGCAGGTGACATAAAAACCCATTGGTCTACTGATCCAGCTGTATCTTTTAATGAATGAAATAGAAAGAGAAAGTCTTCTTATACCTATCCAGCTCACCCTGTACCTAGCCTTCTACTATTTAAGGTGGCATAGTAGCCCATTGGTTTACAGATTCAGCTGTGTGCTTTAATGAACAAAAGAGAAAGCCTTTCTTAGACCTATCCAGCTCACACTGAGCCTAGCGTCCTACTCCTGCAGGTGGCGTAATAACCTATTGGTCTACTGATCCGGCTGTGTCCTTCAGTGAACGAAAGAGAAAGCCTTTCTAGACCTATTCAGCTCACACTGAGCCCAAGACCCTGCTCCTACAGGTGGCGTAATAACCTATTGGTCTACTGATCCAGCTGTGTCCTTTAGTGAACGAAAGAGAAGCCTACCTAGATCTAATAATTTCACCTTGTACCTAGCCTCCTACTCTTGCAGATATCATAACCCATTGGTCTTCGGACCTATCCAGCTCACCCTGTACCTGGCCTCCTAATACTTAAGGTGGCATAATAACCCATTGGTCTACTGATTCACCTGTGTCCTTCAATGAATGAAAGCAAAAGAGAAAGCCTTTCTAGACCTATCCAGCTCACACTGGGCCTAGCGTCCTTCTCCTGCAGGTGGCGCAATAACCCATCAGTCTACTGATCCAGCTGTGTTCTTTAATGAACGAAGGAGATGGAGAGTCTTCCTCAGGGTTTGACGAATTTGCTTGGAATCTAGGAGCCAGCTAAAAAAGTTAGGAGCCAGAATACGCGCCCCGTCCTGACGAGCTTGCGCACAGAAGCGAACACATACGTGAGCAGCACCCGCATATGTAAACGGTGTTCAAACCACACATGTGAGGTATCGCCGCGATTGGTAGAGCGAGAGCAATAATTCTAGCCCTAGACCTCCTCTGTAACTCAAAACATGCAACCTGTAGAATTTTTTAAACGTCGCCTATGGAGATTTTAAAGGGTAAAAGTTTGTCGCCATTCCACGAGCGGACGCAATTTTGAAGCGTGACATGTTGGGTATCAATTTACTCGACGTAACATTAGCTTTCATAATATTAAAAAAAAAAAATGGGGATAACTTTACTGTTGTCTTATTTTTTAATTAAAAAAAGTGTAATTTTTTCCCAAAAAAGTGCGCTTGTAAGACCCCTGCGCAAATACGGCATGACAGAAAGTATTGCAACAATCGCCATTTTATTCTCTAGGGTGTTAGGATAAAAAATATATAATGTTTGGGGGTTCTAATTAGAGGGAAGAAGATGGCAGTGAAAATAGTGAAAAATTACATTAGATTTGCTGTTTAACTTGTAATGCTTAACTTGTAATACCAACGGCCACCACCAGATGGCGCCAGCTTACACATCTGGTGGTAATAACTTGTAATACCAATGGCTCACCACCAGATGGCGCCAGCTCACAAGCCATCCTTCCAAGCCAAGTGGCCAGGACTCTATTTCTAGTCGCCATGGCGACCTGGCACCCAGGATTTGTCAAGCCCTGGTCTTCCTAGACCTATCTAGTTCACCCTGAGCTCCTTAAAGCAGAACGCCAGTCAAACAACTACAACCACAGACAAAACTCACCTACGTGTACGCCGCGGCCCGAGGGTGACGCCATGGGCCAAGGGTGACACCGCGGCCCGAGGGTGACGCCGCGGCCCGAGAGTGAGGCCGCGGCCCGAGAGTGAGGCTGCGGCCCGAGAGTGACGCCGCGGCCCGAGGGTGACGCCACTGTTTCATATGCCTTCTTCTGCAGTTTCCTGTGCCAATGGATAGCTCACTGGGTAATGAATAAGCCTCGCCATGCTGATGATTTCTCTCCCGTGCCTTCCTACAACAGCTCCCAGTGTCTGCAATATGTCAGGGTGACAGCACTATGCAATGCAACAGAGCTTGATAGCCTCACAGTGATAAAAAAAAAAAACTCTAAACCTAACTGGGCTTCAATGGATTACAGGACGTTAATACAGATTATGCAACAGACCATAGATAATTCTACTAGCAGTATTTTCATTTTTTTCCAATAAATAACTGAGAAAAATTGTGTTTTATCCATGTATTTTATTTTTACTACTGGTCTTGAATTTGCCTGTAATAGTCACAAGTTCCACTTTCTTGCAGGGAAGGGTTTTCATGTTATTACCAGGGGAGGGCTGGCAGGAGGGGCAGGGTGGAAATCTCCCCCCGGGCTGGTGACACTATGCACAGCCACCGGCCGCCACTACCAAATGCTGTTTTTGCAGAGCAGGAATATGCCTGCTGGAGCTCTGTTAACACAGGTCACGGCCGCTGCTCACCTCCCACTGTGCAGCCGTGCCTGTGTCAGCTCCGAGGTAGATGGCTGCAGAGCTGAGCTATGTCTCGTCTCACACATAGCTCAGCCTCAGCGCACACCAGCGCTGACATCCCCTTCTCTCTCTGCACAGACAGAGAGAGAAGGGTCTTCTGAGTCTGCCCACACTCCCCGGGCATGTGTGGGCACTGGACAGGAAGTTTGAACCCAAAAAAGCATCAGACAGCCTGCCTGCGCCTCAGCCTCCATCCTGGTAAGCTCATCCTCTCTAGTCTCTCTTGCCTCCCAGTGCATAAAAAGGGGTGCCCTGTGGACTTTGTTAAAGGGGATGGGGGGGCAGGCTTTGGTGAGCAGAGACCCTCTTTACACAATAGTCCACAGCATGCACCCTTAAATCAAGTTTCCCAGAACACCCCTTACATCACATCTGATGTATATGGGGGGCCTCTGTGCCGACTCTGAGGTAAGGGGGGCCTCTGTGCCGACTCTGATGTAAGGGGGGCCTCTGTGCCGACTCTGGCCCAGATTCAAGAAGCAATTGCGCCCGTGTAACCATAAGTTACACGGCGCAATTGCTTACTTGCTCCGGTGTAACGAGTGCTCCTGATTCAGGAACCTCGTTACACCGACTGCAGCCTAAAATCTGCGCGGCATAAGGCTCTTATGCCTCGCAGATTTTAGGCTGCATTCTTTCGTGTGCCGCTAGGGGGCGCTCCCATTGTGATCAGCGTGTAGTATGCAAATTGCATACTACCAACTGATTCACAAACTTGCGCGGGCCCCGCGCAAGCCAGGTACGGAGTTTCCGTACGGCAACTTTAGCGCTTGGCTGCCCTTTCTAATAGCAGGGGCAGCCAATGCTAAAGTATAGCCGCCGCTCCCCGCGCCGCGAAATTTTAATTTCACGGCGTTTGCGTAAGCGATTCGTGAATGGTGCTGGACGCCATTCACGTTCACTTTGAACCAAATGGCGTCCTTGAGACGTCATTTGCCGCAATGCACGTCGGGAAAGTTTCCCGACGGAGCATGCGCTGTACGCTCGGAGCGGGAGCGCGCCTAATTTAAATGATTCCCGCCCCCGGCGGGATCATTTACATTGCGCGCGCTTACGCCGGGCAATTTTGCCGGCGCGCCCTCGCAATTCACGGAGCTACTGCTCCGTGAATCGAGGGCAGCGCAAAATATTTGCCCTGTGCCCACGCAAAAATAGCGCAATTCTACCTGAATCTGGGCCTCTGATGTAAGGGGGGGCCTCTGTGCCGACTCTTGTGATCATGAAAAATCTTAGACTGTTTTCCTCGCTCTATGGGCCACTTGACTGGACTTGCCCCCCAGGCCTAAGGCTACCAGCCCTCCCCTGGTTATTACTCACCCAACAGAGCTCCCTACTTTTGTCTTTTTCTGCACAAAAAAAAGAAGAAAAAAACGATGGAAATGGGATCATAAAGGCTGCCATTAGCCACAGCGCCACTAAAGAGTTCTATTTAAGAATGCCAGAGAAGGATGGCGTGATCGAATCAGTACAAGCAGGGCAGGGTGCTCATTGGGTGGAACAGAAAGGGCATTCAGTGTGGCTGAACAATGACAGCTCCTTGACTGATCCCAGCAGCTGCCAGGAGGGGGCAGCCTCCCATCTCGGTGATTATGTCCACTGATTGACAGCCGCTGTTCTTGGACCTGCTCTGCATGCACGGCTCTGCGCAGACATAATTACTGAACTATACTGGGGACAGGAGGGGGGAGGGGCAGCAAGCACAAACAAAGGAAGCCTCTGCCAGTCTGCGCCAGTAATAGAACGAGTATTCTCTACACTAAGAGGCAATTTGTCCTGATATTTCCCTACGAGAGAAAATTAATGAGCAAAAACCGCACAAGACATACAAACAGCGCGCCTTATATACAACAGCTACAAATCTGGTAGAATTTAGGACTAGTTCACACTGCCGCGACCTGTCAAGCGACTTTGTCGCATCCCATTAACAGCAATGGAAACGCTCTAATCGGTGCAACTCAAGTCGCTCCGAAAAAGGTTCCTGCACTACTTCGGGGCGACTTCAGGACAACTTACATCGACTTCTGTTCAAGGAGTCATATGCAAGTCGCAATGAAGGTGCATGCCGGCTTCAAAGTCATGCGCCTTTGATGCTGCGTTGGTGTGAACCAGCCCTTAACCACTTAAGGACCGCCTCCTGCACATATACGTCGGCAGAATGGCACAAGAACGTACAGGTACGTCCTCTTTAAGTGCCCAGCCGTGGGTGCGCGCCCACGACCCAGTCCGAAGCTCCGTGACCGCAGGACCCGATCGCCGCTGGAGCCCCGTGATCGGCCCCCGGAGCTGAAGAACGGGGAGAGCTATGTGTAAACACAGCTTCCCCGTTCTTCACTGTGGCGCCGTCATGATCGTGTGTTCCCTGATATAGAGAAACACAATCAATGATGTCACACCTACAGCCACACCCCCCCTACAGTTAGAAACACAGATGAGGTCACACAAAACCCCTTCAGCGCCCCCTTGTGGTTAACTCCCAAACTGCAATTGTCATTTTCACAGTAAACAATGCATTTTTTGCTGTGAAAATGACAATGGTCCCAAAAATGTGTCAAAATTGTCCGAAGTGTCCGCCATAATGTCGCAGTCTTGAAAAAAAAAAAAAAAAATCGCTGATCGCCGCCATTAGTAGTAAAAAAAAAAACGTTTTTTTAAAAAATGCAATAAAACTATCCCCTATTTTGTAAACACTATAAATTTTGAGCAAACCAATCGATAAACGCTTATTGCGATTTTTTTTTACCAAAAGTAGGTAGAAGAATACGTATCGGCCTAAACTGAGGAAAATTATTATTTTTTTTATATATTTTTGGGGGATATTTATTACAGCAAAAAGTAAAAAAATATTGCATTTTCTTCAAAATTGTCGCTCTATTTTTGTATAGTGTAATGATTCTGTTAAAAAAACGAGTAAATACCTATTAAATTCCTTCATCTATATCACCTCCGGCGTTCTAGTTTCTGTTCTCTCATTCACTTCCTGGTTTGCGGCGCTCGTTCATGTAAGAACTATATTTCCCAGTATGAATTGCGGCACGCCCAGTAATTCACACCTCCTTGAAGTCTCTAACACGTAGAGAGAGTCCTGCTGCACAGACGTAGTTCCCAGGAGGGGGTGAGCACGTTACTGACCACCGCAGTAAAGCCTCCCATCACGGTGGTGAGTAACAATCAGACAAGCAGGAAGTGAACAGAACAGAGAAGAAATAGAGCAACGTCTGAGCAAAAACGAACAATGAGGAAGTGAAAAGAGGAATGTCTGCAGGTAAAGGATGCTTATTATGAAAAAAAAAAAAAAAAATCCTTTACAACCCCTTTAAATACCACTGCATTTATTTGTTTTTTTGTGATATGATTTTTTTCTTTTTTTGGTAAATATATGTGACACATGGTATAAACCAGTGGTCTCAAAGTACCGGCCCGCGGACCAGTTATAAATGGCCCGCAGGCAGGATGGAAGTGAGCTGGCGCCATCTGGTGGTGAGCCGTTGGTATAACAAGTTATTACCACCAGATGTGAGCTGGCGCCATCTGGTGGTGGCCGTTGGTATTACAAGTTAAGCATTACAAGTTAAACAGCAATTCTAATGTAATTTTTCACTATTTTCACTGCCATCTTCTTCCCTCTAATTAGAACCCCCAAACATTATATATATTTTTTATCCTAACACCCTAGAGAATAAAATAGCGATCGTTGCAATACTTTCTGTTACGCCGTATTTGCGCAGCGGTCTTACAAGCGCACTTTTTTGGGAAAAAATTACACTTTGTTTAATTAAAAAATAAGACAACAGTAAAGTTATCCCCATTTTTTTTAATATTATGAAAGAATGTTACGCTGAGTCAATTGATACCCAACATGTCACGCTTCAAAATTGTGTCCGCTTGTGGAATGCCGACAAACTTTTTTACCCTTTAAAATCTTCATAGGCGACGTTTAAAAAAATCTACAGGTTGCATGTTTTAAGTTACAGAGGAGCTAGAATTATTGCTCTCACTCTACCAATCGCGGCGATACCTCACATGTGTGGTTTGAACACCGTTTACATATGCGGGCGCTGCTCACGTATGTGTACGCTCCTGCGCGCAAGCTCGTCGGGACGGGGCGCGTTTTCTGGCTCCTAACTTTTTTTAGCTGGCTCCTAGATTCCAAGCAAATTTGTCAAACCCTGACCAGTGCTGGTGGTAATAATGCGCTCGCTGACACCAGTGCTGGGGGTTAATAATGTGTTCGCTGACACCAGTACTGTTGTTTTTGAAGTTTGAAAGTTTGCATGCGGCCCCCCATGGCATATGAAAACTTGTCTTGTGGCCCTCAGGTAATTTGAGTTTGAGACCCCTGGTATAAACAAATTAAATTGGCCTTAAGGCTGCATTCACACCTGAGCGTTTTGTTGCCTGAAGCGCGACGATCAAAGACGCTAGAGGGGAACAATAACATTATTCTCTATGGAGATGGTTCACATCTCCAACGCAAAACGGCAAACGCCGAACGAACGCCGAACACCTGAATTTCAAACAAGTCCCGAACCCTTTTTTGACCTGTACAAAACCGCGGAAAAAAACGCTGCGTTTTGTCGCGGCAAATAACGCGGAAATTTGTCGCGGTAAAAAACGCCGCCAATCGCCTACGCTTAGGTGTGAATGCAGCCTTAGGGACCTTTCCCAGACCTTGCTTTCTCCTAAATAGCAGAAGGGGGAGTTTTTGGGACATTGAATGAGATGCGTTTTTAAGCAAACAGTAAGAGCTAGATTCAGATAGCCCTGCGTAACGCTGTGCGGGTGTAACGTATCTCCGATACGTTACGCCGCCGTAAATTAGGGCGCAAGTTCCGTATTCAGAAAGAACTTGCGCCGTAAGTTACGGCGGCGTAACGTATGTGCTCCGGCGTAAGCCCGCCTAATTCAAATGTGGATGATGTGGGCGTGTTTTATTTAAATTTAGTGTGACCCCCACGTATCTGACGTTTTTTACGAATGGCGCATGCGCCGTTCGTGAAAGAATCCCAGTGCGCATGCTCGAAAATTACGCCGCAAATCGTCAATGCTTTAGATGTGAACATAACTTACGTACAGCCCTATTCCCGAACGACTTACGCAAAAATTTAAAAATTGGACGCGGGAACGACGTCCATACTTAACATTGCGTACGCCTCATATAGCAGGAGCAACATTACGCCGGAAAAAGCCTAACGTAAACGACGTAAAAAAATGCGCCGGGCGTACGTACGTTTGTGAATCGGCGTATCTACCTAATTAGCATATTCCTCGCGTAAATCGAAGCGCCACCTAGCGGCCAGCATAAAATTGCAACTAAGATACGACGGCGTAAGAGACTTACGCCGGTCGGATCGTAGTCAAATCTATGCGTAACTGATTCTAAGAATCAGGCGCATAGATACGACGCCGCAACTCAGAGATACGACGGCGTATCTGGAGATACGACGGCGTATCTGGAGATACGCAGTCGTATCTCGTACCTGAATCTAGCCCTAAGTATAAATAAAGTTGTATACGTAAATAGCACAAGAGTCCAGAACTGTAACATTACTCTAGATCCAGTAGGTGGCAGTGTTGTCCATGTGTTTCATTGGGACATGTGACCTCCATCTCCTGCTTGGAATCACACTGGAAGAAATAACATTAAAGGGGTTGAAAAGGTTTTTTTATTTTCTAAATAGGTTCCTTTAAGCTCGTGCATTGTTGGTTCACTTACTTTCTTCCTTCCATTTCCCTTCTAAATGTTTTTTTTTCCTTTGTCTGAATTTCTCACTTCCTGTTTCTCCTCAGTAAGCTTGCCCCCATCATCTGGCTGGGGGTTAGTCAGCCAGAACAGCTTACTGAGGAGAAACAGGAAGTGAGAAATTCAGACAAAGAAAAATAAAACATTTAGAAGGGAAATGGAAGGAAAAGGTAAGTGAACCAACAATGCACGAGCTTAAAGGAACCAATTTAGAAAATAAAAAAGGAACCTTTACACCCCCTTTAAAGATGCAGCTCACTTTTAGCCCAATCACATGATGTTCAGTCATAAAGGGGGCGCTCTTGGACCCCCCGAAACACGTTGGATACTCTTTGGATTGTCCCCCCGACTGTGTTTGGAATAAAGTTTTCTTAGTGGTGTGCGGATTTAATCCCCATCTTTGTGACATCACAGTACAAGACAAGGAGGCGGTGGAGATCCTCGGGGGCGTGGAAGTCGCCTGCCCCGGAACCAGATCACCAACATCCATACTCCATTATATTACCAGAGATACCCGACCAGTCCAACGCTACTGATCTACTGTCCTCAACATGCTCTGCACTGAAGGGGGGATATGGGACATCTGGGACTACTGGGGGGGGGGTATGGAACATCTGGGACTGTTGGGGGGAGGGGGATGGAACATCTGGGACTGATGGGGGGAGGGGGATGGAACATCTGGGACTGATGGGGGGAGGGGGATGGAACATCTGGGATTGTTGGGGGGAGGGGGAATGGAACATCTGAGACTGTTGGGAGGGGAGGAATGGGACATCTGGGACTGCTGGGGGGGGGGATGGAACATCTAGGACTGTTGGGGGGGGGGGGAAGGGAACATCTGGGACTGCTGGGGGGGGGTGGAACATCTAGGACTGTTGGGGGGGGGGAATGGAACATCTGGGACTGTTAGGGGGGGAGGGGGATGGAACATCTAGGACTGTTAGGGGGGGAGGGGAATGGAACATCTAGGACTGTTGGGAGGGGAGGAATGGAACATCTGGGACTGCTGGGGGGGGGGATGGAACATCTGGGACTGCTGGGGGGGGGGATGGAACATCTAGGACTGTTGGGGGGGGGGGGGAATGGAACATCTAGGACTGCTGGGGGGGGGGATGGAACATCTGGGACTGCTGGGGGGGGGGGGGGAATGGAACATCTAGGACTGTTGGGGGGGGGATGGAACATCTAGGACTGTTAGGGGGGGAAGGGAATGGAACATCAGGGACTGATGGGGGGGGGGAGGAAACATCTAGGACTGTTGGTGGGGAGGGGAATTGAACATCAGGGACTGTTGGGGGGAGGGGAATGGAACATCAGGGACTGTTGGGGGAGGGGAATGGAACATCAGGGACTGTTGGGGGAGGGGAATGGAACATCTGTGACTGTTGGGGGGAGGGGGATGGAACATCTGGGACTGTTGGGGGGGGGGGGCGGAGAACATAGACATCCTCCTCCTATTTGCAGACAGGAAGTGAGTAGTACATGATGGAAATATGTCCCCTGCACCACCCTCACATACATGAGTCCCCTCCCTCCAGGTTCTATAGATCAGGACCCATCCCCCACACTGACAGAAGATCTCACCATAGACCAGACCTCCCCCCTCCACACACCCGGTACTCACTCTGCTCACGGGGGACGGAGATCAGTGCTGCACGCTCACATTGACAGATACTCTCTGATTGGACGAGGAACGCCTCCCGTCCGCCTTTTGGCGCTGCGGCGTGACGTCAGTAGTCAGCGTCTGCCCCACAGTGAAGCCGCCCCGGGCTCAGGTAGGGTGGAGCAAGGTGGCTGCTCTGTGTGTACGTGCCACCTGGGAGGAGGAGGGGGCGAGGGTCACGTCCTCCCCGTAGAGGGGTCTGTGTGTCACCTGTATACACATCCCTGGAGATGGGGGAGGGTGGGTAGGTGCTTTGTGTATACACACACACAGATCGTACGATCTCATCTATGCAGTACAGGGACCTCCCTGATTGGACACGAATTGAATGGACAGTACAGTCTGGCCTCTTATGTCATCGTTGTCATTAAAGTAGATTGTTCGATCACATTGTACGATGTATGACCAGCTCCTCGCCGTTTTTACGTTTCTTTCTTTGCACACACGTTATAATCCGAAGTGCATCGTTTATAAGATGTTGTAAATAAGTATTTTTTTCTCTCTTTCCGGTGACTTGTCGTTAAGGTTCCCCTAACGAGATGGTTCCTGTAAGGACTGCGCAGGCGCAATCCTTGCCAACGGAAATCTCCGAACCTCGGCCGGCATCCAGGCTCATTCCTTAACATCCCTGTGGATTGGAGGATGTTAAAAAAAAGATCCAGGAGGCCGAGCGAGCGGAGCGAGGACGTGAGGCCGACTGGCCACTTTCCTCGAAATCCACGTCGCCCTGGATGCCCGCCGAGGTTCGGAGATTTCCGTCGGCAAGGCTTGCGCCTGCGCAGTCCTTAATGGAACTTTCTCGTTAGCCGGAACTGTATCGGCAGATCACCGGCTCCATTCACACCTGGGCGATCCTAATTGCGGGCGGAGTCGGTGTGATCCTGCCTGCGATTCAGAATCGCAGAAAGACGCGTTTGTGATGCTATTATTTCTCAATGGCACCCCCTTTTATTTTTGCTGTGATTGTGGCGTGACACATCGAGACAAAATCGGGGGGGGGGGGGGGGGGGCACGTCATCCAAAAGAACCTCCGGAACTTCTTTTGGGCGCCGTGCATCTCACAATTTTGTCACACGACTATCGCAGCAAAATCGCACTGCGTTTCAGGGGCCGTTGAGATATAATGACATCGCAAATGTGTTCTGTGTTTTCAAATAGCCCGGGTGTGAATGGGTACTCTTAGGGCTCTTTCACACGGGCGGCCCGTTCAGGTCGGCCTGCCAGTTTTTTTGGCGGACATGAACGGGCGCTCCGTGCTCCTCTATGGAGCCGCTGATGTCAGCGGTGACATGCCCGCTGGCATGCGACCCGCTCCGATCCGCCAAAGTGTGACGGAGGAAAAACCTACTTTTTCATCCGTCTGGCGGATCGGATCAGGTGAGGACAGACGGTCCGTGTTCATCCGATCCCCCCATAGGGGAGAGCGGAGAAAAGATAGGGCGGTCCCTGCACAGTGTGCGGAGACCGCCCTGTCATCCGCCGGCTCAGCGGGGATCAACGGAGCGATCCCCGCTGAGCAAGCGGAGGTTCACGGGGTGGATCATTACTGATCCGCCCCGTGTGAAAGGGGCCTTACTGTCACTGATGAGGCTGTACTATTGGGCACTGATGAGGCTGTACTGATGGGCAGTAATGGGGCTGTGCTGATGGGTACTGACAGCGCTGTACTGATGAGCTGTACTGATTTGGACACTGATGAGGTTTTACTGGTGGGCACTGATGGGCTGTACTAATGGGCACTGATAAATCTGTATTGGTGGGCACTTATGAGGCTGTGCTTATGGGTACTGATGAGGCTGTACAGATAGGGTTGTACTGTTGGGCACTGATGAGGCTGTACTGATGAGGTGGCAATAATATGCTGCACTAATAGGCTGTTCTGGTGGACACTGATGAGGCTGTACTGATGAGGTAGCAATAATATGCTGCACTGATAGGCTGTACTGATGAGGCGACAATAATGTTTGGTATCACAAAGGGGATGACAGCCATCTGTGACAGTTTGGACAGGTGACGGGTATCTCTTTATGGAGACATCGGGGACCTATTTGGCCCCCCCCCCCCCCAAGTGTCCCCTGCCCTTTTTTGCAGCTAATCAAGCACAGATTGGCTATTCATTAGTATAATCGTTCCATGTGCTTCACTTATATTTGATCTGAGGACCCATGGTATGTTAGGTAATTCAATACACAGGATCCATCACATGTCCATAGTCATACGTCTCTGTAGGACAAAAACAAGTCGCCTTCCCCCAGCGGCTGTACCGGAGGCACAATAGAAAACATGCACTCATCAGCCATAACATTATGACCACTGACCGTTAAAGTGGTTGCAAAGGCACAATTTTTTTTTTTTTTATAATTATTATTATTTAATTTTTTTATTTTTTTATTTTTGTTTATAAAAAAAAAAAAAAAAAAAGAATCTGCAAATTACGTTTTTTTTTTAAATAAAAAAATAAATAAAAAAAAATAAGTCGATTTATTTTTTTGGATGGACACCGCGTCGGTCCTGAGGAGCTGCAGACAGGAGTTTTTAGGCGAGGCTTCACCCTAGTCCGCGGCGTCTGGCCTCGTAGGCTAGGCCGAAGCCGTGGCCTCGCCTAAAATCTCCTGCCTGCAGCTCCTCAGGACCGGCGCGGTGTCAGCGCTGGTCCTGGGGGAAAATAACTGTTTTTTTTTTGTTTTTTTTAAATTTGAATCGATTTGATCTACCAACTCTATTTCTAAATCAAATCAAAATTTTTTTTCTCCCCCCAGCCCTAGTTCGTGCGTGTCGGGGCGATGGCTGGGTTTTTGCGCGTGTCGGGGGGATAGCTGGGTTTTTGCGCGTGTCGGGGGGATGGCTGGGTTTTTGCGCGTGTCGGGGGGATGGCTGGGTTTTTGAGCGTGTCGGGGGGGTGGCTGGGTTTTTGCGTGTGTCGGGGGGGTGGCTGGGGTTTTTGCGCGTGTCGGGGCGATGGCTGGGTTTTTGCGCGTGTCGGGGGGATGGCTGGGTTTTTGCGTGTGTCGGGGGGGTGGCTGGGGTTTTTGCGCGTGTCGGGGGGGATGGCTGGGTTTTTGCGCGTGTCGGGGGGGATGGCTGGGTTTTTGCGCGTGTCGGGGGGGATGGCTGGGTTTTTGCGCGTGTCGGGGGGATGGCTGGGTTTTTGCGCGTGTCGGGGGGATGGCTGGGTTTTTGCGCGTGTCGGGGGGATGGCTGGGTTTTTGAGCGTGTCGGGGGGGTGGCTGGGTTTTTGCGTGTGTCGGGGGGGGGGCTGGGGTTTTTGCGCGTGTCGGGGCGATGGCTGGGTTTTTGCGCGTGTCGGGGGGGATGGCTGGGTTTTTGCGTGTGTCGGGGGGGTGGCTGGGGTTTTTGCGCGTGTCGGGGGGGATGGCTGGGTTTTTGCGCGTGTCGGGGGGGATGGCTGGGTTTTTGCGCGTGTCGGGGGGGGTGGCTGGGTTTTTGCGCGTGTCGGGGGGGGTGGCTGGGTTTTTGCGCGTGTCGGGGGGGATGGCTGGGTTTTTGCGCGTGTCGGGGGGATAGCTGGGTTTTTGCGCGTGTCGGGGGGATGGCTGGGTTTTTGCGCGTGTCGGGGGGATGGCTGGGTTTTTGAGCGTGTCGGGGGGGTGGCTGGGTTTTTGCGTGTGTCGGGGGGGGGGGTGGGGTTTTTGCGCGTGTCGGGGCGATGGCTGGGTTTTTGCGCGTGTCGGGGGGGATGGCTGGGTTTTTGCGTGTGTCGGGGGGGGGGCTGGGGTTTTTGCGCGTGTCGGGGGGGATGGCTGGGTTTTTGCGCGTGTCGGGGGGGGTGGCTGGGTTTTTGCGCGTGTCGGGGGGGATGGCTGGGTTTTTGCGCGTGTCGGGGGGGATGGCTGGGTTTATGCGCGTGTCGGGGGGGATGGCTGGGTTTTTGCGCGTGTCGGGGGGGGGGGGATTTGGCTGGGTTTTTGCGCGTGTCGGGGGGGGATGGCTGGGTTTTTGCGCGTGTCGGGGGGGGATGGCTGGGTTTTTGCGCGTGTCGGGGGGATGGCTGGGTTTTTGCGCGCGTCGGGGGATGGTTGGCTTCTCGGTGTTAAAGCTGGCGTGGGACCAAAAAGAACACGGATTCCCATACTTCTCTTTTAGGCTGGGTTCACACCATCGCTGCATGCGTCTCACAGCAGGGGGTCCGCTGCGTTCACCATTTCAGGTCCGATTTCAGCCCGAATTTTTGGCTGATTTCGGACCGTAAACAGACCAAAAGATGCAGAGGGCTCCTGCGCAAATTCGCAACGGAGCCACTCCGGAGAGGTGTGACCGATTCCATAGAGAGCCGGTCAAAATCTCCGGCAATGCGAATTGGATGCGGGTTCTCTGCATCTAATTGGTGTAGGTGTGAACCCAGCCTTAGAGTGAATAACATTGATTAGCTGGTTACAATGGCATCTGAAAGTGGATGAGATATATTAGGCAGCAAGTGAACATGTTGTCTCTGAAGTTGCAGTGTTGAAGGAAAGAAATAGGCAAGCGTAAAAAGATTTGAGTGACTTTGACGAGGGCCAAATTGCAATGCCTGGACAATCGGGTCAGAGCAACTCAAACTGCAGCTCGGGTTTTCGGCCTCCCTCTCTATGGGTCTGTCCGTTGACCCCCCACCATTGCATAAACTTGTAGGGTAGAGGCCATTGGATGAAACCACAGAGAAAGGAGGTGGAGCAGATATCTGACAATCCTGGAAGTCGATTGGATGTTAAAGGTTCCTTGGCAGTCTTATCCCTTGAAGGGAGCAAAGATCAGAGTTGCCGGGTGGAGAGTTATGATTCATCCTATTATGTGAAGAGATGATTTATAGGCTGATTTAATGGCGCCACGTGTATATTACTCTTTTATACTGCTTAAAAAAAACGTTGTTATTAACATTCCTATACTTACCTGCTCTGTGCAATCGTTGGCTCAAATCTTCTTCTGAGGCGCCCCCCCCCCCCCCCTCCTCTTCATCGGGTGCCCCCATGGTGGAGAGCCGCTTTCCCTGGGGGCACCCGTGCGGGCTTGATTCCGAGTCCCGCTGCTGCATCTATTAACAGAGACGGCGGAATTCAGCCCCGCTGCCAGCTCCTGTGTCACTGGATTTAATTGACCACAGCAGGAGCCAATGGCTTCTGCTGCTATCAATTTGTCCAATGAGGAGAGAGACAGCAGCTCATGCACATCACTGGATTGGCTCAGGTAAGTAAAAGGGGGGGGGGCTCTGGGGGGCTGCTGCAGCACAGAAGGTTTTTCTTCACCTTAAAGCGGAGCTCCACCCAAAAATGGAACTACTGCTTTTCGAGACCCTCCCCCCCCCCCCCCCCCCGGTGTCACATTTGGCACCTTTCAGGGGGAGGGGGGAGCAGATACCTGTGTAATCCAGGTATTTGCTCCCACTTCCGGGCATAGATCACCGCCGCGACCTACACCACGTCCCGCACCTACTCCCCCCCCCCCCACTGTCTTCTGGGAGACACACAGGTCCTAGAAGACAGCAGGGACCAGCGGGACTTGCACGTGCGCAGTAGGGAACCAGGAAGTGAAGGCGCAAGGCTTCACTACCTGATTCCCTTACCGAAGATGGCGGCGCCTCCACCCAAGAGCCGATGGAGAGATCGGCTTTGGGTGCATCCCCTTTAATATGCCCAGCCATGGGTCGCGCGCCGCCGGCGGGACCCGCGGACCTGAGTGCCGCCGGTGTCCCACGATCTGGTCACAGAGCTGAAGAACGGGGAGAGGTAAGTGTAAACAAACCTCTCCCGTGCTTCCTAGTCAGACTGTCACTGATCGTCTGTTCCCTGTCATAGGGAACGACGATCAGTAACGTCACACGCCAAGCCACGCCCCCACACAGTAAGAATCGCTCCCTAGGACACACTTAACCCCTTCAGCGCCCCCTACAGGTTAATCCCTTCACTGCCAGTGTCATTTTCACAGTAATTGGTGCATTTTTATAGCACTGATCGCTGTATCAATGACACTGGTTCCAAAATGGTGTCAAAAGTGTCTGATGCGTCCGCCATAATGTTGCAGTCACGATACAAATCGCTGATCGCCGCCATTACTAGTAAAAAAAAATATTAAAATATAAAAATATTAATAAAAATGCCATAAAACTATCCCCTATTTTGTAAATGCTATAACTTTTGCGCAAACCAATCAATAAACGCTTATTGCGATTTTTTTTTTTTTTTTTTTTTTTTTTTTAACAAAAATATGTAGAAGAATAAATATAGGTTAATCTGACGCAGTGCCGAATCGCAAAAAGGGACCTGGTCCTTTAGCAACAAAATGTTTCGGGGCTGAAGTGGTTAAAGTGTATTGTATTTTTACTGTCTGCCCGCAAGTTGTAAAGCGCTGCGTAAACTGTTGGCGCTTTATAAATCCTGTATAATAATAATACCCCATTATTTTGGTCAATGATGACAGCTGAATATAGGAAGCACGCACTGTATCAAATATCTCATTGTGGTTTCTCTTTCTCTCTCTCAGCCTGAACATGGCGTCAAGAGGTACGACGGAGACCGGTAAACTCCGGCAGAACCTGGAGGAACAGCTCGATCGACTGATGCAGCAGCTCCAAGACCTGGAGGAGTGCAGGTGAGACAGACACGGGGGGGGGAGATTTACCAAAACTGGAGCACTCCGAATCTGGTGCAGCTCTGCATGGTAACCAATCGGCTTCTCATTGACAATAAAACCTGGAAGCTGATCAGAGGCGTTGCTAGGGGGGTGCGGGGGGTGCGGTCCGCACCGGGTGACACCCGCTAGAGGGGTGACACCATCCCGTTTTTTTTTTTGCTGACATGCCCAGCCTGCCCTGTGCAATCTCAGCCTGCCCTGTACCACCCCAGCCTGCCCTGTATCACCCAGCCTGTCCTGTACCACCCCAGCCTGTCCTGTACCACCCCAAACAGCCCTATACCACCCCAGCCTGTCCTGTACCACCCCAGCCTGCCCTGTGCCACCCAGCCTGCCCTGTGCCACCACAGCCTGCCCTGTACCACACCAAAATTTCCCATGCCACCCCACCTTGCCCTGTGCCACCCTAACTTGCCCTATACCACCCCAACCTGCCCAATGCCACCCTAACTTGCCCTGTACCACCCCAACCTTTCCCTATGCCACCCTAACTTGCACTATACCACCCCAACCTGCCCTGTACCACCCTAACTTGCCAAAAGATGCCAAACGTGGGCCGTGCCGCATAAAAAAAACACACAGATCCCGGTTCTCGCTGTGTCACGAGCGATCGTGGGTGCTCGTCGGTCATCGCGCCCGACGGGCACTCGCATCGGCTATGGAGGCGTGCACGTGCCTCTGACGGCACTCGCGCCTCTATTGTTCACTGGGTGAAGCGACGGAACATAACGTCGTTTCACCCAGCCGATCATGTAAAACTGCAGCGGCTGGTCAGCAAGTGGTTAAAGTAATGCAGCGCCGCATCGCAAAAAAAATGGCCTGGTCATGAGGGGGGGGGGAATAAATCTTCCAGAGGTTAAGTGGTTAAGGTGAGCTTTGCTGTCTTGCAGGGAGGAGTTGGACGCGGACGAGTATGAGGAAACCAAGAAAGAAACGTTGGAGCAACTAAGTGAATTTAATGACTCTCTGCAGAAGATTATGTCGGGGAACATGACTCTGGTGGATGAGCTGAGCGGGATGCAGCTGGTAAGGATCTGCCATTGTGGTAAGGGCGGCTCTGACCTTGTAGACCCAATTGGCATTTTCAAGGACTCGTTCACATTGGAGCTCATACAGAATGAGGAGCCCTTTGTTTATCTTTGTACCCGCACTGAGCCTATGTAAGTGAATGTACTAGAGCTGGATACCGCGCCGGGCCTCAGGAGCTGCGGGCAGGAGTTTTTAGGCGAGGCCATGGCTTTGGCCTAGTCTGCCGCGATCCTGGGAAAAGGCAGCGGTCTGAGCCGACGCCGCAGCCTCGCCTAAAAAATCCTGCCCGCAGCTCGCCGCGATCCTGGGAAAAGGCCGCGGCTGCGGCCTTTTCCCAGGATCGCGGCGAGCTGCGGGCAGGATTTTTTAGGCGAGGCTGCGGCGTCTGCCTAATCCGCATAGCGCCGGTTCTAATCGATTTTTTTTTTCCCAGAATGTACACGTGTTGACTGTAGGGACTCGCCCCACACAGCCGGAGGGTGTTGCGTTATCCTGACTGGACATCATATGACGTCCAGCAGGATAACGGCCGCAGCGATCGGTGGTGCGGTGTGCCAGTCTGACACACCGCTACACCGATCTTGGTAAAGAGCCTCCGTCGGAGGCACTTTACCACGTGATCAGCCGTGTCCAATCACGATGTAAACAGGAAGTGCCGTTGATCGGCTTTTCCTCACTCGCGTCTGACAGACGCGAGTTGAGGAGAGCCGATCAGCTTCTCTCTTGACAGGGGGGGTTTGTGCTGATTGTTTATCAGAGCAGTCGGGATGCCCGCCCAGGACCACCAGGATGCCGGAATAGACCACCAGGGATGGCCACCCCACTGGACCACAAGGTATGCCACCTAGACCACCAGAGAAATGCCTATCTGTGCTTAGGCAGCTGCCAATCAGTGCCCACCCACAAGGGATGCCCATGAGTGCCATCGATCAGTGCCCATCAGTGCTGCATAATTGTGCCACCCATCAGTGCCGCCTATCGGTGCCACCTCATTGGTGCTGCCTTATCCGTGCCCACCAGTGAAGAAAACAATGTACTTATTTAGAAAATTTTATAACGGAAACAAAAACTTTTCGGTCTTTTATTTGTTTAGCAAAAAAAAAAACGGTGGTCAAATGCCACAAAAAGAAAGCTCTAATTGTGAGAACAAAATTATAAAAATTCTGTTTTGGGTATAAATTCCTTTTTTTATTATATATAGTGGGGTAGATTCAGGTAGCAATTACGCCTGCGTATCCATAGATACGCAGCGTAATTGCTAAGTAGCGCCGGCGTATCTACTTTCTGTATTCAGAAAGCTCGATACGCCGACTTTAGCCAAAGATACGACTGGCATAAGTCTCTTATGCCGTCGTATCTTATGGTGCATTCTGACGCTGGCCGCTAGGTGGCGTTCCCGTAGTTGTCAGCGTAGAGTATGCAAATTGCATACTTACGCTGATTCACAAACGTACGCGCGCCCGACGGTAGTTTTTTACGTCGTTTGCGTAAGTCGGTTTCGTCATAAGGCTGCTCCTGCTATTAGGAGGCGCAGCCAATGTTAAGTATGGACGTCGTTCCCGCGTCGCGATTTTAAAATTATTGCGTCGTTTGCGTAACTCGTTCGTGAATGGCGCTGCGACGTCATTTACCGCAATGCACGTCGGGAAATTTTCCCGACGGAGCTTGCGCAGTACGTTCAGCACGGGAACGCGCCTAATTTAAACGATCCACGCCCCCTACGGGATCATTTAAATTACGCGCCCTTACGCGGGCCCCTTTTACGATACGCCGCCGCAAATTACGGAGCAAATGCTTCGTGAATGCAGCTTAGCTCCAGTAATTTACGGAGGCGTAGCGTAAAAACGATACGCTGCGCCGCCGTATCGGTGTGCGCCCCTACCTGAATCTGGGCCAGTGTGTGTGCATATATTTTATATATATATATATATATATAATATATTTAGGGTTCTTTTTTTTTCTTGGAGACTAAGTCCTTCTGAGTCCCCGCTTGTGTCCCCTACACACCTCTAAGCACCCCCCTTCCCCGGTTCCAATCCCTACCCACCTCCCAGGGACACACAGTCATGGCACTTATGGATGGTAGAGGTGCCGCTGCCAATTGCTTTAAGTATGATACCCGTCCATCCTAGCGCTGTGTATGGAAAATGTTAGTGATGTCCTAACAGCTTCCCCTTTCTAGACAGAGCAAAAATATATCGTTTTTTTTTTCTTACCATGTCATGCCGCGCTCATCAGGAATCGTTAGACACCATTTAACGCTTGACTAGTTTCTTACAGGCCTCTAGGACACGTCATAAAGGGGCTACTGTGTGCAGAGAGCTTGTAAAATGTAATTATTTAGCCATTTAAACCGTATCACACGCACTATTCCTGTTTACTGCCGAGGAAAATACAGCGGCCACGGATATTCGAGGGTGGTGGTCAGATGTGTGCATGATTGATTTTGATTATTACCAATTTATCATTTTTTTTTCATGAACTGGTCTCTTGTGTCAAACACCAGGCCTGTACTCTTTACTCCCACACCACATACAACTGTTTTATCTCGCAGGCGATTCAAGCAGCGATCAGCCAGGCATTCAAGACCCCGGAGGTCATCCGGATGTTCGCCAAGAAGCAGCCAGGGCAGCTGAGGACGCGGTTAGGAGAGGTGAGATCCCCCCCCCCCATTGGCCGGCGTCGCAAGTCTTGTACCAATCAGGGGCAAGCTGTCTATACTTCAGGGTTTGACAAATTTGCTCGGAATCTAGGAGCCAGCTAAAAAAAGTTAGAAGCCATAAAACGCGCCCCGCGAACACATACGTGAGTAGCGCCCGCATATGTTAACGGTATTCAAACCACACATGTGAGGTATCGCCGCGATCGTTAGAGTGAGAGCAGTAATTCTAGCCCTAGACCTCCTCTCAGGCCCCTTTCACACCAAGGCGCTTCTAAACTGCCAGTAAAAACACTGAGCACTTTTGAAGAGCTTTTCAGGCGCTTTTGAAGAGTTTTCCATTCATTTCAATGAAGAGGGGAGTTTTTTCACCGCCATGCCAACACGGCTGCGCTGCTATCAATCTGTCCAGCCTAGCCAATCAACGGCCAGGCTGGGAACCGAAGAGGATCACGTGGACGCGCGCGGGACTTTCGAGGGGTCAGGTAAGTAAAACGGGGGTTCGGGGGGGGGGGGGCGGTACCGTCGGATGTTTTTTCACCTTAATGCATACCTACTTCCATCTTCTCACAGATCATTATCTCACCTAGGTGAAATAAAATAAGTAGGGCCAGCTGCTTAAATTAATTAAGGGCGTAAAAACCGTATACTTACTCACAGGCAATATTTTTTTTCATTGCGCGGATTCATTTACATTGCTTTATACTTCATGTCTGTTTTCTAGATGGACCGGGATTTAATGGTCGGAAAACTTGGAAGAGACCTCTATACGCAGCAGAAAGGGGAGATCCTGACGGCTCTAAGAAAACTTGGAGAGAAGGTAATATAGATGAGATACAAGTTTTTTTTACTTTTTTATTTTCCCTTTTTGGGTGGTTAAAGGCAAACTTTTTTTTTTTTTTAAATAACAAACATGTTATACTTACCTCCACTGTGCAGCTCGTTGTGCACAGAGTGTCCCCTAACCCTGTCTTCTGGGGTCCCTCGGCAGCTCTCTCGGCTCCTCCTCGCAAAAGCTTTCCAGCTTCATGCGAGCAAGCTCGCATGGTGGAAAGCTTTTGCGAGCACGCTCCCATGATACATGATACAGCGGCGAGCATACCCGCCGACTGTATCACTCGGCCCCGCCCCCCGGTGCGCCGCATCATCCGCTGTGATTGATGGCAGCGCCAGCCAATGGCTGCGCTGCTATCAATCCGTCCAGCCTAGCCAATCAACGGGCAGGCTGGGAACCGAAGAGGATTACATGGACGCGCACGGGACTTTCGAGGGGTCAGGTAAGTAAAACGGGGGTTCAGGGGGGGGGGCGGTACCGTCGAATGTTTTTTCACCTTAATGCATAGGATGCATTAAGGTGAAAAAACATTTACCTTTACAACCCCTGTAAAGCGGTAGTAAACTCTGCCATTTGATACCACATTTAATCATTATATCAATCAAACTACTTGTTTGCAATTAAAAAGCCACTAACAGTATGCTTCAAAATCGTTCTTACTATTACAAATCAAGAGATTGTGAAACGATCCTGCTTGTTCCTAGCCGCCGATGTCCTGTCGAGAAATGCCCCCTATTGAGAAATGCCTGGGTGGAACTGCGCATGCGCAGGATGGAGCCGCAGAACAGCGGAGTCCATCAGCTGTTGTCTCGCGTGGCCGAGGCATGTTCATGTAGGTAGGGCGGATGTTTAAGTGGCGGGGGCGGAATTTTTATCGATGGCCAAATAAATCTTTATCTGCCATTCTTTCTGGGCGCTTGCGGGGTATGTTTAGTCAATTAAAGGACAGATTTTTTTTTTTTTACATAAAGATTTCTTTTGCAGATTTGTTTGCCCATCGATAAAAATTCCGCCCCCAGCACTGCCCATCATTTTAAAAATTCGCCCCTTCATGTAAATATTCGCCCCTCACCTATATGAGCGTGCCTCGGCCACACGAGACAACAGCTGATCGTTAACTCAGATGTTCTGCAGCTCCGTGCCGCCTGGGCACTATGCGATAGCCGGGCACTTCTCGTCAGAACACCGCCATCACTGAAGTCTCCCGCGTTTGTGCAGTACTTTATTTCTGCCTTCAGTATGTTTCCCTGGCCATATTCCCACGCATGCGCATTATTCGTCTTATCCAAGCCTCGATTGTCTCCACAACCACAACCCCTGTGACGTAGCGAGTCACGAGGGGTCCAGGATCAGCTTCTCAATGGGAAGTCTCGTTTTTCTTTCTGTGTCTCTCTCTCTCTATCTGTCTATCTCTCTCTCTCTCTCTGTCTGTCTGTGTGTGTGTCTCTCTCTCTCTCTCTCTCTCTCTCTCTCTGTATATCTCTCTCTCTGTATATCTCTCTGTCTGTCTGTCTGTCTGTCTCTCTCTCTCTCTCTCTCTCTCTCTCTCTCTGTGTCTCTCTCTCTCTGTCTCTATCTCTCTCTCTATCTCTGTCTCTGTCTCTCTATCTTTGTCTCTGTCTGTGTGTCTCTCTCTCTCTCTGTCTCTCTCTCTGTCTCTCTCTCTGTCTGTCTGTCTCTCTCTCTCTCTCTCTCTCTCTCTCTCTCTCTGTGTGTCTCTGTGTGTGTGTGTCTCTCTCTCTCTCTCTCTCTCTCTGTCTCTGTGTGTGTCTCTCTCTGTGTCTCTCTCTCTCTCTCTCTCTCTCTCTCTCTGTGTCTCTCTCTCTGTGTGTCTCTCTCTGTCTCTCTGTCTCTCTGTCTGTCTCTCTCTCTCTCTCTCTTTTTCTCTCTCTCTCTTTTTCTCTCTCTCTCTCTCTTTTTCTCTCTCTCTCTTTTTCTCTCTCTTTTTCTCTCTCTCTCTCTCTTTCTTTTTTTCTCTCTTTTTCTCTTTTTTTCTCTCTCTCTCTCTTTTTCTCTCTCTCTGTGTATCTCTCTCTGTGTATCTCTCTCTCTCTCTCTCTCTCTTTTTCTCTCTCTTTTTCTCTCTCTCTCTCTCTGTCTCTCTGTCTATCTCTGTCTGTCTCTGTCTCTGTCTATCTCTCTCTCTCTGTCTCTGTCTATCTCTCTCTCTCTGTCTCTGTCTATCTCTCTCTCTCTGTCTCTCTGTCTGTCTGTCTGTCTGTGTCGCTCGTCTCATCTTATGCATGTAGATGAAAACACTTCTTCTAGTGACGGCCCCAAGCCCAAACCCCACCCCGTTACTCACCTGAGCCCTGGAATTTCCCTCGGCGGAGACGCGCTCTTCCTTTGCCCGGGACTTCTCGGCTCCTGATTGGATATGTTGATGGCAGCGTAGCCAATGGCTCCCGCTGCTGTCGATCAAAATCCAATGACAGGGAGGCAGGGCCGAGTCCTGCATTCGGCATCTATGGACGCAAATGCTGGACTCGGGAGCGCGCCCGCAAAGGTAACCCGACGGGAGAGCGCTAGGGGGTTATATGATGCAGGGAGGAGCCGCCGCCTAGGGACCTCAGAAGAGGAGGATCAGGAGCACTCTGCAAAACGAACTGCACAGTGGAGGTAAATATGACATGTTTGTTATTAAAAAAACAAAACAAAGGCTTACATTCACTTTAATTCATTTACAGATTGTGGGCAGAACCCTGCACTGCTGTGTTTTGAAGGTGACAGTGGGTGTGGGGAGAAGAACCCTCTGCCTGCTGTCATGAAGGGGAATCGAGTGGGACTGGAGGGGGATCGAGTGGGACTGGGGGGTGTCACCCTAAATTTTGGTTTAATGTGTAACATTCTCCAAAACCTGAACTTAACTTTTAAAGTGTAACATATTTTGTGTTAATGTTTTTTTTTAGTTGACGCCAGAGGAGGAAGCTTTCCTTGCAGAGAATGCAGGTGCTGCACTCAGCCAGTTTCAGAAGGTCTCAGAAGGATTAGGTGAGTCAAGCCAGGGCTGTCTTAATGAGAGGGCACACCTGGGCACTGCCCAGGGGCCCCACCTGCACGGCGGGGCCATTTTTTCCCCCCAAAGCAGCTGGTCCTTGAGCCCACGCTGCCCCGAAATTGGGGGCCCCATGATGGCACTAAGAGTGATAGATACACAGGGGATGCAGTCTGCCTCCTACCTACTTGATGTCTGTTTACCTGTACTGTCATCATTGTAGGGGCCCCAGAGCATTACTTTGCTCAGGGGCCCATGATGCTATTAAGACGGCCCTGATTCAAGCAATCGGTCTGTTTACTTATAATAGTGAAGCTGCAGAGTGGTCCAATGGTCAGTCCTTTTGTATTGCAGCTACGTGGTCTCGCTTCATTGCCTACTAGAAAAACTATCTGCAGGTAGTTTGAATATTGTCATTGCTATGTATTTTCTTCCTTTAAAGCGGTTCTCCACCCTAAAGTGAAGTCCCGCTGATCGGAACCCTCCCCCCCTCCGGTGTCACATTTGACACCTTTCAGGGGGGAGGGGGGTGCAGATACCTGTCTAAAGACAGGTATTTGCACCCACTTCCGGCCCGGCATTCACGGGCAAAAGACGGGCATTCCGTCACATCCCGTCGCCCCCCCCGTTGTGTGCTGGGAACACTCGGCTCCCAGCACACAGCGGGAGCCAATCGACGGGCGCGGCGCGACTCGCGCATGTGCCGTAGGGAACCGGGCAGTGAAGCCGCAGCGCTTCACTTCCTGGTTCCCTCAGCGTGGATGGCGGGGGGAGCAGCAGGGTGACGAGCGATTGCTCGTGCTCTGCTGCGGACGGCGCTGGACTCCAGGACAGGTAAGTGTCCTTATATTAAATGTCAGCAGCTGCAGTATTTGTAGCTGCTGGCTTTTAATTTTTTTTTGGGGTGGAACATCCGCTTTAATAATACTGACTAATAAGGATCTGCTTCCTGCATACCAACCAGAGCTATAAAAATGGATCTCCTGCTTCATAGCATACATTGCAGCTTGGAATTGCGTTGTTGCTTGTACATGCTTGCACACATGTGCACCAGCAGCAGAGTACATTCACGTCATCTGTATGCATATTGTAATTGACAAGTGTAACGGTCACAACCGTTTACGATATTCCCATTCCATCGCCGCAGGACAGCTTATCCGACAAGCCAGCAGACATCAGACACAATCCAACTCATTTCCCAGAATAACGAGACAAGCTCTGTTACTGGTTTCAAAATGTATGAACACATTTAATGGTATCTTGGCTTTCTTATATACAGTACAAGCATGTTAAAGTTAATCACAGGGACAAAGAAACTCTCCACCCCCAATATCACACAATGGGGCTTCAGTACACATTCAGATAGGCTAATTACTAATCATCCCCCAGACATCCCGTCTCCGCATTAGAGGGGTTAATTACTGCAGCTTGACAAGTTCCCCTCACCTGTTGCACAAAACACATTGCTTTACTAAACATAATTGACATGCTAAGTCCCTACCCCTGAAAGGAGACATCTGACCTTTCCGACTTAGTTAGCATCTCACAATGGAATGTCTAGGAGCAGCCCCAATTAACATCTCAAAAGCATGTGTCCTCACATTGAATGAAAACACTCCACTGACCTGGTGGGGTCAGAATAACCACTTGTAATATCTCAAGATATTTTGCAATATGAATTATCAGTTATCAGTCACCCTATGCCCAAAAGGGGCACAGGGTGACCCTAGACCCAAGAGTCATTGGTGACGCTGGCACAGGAGTACCCCCCATCCTTCAAAAGTCTCTGGGTGTCACGGGTCATTCCGTTACAACAAGGAACTGAGAATAATAGAGACGATCGTAGGCGAGAAACATACTGGCTCCCAGCTAATGATCACTGTCATTTGAATGGTATTTTCTGCCTCTGAGCCTTTTATTTAAAGTGTTACTAATCCCAGGAGCCTGCATTCACGATATCTGCTCTCCCACAGTACACAGAACATGGAAGTGCCATTATTTTAGTAAATATAAACTGCTAAATATCTTTTCTCATCAGCAGTATTACAGGGATGGACTGGCCATTGGGACTACAGGGAGTTTCCCGATGGGCCGGCTTCAGTGACAGCAGACCGCCGCCCCCCCTCCGCTCCTCTGTCTCTCCCTTCCCGCAGCACTCACCTGGGGGGAACAGAGAAGCAGGGGGAGGACCAGAGGAGCAGGGACAACGACAGAGGAGCACGGGGAAGGCACAGACAGCTGACTCAACAGCTATGGCCTGGGAGTTTCTCACTTCTGCCTAATCTTGTCCCATAAGGGGGGGGCACCGAACTGATTCTTTTCCCCCGGGTGAAATAATGTCTAGCTTCCCAACTGGTACTGCCTATAAGAGTACCAGCCGTTCTACTCTAATAAAGTAGAACGGCTAGTGGCTAGTGAAGGGGGAGAGGGGGCTTGGGTGGCCGGGAGGGGGGGGGGGGGGGGGTGCTGGTTGCCCAGCCACCATGGGAGAGACCTGTCAAAGTGGGCCAGTCTGGATGAAGTCCAGGGCCAGATTTTTGTCCCAGTCCAGCCCTGGCAGTATATAGCAGTCTTGTGACTTCTATCAGTGTCTGGTTAAAGTGTGTAGCAGTAATTTTTCATTATTCCCTGATTTTCCTATGAGGCACAGGACCCCTGACCCTCTGTCTGGACAGTGCTGTTTGGCCCTGTGCTGATCACATGCACCCTCTCAAGCAATACACACCAAACTGAGCATGTGCGGCTTTTCCCCTAGTCTCTTTTTCATCAGGAGATATATTGGGGACAGTTTAAGAAAGGGAGGATTTGAGAAGACAGGATCAAACAGCCTTTTTACATAGTGCAGAGGGTTAACCCATTAGGTTCCACAGTGAGTATAAAAAGCATGTTTTTCTGCATATACAGACTGATTTTTACTGTTGTGGGTTTAGTAACATTTTAAGGCTCTGTTTCCACTATTGCAACCCCAAAGTCGCACGATTTTGCCGTGACTTGAAGCAATGCCTGTGTATTCTTGAGGTCTATGGATTTCAAGTCGCATCAAAGGGGGACCAAAGTAGTGCAGGGACTACTTTGAAGTTTCGGCGTCTTGAAGTCGCACAGATATGAACGGTACTCTATGGAAATCATGGGATACGACTTATGCGACTTTTCAGTCCCAAGTCGCACTAGTGGAAACCGAGCCTTACTAGCTTTGAGGGCTGAGGTAGAAATTGTGACATCGTCTGCACGTCTCTCTCCGCCTTGGCCAATCAGAGGAAACCTTGTATTTATTGATAAAAATACAAGGCTTTTTCTGAATGATGGAGGAGCATTCAGGCTGAATCAATCCGGCAGCAGATAGAGGGTGACCTGTAAAGCTGCCGGGAACACACAGCTGCCTACTGTATGTAGGTAAAGCTAAAACGGCTATGGGAAGCAAAGCAACTTACCCAGATAAGGGTGGGGCATTAGAGTAGCTCCCCGCCGGTCTTGGTATTGGGATGGGCTATTCAGGCACCCAGAGCTGTCACTCAGGGGTGGGGAAAAAAAACACAGCCCTGTGTAAGCTCCACAATGTAACACCTGAGCCTACACATTTGTCCCGGGTGGATGACTAGAGCAGGGTGGGAATTAAGGGAAGGTAAAAACGTGGAACTGGTGGAGAGCTGAACTGCCAAATATATTGGTCTGGATTCAGAAAGACTTACGACGGGCGTATCAGTAGATACGCCGTCGTAAGTCCGAATCCGTCGTATCTTTAAGCGTATGCTCAAATTGAGATACGCTTAAATGTTGCTAAGATACGACCGGCGT
Organism: Rana temporaria; assembly: GCF_905171775.1. Lineage (NCBI taxonomy): Eukaryota > Metazoa > Chordata > Amphibia > Anura > Ranidae > Rana > Rana temporaria. Next base: position 139,938,877 of record NC_053498.1, on the reverse strand, counting down.
AAGTCTCCTACGCCGTCGTATCTTAGGGTGCATATTTACGCTGGCCGCTAGGTGGCGCTTCCATTGATTTTGGCGTAGAATATGCAAATGAGCTAGATACGCCGATTCAGAAACGTACGTGCGCCCAGCGGATTTTTTTATGTCGTTTACGTTAGGCTTTTTCCGGCGTAAGGTTACCCCTGCTATATGAGGCGTATCCAATGTTACGTATGTACATCGGGACAGCGTTGAATTTTACGTCGTTTGCGCAAGTCATTTGCGAATAGGGCTTTGCGTAAATTACGTTCACGTCGAAAGCATTGACTATTTGCGACGTGATTAGGAGCATGCCCACTGGGATACGTTCACGGACGGCGCATGCGCCGTTCGTTAGAGACGTCATTTACGTGGGGTCATGTTTTATTTACATAAAACACGCCCACCTCTTCACAATTTGAATTAGGTGCGCTTACGCCGGCAGATTTACGCTACGCCGCCGTTACTTAGGGCGCAGGTTCTTTGTGAATACAGAACCTTCCTCACTAAGTTACGGCGGCGTAGCGTAACTGAGATACGCTACGCCCGCACAAAGTTACGGCGGGCTATCTGAATCTAGCCCATTGTTTCTATTCTTACGTTTTTTTATTTATTTTTTCTAAATGACCTCAAAGCAAATATATAAATGTACCCGCGCTTTGCCAGCCAGCGTGTTGCGATGCATTATAGCGCATTGGAGCATGCTATGCAAAAGTGCCACCTGTCCACGGGTATAAGGCAAGTTGCTTTGTCTATGCTTTATGACTGCATTGGGCAATGGGGCTGCTGTGAACAAACGTTTAGCGGTAAATAAACGATGGAGAAGAAAGCGTTTGCCTTACTTACAGCGCTGACTGCCAGATCCTTTAGAGCTGCTTAACACAGTCTGTATTGAAATCTCCGCACATGTCCAGAGGAAAAAGAACCTGGGTCCATTATATATGAACAGGTTTCTGTGTGTTCCCGTCATCGGTCAGAGCCTGGTGTCTCATGACCCCGTTCATCATGTGATTTGTGGGAATTCTCCCACGCTTCACGCTGTGCCAGACTCGCGTCTCACATAACGCAGCAGCTGCAGATCGGAAACCCTTAGGGACACCAGGAAAGTGGCAGTGAGCGGGAAGATTTTCCTGTCTGGGGGGGGGGGGGGGAAAGCACATAAATAAGGACATTCTAGGACCTTTAGTTCTGCAACAACTGCACTTCCAGAAGCTGTAAGTTCATCCCGTTCCCCCTTCCAGAATTTGGAAGTTCATCCCGCCCCCCTTCCAGAATTTGGAAGTTCATCCCGCCCCCCTTTCCAGAAGTTGGAAGTTCATCCCGCCCCCCCTTCCAGAAGTTGGCAGTTCATCCCGCCCCCTCCTTCCAGAAGTTGGCAGTTCATCCTGTTCCCCCTTCCAGAAGTTGGCAGTTTATCCCGCCCCCTCCTTCCAGAAGTTGGCAGTTCATCCCGCCCCCCCCTTCCAGAAGTTGGCAGTTCATTCCGCCCCCCCTTTCAGAAGTTGGCAGTTCATTCCGCCCCCCCTTTCAGAAGTTGGCAGTTCATTCCGCCCCTTCCAGAAGTTGGCAGTTCATTCCGCCCCTTCCAGAAGTTGGCAGTTCATTCCGCCCCTTCCAGAAGTTGGCAGTTCATCCCGCCATCCCTTCCAGAAGTTGGCAGTTCATCCCTTTCCCCTCTTGCAGAAGTTGGCATTTCATTCCTTTCCCCCGCTTCCAGACGTTGGAAGTTCATTCCTTTCCCCCGCTTCCAGACGTTGGCAGTTCATTTCTTTCCCCCCCTTCCAGACATTGGAAGTTCATTCCTTTCCACCCCTTCTAGATGTTGGAAGTTCATTCCTTTCCCCCCCCTTCCAGACATTGGAAGTTCATTCCTTTCCCCCCCCCTCCAGATGTTGGAAGTTCATTCCTTCCCCCCCCCCCTTCCAGACGTTGGAAGTTAATTCCTTCACCCCCCCCCCTTCCAGACGTTGGAAGTTCATTCCCCCCCCCCCCTTCCAGACGTTGGAAGTTCATTCCTTTCCCCCCCTTCCAGACGTTGGAAGTTCATTCCTTTCCTCCCCCTTCCAGACGTTGGAAGTTCATTCCTCCCCCCCCCCCCTTCCAGACGTTGGAAGTTCATTCCTTTCCCCCCCCTTCCAGACGTTGGAAGTTCATTCCTTTCCTCCCCCTTCCAGACGTTGGAAGTTCATTCCTTCCCCCCCCTTCCAGACGTTGGAAGTTCATTCTCCCCCCCCCCCCTTCCAGTTTTGAATGGCTTTGTATGTTGTTAGTATTTTGAATCTAATTTGCTAGGCAATCGAAAGCCAGTGGAGGAATTGGCAGAGAAGCATCAAGGTCACTAAGCAGTGGGTAAAGTGGATGGGTCTGGCAGCAGCGTTTATGATAGACTGAAGAGGTGATAGCCTATGTAGAGGTAGGCTTATGAGGAGGAAGTTCCAATAGCCAAGGTGGGAGATAATAAGGGAGTGATTGAGTAGTTTGGTGGTTTAAAAAGGGGCAAATTTTAGAGATGTTACCGAAGTGAAGTATACAAGCTTTTGACAAGCGATTTGGGGCTGAAAGGACAGGTCCGAGTCCAGGTTTACACCTAGTACCCTGGAGTGTGTTAAGGGACTGGTGGTGGCATTATTGATCTTGATGGAAAAGTCATGGAGGGGGGCACGGGCGGGGAATTTTTTCAGCTCGATTTTAAAGAGATTTCGTTTAAGGAATTGGTGCGACATCCATGTTGAAATGTCAGTTAGAAATGTGAGAGGAGACTGAAGGGGTTAGGTGAGGAGTAGAAATAGATTTGGGTGTCGTTGCCGTACAGATGGTATTGGAAGCCGTGGGAGGTTATCAAGTAGCCAAGAGAGGAGGTGTAGATAGAGAAGAGAATGGGTCCAAGAACAGAGCCTTGGGGGACCCCTACAGAAAAAGATGGTGGAGAGAAGGAGACAGAGTTGTAGATGACAAAGAAGGAGTGCTGTGATGGGTAGGAGGAGAACCAGGATATAGCAGAATCTTGAAGGCCAGGGCAGTGGAGTTTATAGAGAAGGAGCGGGTGGTCAACCCTGTCAAAGGCTGCAGAGAGGTCTAATAGTAAGTAGGGGTGCAACGGATCAAAAAACTCACGGATCGAATCGATCCTCGGATCAGGAGTCAAGGATCGGATCGTTTTCGGATCAGTAAAAAAAAACATACACACAAGACAAACATAAGTTTGCCCCCCACTAGTCACTGTAATGTCCACCATTGTCCCCCACTCGCCATCACCATCACTGTTCCAGTCCAACATTGCCCCCACACTAGTAAACAGTAACACTGTAATAGGTAATAGCCATTTATCCCACTGTAGTATAGCCAACATTGCCCCCACACTAGTAAACAGTAACACTGTAATAGGTAATAGCCATTTATCCCACTGTAATATAGCCAACATTGCCCCCACACTAGTAAACTGTAAGTGTATAGCCATTTTTCCCACTGTAATAATAGCCATTACATTAGCCAACAACATGAATCAACTCACTGTACTCGGTCTCATGCAGAGTCACAGCGCGCTCTTGCAGAATAGAAAAGATCCACGAGCAGAGGGAGGGGTGATGACGTCAGCGCGCACCGCCGCCGGGTGTACCAAGATGGCCGACCGCTCCGGAGCTAGGCCGAGCTGTGGCGGATCGCATTCTGTGCAGATCCGAACAGGTCGACCCGTTCTGGCACGATCCGTTGCACCCCTAATAGGAAGAGTTAAGGATGAGCTCCGGCGTGTTCGCGCAGTCCATGTGCAGAGCCCGCCAGGCAGTCGGCACCGCGCTAATCACAGGCAGGGAGACATTTCCCCGATGCTCGGCTGCAGAGATCGGGAAATGTCTCCCTGCCTGTGATTAGCGCAGCGTGGTGCCGACTTCTTGGCGGGCTCTGCACATGGACTGTGCGAACACGCCAGAGCTCATCCTTAGTAAGAATATGGAGTAGTGGCCATTGGTTTTAGCAGTTAATAAATCGGAGTAGGATATTATGTGGCCTCCAAGAGGTCTTAAATCATCCTTACATGAATGCAGCCATCCATGGCTACAAGATTCTCCTCTGGAGAAATATATTTAAATATCGTTCCGACAAAATATCCAATTTAGATCCATACTTGGTCAAAAATGTGTGTGGGGTAATTCTATAGCATAAAGCTCACGAAAACTCAGCAAAAAAACGGTGGAAAGTGCCCAATGGTCCACACTGTCCTCTTTGGGAGTTGTGACGGGGGGAGACTGGGTCAGTTTCTGAGATGTCCCAGCTGTCTCATGGAGGTGGGGCATTAATGACTTATCTAATCTTTAAGTTGCAGCTTATATTTTCATTTTTTGGGTTCACTTCACCTCCATTAAACAACTGGGACATCTCTGAGACTTACCTGGTCTTTCACCCCCGTCACAACTCCCGGAGAGGCCAGTGTGGACCATTGGGCACTTTCCCCCTGTTCTCTAAATTGGATAGTTTGTCTGAACAATATTTTAAAAATATTTCTCCTGAGAAAGCGAGTGCTGTCTTGCGAAACGTGTCGAGATTGAATTTATATGCATCTGTTCCTCGGCTCACCAGTTATGTCATGATTCATATAATTATGGATATCTTATGTTATATCTTTGATACTGCTCTGATGCACTCAGAGAGGTTTGGAAACACTTGGGGGCCGAGTGCATCTGAGTGTCACCGGCGCCCCCGCACCTCTGGCCAAATGCGGTACTGCAGACCACAGAGACTTGAATCCTGCTAGTTTTGCAAGACAACGCTCGCAAACCGAGTCAGTTTTTTTTTTAAATAATAGCTCGTATTGCAAAGCGCTCGTTGCCCGCGTTACTCGCAATCCAAGGTATTACCGTATCCTGCACTTAGTTGCTGCCTTCTGCAGATTGCAGAGATTACTTCATTCTCATCAAGGAGCTGCCACAGATATCTTTTGGACCTATGGACTTTTCATTATAATCCTACACCCCCACAGCACATTCATGTGCATGATTATGTGGTAGTTTAGCTTTATCACTACCTGCGCCATTCTTCATTATTCTATGTGCGACATGAAGTCTCATCCTCCATTTTTTGCAAAACTCAAGTCAACAAAAGCCTAGGGCTAGATTCAGCATTGATTTACGCCGGCGTATCTATAGATACGCCGCGTATCTTCTTTCTGTATTCAGAAAGCAAGATACGCCGACATTAGCCTAAGATCGGACTGGCGTAAGTCTCTTACGCCGTCGTATCTTAGGGTGCATATTTACGCTGGCCGCTAGGTGGCGCTTCTGTCGTTTTCGGCGTAGAATATGCAAATGACCTAGATACGCCGATTCACAAATTTACGTACGCCCGGCGCTATTTTTTTACGTCGTTTACGTTAGGCTTTTTCAGCGTAAGGTTGCTCCTGCTATTATGAGGCGTACGCAAAGTTAAGTATGGACGTCGTTCCCGCGTCGAATTTTGAATTTTTTACATCGTTTGCGTAAGTCGTTCGCGAATAGGGCTGGACGTAATTTACGCTCACGTCGAAACCAATGACGTCCTTGCGGCGTACTTTGGAGCAATGCACACTGGGAAATTCCACGGACGGCGCATGTGCCGTTCGGGGAAAAACGTCAATCACGTCGGGTCACCAAGAATTAGCATAAAACACGCCCCCTCATCCTCATTTGAATTACGCGCGCTTACGCCGGCCCCATTTACGCTACGCCGCCGTAACTTAGGAAACAAGTGCTTTGTGAATACAGCACTTGCCTCTCTGACTTACGGCGGCGTAGCGTAAAAACGATACGCTGCGCCGCCGTAACAATGCGCGCCTCTACCTGAATCTAGCCCCTAGTCATTTGGCCATGTGGCTAACACTAGAGCAGTAGTTCTCAACCTTCTAGGGCCGTGATCCTTTGATAAAATTTCCCAAGTTGTGGGGACCCCCTAACAGTAAAATAATTTTCGTAGCGTGGGTTGTCAGCACCCAAGGCAAGACAAGTAAGTTGCGCCCCTAACCCACAGACATTTAGCTCTTCCTGAGTCCTTTTAATGGTAACTATAATCGCAGGTAGTGTTACTCACGGTGTCTCCAGCTTTGTGGCGTCTCGTAGCAGTGACACCTGTGCTGAAATCAGGAGATGGGGTCTCCTCCAGCCCCTCCCACTTCACATTCCTCACCAGTCAGCTGACCTCTAGTCTCTGTCCCGCAGCCATGCCATCAATTGAATGGGCGGCTGCAAAGAGGCTGAGTGGGCGGCCACAGGTTCCGGGGATAACCCTGCTGGGACGCCGCAAAAAGGCTGGGAGAGCGTGCGGGCTTCAGGAACAGCCAAGGATTCGGTGACCCCTGGCAAATCTTTATTCGACCTCCGAGGGGGTCCCGACCCCCAGGTTGAGAACCACTGCACTAGAGGGTCAAATGACTGGCGTTTTATCCACACAGGGACAAGTGTTCCAGGCCATTGATTTTTTTTACATGGATCATTTTTGTAAGTCTCTAATTATTCGGTTTGTTTTGCAGGATCGGGACATAAGGTTTTGGCCCTGGCTAGCCTGGAGGTGGGAAGCACAAAGAAGTGAAAAAAAAAAAATGGAGCACACCAGACAAAACTTTCTTCGTGATTATGTTGCTTTGTTGAGCCCAGATGTCATTCTAGAGCAGTGATTATCAAACCGTGGTCCGAGCGCGCCAATTCTTCAGCCATCTGCCCTACCCTGTCTGGTTGTGGCTGACCGGTGAGCGTAGGTTGGCATTCGCTGTCCTACCAGGACCTAGATGGGGCTAATGTCAATTGGAACCAAGTGTGGCTAGTGTATGAAAAGTGCGCTAGGTGCGACATTTTTTATTTTTTTTCGAAACATCAGCCCTATTGCAATCCTTGGCCCAGATTCAGGTACGATTTGCCCCTTTTTTACGGAGGCACAGGGCAGCGTTTTTGCCCTGCGCCCCCGCAAATTATCTGCGCTGCGCGCGATTCACGGAGCAGTAGCTCCGTAAATTGCGTGTGCGCTCTTTAAAATTGCCCTGCGTAAGGGCGCCTAATGTAAATGATCCCGTAGGGGGCAGGGAATCATTTAAATTAGGCGCACTCCCGCGCCGAGCGTAGAGCGCATGCTCCGTAGGGAAACTTCCCCGACGTGCATTGCGGCAAATGACGTCGCAAGGACGTCATTTGCTTCTAAGTGAACGGCGTCCAGCGCCATTCACGAATCACTTACGCAAACGACGTGAAATTCAAATTTCACGACGCGGGAACGGCGGGTATACTTTAGCATTGGCTGCCCCTACTATTAGAAGGAGCAGCCTTACGCTAAGCACGCCGTACGGAAACGACGTAACTTGCGTACGCAGGGCCCGCGCAACAATTGTGAATCGGTGTTAGTATGCAATTTGCATACTATACGCTGATCACAATGGGAGCGCCCCCTAGCGGTCAACGCAAGAATGCAGCCTAAAATCAGTGTGGCATAAGAGCCTTATGCCACGCAGATTTTAGGCTGCAGTCGGCGTTACGATGTTCCTGAATCAGGAGCATTCGTAACGCCGGCGCAAGTAAGCAATTGCGCTGCGTAACCTATGGTTACACAGGCGCAATTGCTTCTTGAATCTGGGCCAATGTTTTTAGGTATGGAGATGTTGTGTTTACGGCTGATCAGCCAATTGCCAGGACTCGATTTGTGTGAGAAGGAATGTCGTCAGCCCTGTGTAAGCTCAAATGCAGAGCTTACACAGAGTTTGGTGCTTGGCGAAAGAAGCAGAGGTGGAGTGCAGCAAAGGAATTGACAGAGTCAATTTAACCCCTGGGCGCCGGCTCCGACTTTAAGGGATTTGGCATTCTGGGAGGCGGGCCAGGGCTTGTGACCATCGTGATTGGCTGTCACGGCGGTCACATGATCGAAAAACTTTTTGTGGGCCGGCGGTCACTGTGCCGAGAGCATGCAGGGTGTGTGCTCTCGGCACACCTATAATGCACATTGATAGGCGGCACCAAGGCCGGTCACAGAGAGGCCACATATTTGCGTGCGGTTGGTGCTTTGGGGTTATTTTGGTTATTTTTGACAAGGACAGACACGGATGAAGCTTAGCTAGCCCCCTTTTTTTTATTTTTTGGCTTGTTTTAAAAGAATTGAGGATCATTGTTCTAGAGGATGTTGTATGTTTTCTTCTCAAATTGTTTTGCATTACAATGAAGCTTGGGTTCTCTCCCCGCAGAAGGACTGAGCACTTGGCTGTATTCATAGGACTGTTAGCCTGACTTCTATTGTAAAGGTGCAGCCGTCCATTGTCTCTTTTTTATCTTTTTCTAGAAGCCACGGAGTGGGAGACAAGTGTTCATTACATTTTGACTTTATATGCACATATTTAATGTTGTTATTGTTGTTGTTGTTATAGGGTGAATCATAAATGTAGAGATTGTTTTTTTTTAAATGAAATAAAGAATATTGGGTTTTGAGCCGCGTGTGTTCATTCTTTAACCACTTCAGCCCCGGACCATATTGCTGGTCAAAGACCAGGCCACTTTTTGCGATTCGGCACTGCGTCGCTTTAACTGACAATTGCGCAGTCGTGCGACGTGGCTCACAAACAAAATTGGCGTCCTTTTTTCCCCACAAATAGAGCTTTCTTTTGGTGGTATTTGATCACCTCTGCGGTTTTTTAGTTTTTGCGCTATAAACAAAAATAGAGCGACAATTTTGAAAAAAATGCAATATTTTTTACTTTTTGCTATAATAAATATCCCCCAAAAATATATAAAAAAAAAAAGGCCTGGCCAGGTTTTGCGATTCGGCACTGCGTCGCTTTAACTGACAATTGCGCGGTCGTGCGACGTGGCTCCCAAACAAAATTGGCGTCCTGTTTTTCCCACAAATAGAGATTTCTTTTGCGCTATAAACAAAAATAGAGCGACAATTTTGAAAAAAATGAATGTTTTTTACTTTTTGCTGTAATAAATATCCCCCAAAAATATATAAAAAAATATTTTTTTTCCTCAGTTTAGGCCGATACCAATTCTTCTACATATTTTTCGTAAAAAAAAAAATTGCAGTAAGCGTTTGATTGGTTTGCGCAAAAGTTATAGCGTTTACAAAATAGGGGATAGCTTTATGGCATTTTTAGTAATATTTTTTTTTTTTACTAGTAATGGCGGCGATCAGCGGTTTTTATCGGTACTGCGACATTATGGCGGACACTTCTGACACATTTTTGGGACCATTGGCATTTTTATAGCGATCAGTGCTATAAAAATGTATTAATTACTATAAAAATGCCACTGGCAGGGAAGGGGTTAACACTAGGGGAAGGGGTTAAGTATGTTCCCTGGGGGTGTTCTAACTGTAGGGGGGGGTGGACTGACTTGAGGAAATGACTGATCGCTGTTCATACATTGTATGAACAGACAATCAGGCATTTCACCCCCTACACACACAGCTCCCGGTTCCCGCTCTGTAACGAGCGATCGCGGGTGCCTGGCGGTGATCGCGCCTGCCAGGCACGCGCCTCGGCGTCAGGCTGCTCGGAGAGATGACGTAGATATACGTGATCTCGCCCAGCAGAGCCGACCTGCCGCCGTAAAATTGCGGCGGCTGGTCGGCAAGCAGTTAATTGTGTTATACTAACTGTGACTTGTTGCCATGATCAGCCCCATGACATGCGTGTATATCTCCACTGGTGGCTGCCTATCTGTGGTCTGCATCATTTGTAGGGTTTACAAAAGCGGGGAAGGGCATGGATCATATAGTTTCCTATTAAGATATTTAGATCCTAGAACAACAATGTAATTTCATAATTGTTATTATATAGTAATCATAGGGCATGGACAGGCTGGATAAAAATCAATGATTTTTATAACATTTAATTTAACCACTTAAGCCCCGGACCAATATGCTGCCTAAAGACCCAAAGGGTTTTTACAGTTCGGGACTGCGTCGCTTTAACAGACAATTGCGCGGTCCTGCGACGTGGCTCCCAAACAAAATTGGCGTCCTTTTTTCCCCACAAATAGAACTTTCTTTTGGTGGTATTTGATCACCTCTGCGGTTTTTATTTTTTGCGCTATAAACAAAAATAGAGCGACAATTTTGAAAAAAATGCAATATGTTTTACTTTTTGCTATAATAAATATCCCCCAAAAACATATATTAAAAAAAAAAAATTTCCTCAGTTTAGGCCGATACGTATTCTTCTACCTATTTTTGGTAAAAAAAAATCGCAATAATCGTTTATCGGTTGGTTTGCGCAAAATTTATAGCGTTTACAAAATAGGGGACAGTTTTATTGCATTTTTATTTTTTTTATTTTTTTTACTACTAATGGCGGCGATCAGCGTTTTTTTTTTTTTCGTGACCGCGACATTATGGCGGACACTTTTTTTTGACACATTTTTGGGACAATTGTCATTTTCACAGCAAAAAATGCTTTTAAATTGCATTCTTTATTGTGAAAATGACAGTTGCAGTTTGGGAGTTAAACACAGGGGGCGCTGTAACATTTAGGGTTCAGTGTGTGTGTTTACAACAGTAGGGGGGTGTGGCTGTAGGATTGACATCATCGATCGAGTCTCCCTAATAAAAGGGATGACACGATCGATGCGCCGCCATAGTGAAGCACGGGGAAGCCGTGTTTACACACGGCTCTCCCCGTTCTTCAGCTCCGGGGAGCGATCGTGAGGGGGCGGCTAGAAACGAATAGCCGCGCCGTCGTCCCGGATCGCTCCCAGAGGCTTGCCGACCGCCGCATGTACCGGGGGGGGTCCCGATCGGACCCCCCACCCGCGTCAAGCAGAGGACGTATAGGTACGTTGATGTGCCTGTCCATGCCATTCTGCTGACATATATGTACATGAGGATGTCGGCAAGTGGTTAATGAAATGCTTTTGGAGTAAAAATCTATCTAAAGATAGTTTTCTATTTAACTGCTTGCCGACCTGCCGCCGTCATTCTACGTCGGCTCTCTCGCAGGCTACCAGGGGCGGGCGCGCTGCCGGAGGCCCTCCGCTCGCCCCCGACTTCCGTGCCCGGCGGGCGCGATCGCCGCTGGGCACACGCGATCGCTCGTTACAGAGCGGGGACCGGGAGCTGTGTGTGTAAACACACAGCTCCTGGTCCTGTCAGGGGGGGAAATGCTGATCTTCTGTTCATACAATGTTTGAACAGCGATCAGTCATTTCCCCTAGTGAGGCCACACCCCCCCCCACAGTAAGAACACACCCAGGGACATACTTAACCCCGCCCCCTAGTGTTAACCCCTTCACTGCCAGTGGCATTTTTATAGTAATCCAATGCATTTTTATAGCACTGATCGCTATAAAAATGCCAATGGTCCTAAAAATGTGTCCGAAGTGTCCGCCATAATGTCGCAGTACCGAGAAAAATCGATGATCGCCGCCATTACTAGTAAAAAAAAAATATTAATAAAAATGCCTTTTGCGCAAACCAATCAATAAACGCTTATTGCGATTTTTTTTTTTAAACGAAAAATATGTAGAAGAATACGTATCGGCCTAAACTGAGGAAATATATATATATTTTTGGGTGATATTTATTATAGCAAAAAGTAAAAAAAAAAAAAACATTTTTCAAAATTGTCGCTCTATTTTTGTTTATAGCGCAAAAACTAAAAACCGCAGAGGTGATCAAATACCACCAAAAGAAAGCTCTATTTGTGGGAAAAAAAGGACGCCAATTTTGTTTGGGAGTCACGTCGCACGACCGCGCAATTGTCAGTTAAAGCGACGCAGTGCCGAATCGCAAAAAGTACAATATGGTCCGGGGGTTTAAGTGGTTAAAGGGGTTGTAAAGCTACAATTTTTTTCCCCTAAATAGCTTCCTTTACCTTAGTGCAGTCCTCCTTCACTTACCTCATCCTTCCATTTTTTGCTTTTAAATGTCCTTATTTCTTCTGAGAAATCCTCACTTCCTGTTCTTCTGTCTGTAACTCCACAGTAATGCGAGGCTTTCTCCCTGGTGTGGAGTGTCGTGCTCGCCCCCTCCCTTGGACTACAGGAGAGTCAGGACGCTCTCTACGTTGCAGATAGAGAAAGGAGCTGTGTGTTAGTGGGCGTCCTGACACTCCCGTAGTCCAAGGGAGGGGGCGAGCATGACACTCCACACCAGGAAGAAAGCCTCGCATTACTGTGTGGAGTTACTGTACAGACAGAAGAACAGGAAGTGAGAATCTAGGAGTAAAACAGTATAAAAAAAACATAAAATCATCTGTATGAACATCATGCATCTATGTATGCCCGATGCGTTTCGTTGGGATATACCAACTCTTCAGGGGCAAATGCAATGGTGATCTATAAAGAGACCTAACCCTATGGTATAATTTTGTAGTAGAAAAATGTAAATATACAGAACAAGATAAATAACACTATAAATACTCACACGTCAACTGTATAGATGTGAGCACAGGACCAGAGCCGTTAAAATTGTCTGGCATGGGAGCTGAGGTAGGGACACGTGGACAGACAGGGAGCACTGTGGATTCCCCAATGTGTGAATGTGGAAGACAGTGGGCCGACACTTCTGTGGATTGAGATCAGTGGTATATAATGAATGTAAAATATAATTAAGAAGTGTGAAAAAGCCCATGCACCAGGTCAGATGAAAGGACTGAGCAAACGCCAAGTATGAAAGTGGGTGAGAAAAAAGAAAGGTGATGAAGAAACCATAAGGATAAATAAATAAAGTGCTAAAGGTATAGGGGTGAAACCTATAGAAATTTACCTTGTTGGATCACATAGAATTAAGGAGCCAAGCATAAGTGAAAGCTTGTATATGAAGGTGTTGCCAGAGAGACACCAAGGGCCATATTCTCAAAGAATTACGCCGGCGTATCAGCAGATACGCCGACGTAAGTCCGATTCTAAGGCCGTCCTATGTTTAAGTGTATTCTCAAACTGAGATACACTTAAACATGCCTAAGATACGACGGCCAGCGCCGTTGTATCTTAGGCTGCAATATCTACGCTGACCGCTAGGTGGCGTTTCCTTTGCGGTCAACGTAGAATATGCAAATGACTAGTCACGCCGATTCTCTAACGTACGCTTGCCCGTCGTAGTGATTTTACGTTGTTTCCGTAAGCGATACGCGGCGTAAAGATAAACATTCCCCCTAGGTGGCGTACTTAAGTATGACCGTCGTTCCCGCGTCGAAATTTGAAAATTTAACGTCGTTTGCGTAAGTCGTCCGTGAATGGCGCTGGACGCCATTTACGTTACCGTCAAAACAAATGACGTCCGTGAGACCGTCATTTAGCGCAATGCACGTCGGGTAATTTACCCGACGGAGCATGCGCATTACGATCGGCGCGGGAGCGCGCCTAATTTAAATGATCCACGCCCCCTACCAGGATCATTGGAATTGGGAGTGCTTGCTCGGGTGGACTTTACGCTACGCCGCCGCAAGTTTACAGGTAAGTGGTTTGGGAATCGGGCACTTGCCAGTTAAACTTGCGGCGGAGTCACGTAAAGGACATACGTTACGCCGCCGGAGATCTATAAGAATATGGCCCCAAGTGAGGGGAATTTAAATGCTCCCAGCTGAACCAACGTGTCCCACCCAGCGTCACGTAGGCGTGGCAGGGAAGGGGAGGCATCTGTGCCTGAACGAGTGAAGCCGGCACCTACCTAATGAGAACCGCTCAATGTTTAGAGAATTTATCCTGAAAGCAGAACCCACTGGGAATTTCTCCCCCTGCCAAGACTGATAATATAATTGGACTAATAATAGAAGAAACAAAATAACATTAATTAATGAACAAATAAAAAATAACATTTTAAACACTCTTGTTTTTAATTATATTATAACCGTAGTATCTCCCTGTTGGTACTATTTAAAACCTGAATAATAATGATAATAATAATAACGTACATTCCATCAATAAATCAACTCTTAAAGCGGTGGTTCACCCTAAAAAAACACGTTTCTAGCATACCATTCAGCATACTAGCGCGAGCTACAGTATGCCTTTATTTTATTTTTTTGGCGCCGTACTCAGTTTAATCGCCTAGTTAAGTTTCAGACTCCCCGCGGGGAATGGGCGTTCCTATGCAGAGGGAACGTGATTGACGGCCGGCTATGGCGCGTCACGCTTCCCGAAAATAGCCGGAGTAGGACTCGGCTCTTCACGGCGCTATACGGCGCCTGCGCATAGACATCGGAGCTGACTGCGCAGGCGCCGTGAAGAGCCAAGTCCTATTTCGGCTATTTTCGGGAAGCGTGACGCGCCATAGCCGGCCGTCAATCACGTTCCCTCTGCATTGGAACGCCTATTCCCCGCGGGGAGTCTGAAACTTGACTACGCGATTAAACTGTGAGTACGGCGCCAAAAAAATAAATAAAGGCATACTGTAGCTCGCGCTAGTATGCTGGATGGCATGCTAGAATTTTTTTTTTTTTTTTAGGGTGAACCCCCACTTTAAATTTATTTAAAAATAACTGCAATTGGGCCCACTCAGTTTTAAGGGTTAAAACCTCATGCAGGCTCTTGTCACATGATTCTGATCTTTGCAACACCCCTGTAATGCTACACCGTGTGTGGTTGAATTTGCGATGGGCCCAGAGAGAGGAAGTTTGGACTGAACACTGCCTTGTGTTATCCCAAGCAAGAGGGATTAACAAAGCCAAGTTCTTTAACCAGCTGTGGACACTTTTGTTGGGATCTGCTGCCCTCTATTGTCTGTATTTGTAAATAGCTTTTGCTTATTAAAGAGGAAGTACAACCCTGATAGGTTTACTTGCTTTTTGTTTCCCTGCAAATGTAAAGCATAATGGGCTACTATGCATCGCATAGTAGCCCATTATGTGTCACTTACCTGCAGGAGAAGCCTGCAATGTCCCGGTCTTCCTCACTAGTAGCGAGCGTCCATCTTGACCCCTCTTCTTCCGGGGGCCGCAAACTCCTGCTCTGTGACTGGCTGGAGTCGCGTGACGGCGCGTGACGTCACTCCCGCGCATGCGCTGATGTCTATCGGTGCCCGTTTTTTGGAAAATATCTCCTTAACCATGTAGGTTAAGGAGATATTTCTTGCACCTACAGGTAAGCCTTAATCTAGGCTTACCTGTAGGTCAAAGTGGTCTGTAAGGGTTTACAACCACTTTAGTAATTTTTTCATCTTTTCATTTATCAAATCTTCTGCTTTTGTTGTTTTAATTTTGGATAGTAAAACCTTTTTATTTTCTGCCAGTAAATACCTTATACAGTCCACTTCCTGTTTCTTGTCTGGGAAAATCCCTAGGATTATGACATCATACACACCTCTCTCTCACTTTCCTCTCTTGAGAGATTGCCAGGAAGGGGGAGGTGAGCCCACGGACCCGAAAAATAGAAAAAAAAATGCTCCGCCTCCTGAGAGGCCTCCCGCCATCTGCCCGCTCTTCCCTTTGACGGTTCTTATATAGGCAAGGGGCAGGGTCACCGGCTATGTCACCCGGTGGCACCGCCCCTTCTGACATCAGAAGGAGACGGTGCCACCGGGTAATGTAACCGGGTGGCCCCGCCCCTTGCCTATATAAGAACCGTCAAAGAGAAGAATGGGCAGATGGCGTTCTTTTATAAAGGACTCAAAAACAGTTTCCTGTGGTTCTTAGTTTTTGGCACTTTTTTGGATGAATGGATAGGGGTACAGATTCCGATAAGCCTCTAGTAATATTTTGTTATATGGTTTACCATATTGTATCTGGTTTTAAAGACATTTATACAAATACGGAGTTGAAGCTGTTATAGCTGCAAAAGGCGGGGCCAACTCAATATTGAACCCTATGGACTAAGACTGGGATGCTGTTAGATTTTTAAGTTTATTAATACAGGGCTCGACAAATCCCGGGCGCCAGGTCGCCATGGCGACTAGAAATAGGGTCCTGGCGACTTGGCTTGGAAGGGGGGGCAAAAAAAAATAAAAAAATAAAAATTATTTTTTTTGTGAGCTGGCACCATCTGGTAGTGAGCCGTTGGTATTACAAGTTATTACCACCAGATGTGTAAGCTGGCGCCATCTGGTGGTGGCCGTTGGTATTACAAGTTAAGCATTACAAGTTAAACAGCAATTCTAATGTCATTTTTCACTATTTTCACTGCCATCTTCTTCCCTCTAATTAGAACCCCCAAACATTATATATATTTTTTTTTATCCCAACATCCTAGAGAATAAAATGGTAATCGTTGCAATACTTTCTGTCACGCCGTATTTGCGCAGCGGTCTAGCAAGTGCACTTTTTTGGGAAAAAAATTACACTTTTTTTAATTAAAAAATAAAACAGTAAAGTTATCCCCATTTTTTTTTAATATTATGAAAGATAATGTTACGCCTAGTAAAATGATACCCAACATGTCACGCTTCAAATATACGTCCGCTCGTGGAATGGCGTCAAACTTTTACCCTTTAAAATCTCCATAGGCGAGGTTTAAAAAACTCTACAGGTTGCATGTTTTGAGTTACAGAGGAGGTCTAGGGCTAGAATTATTGCTCTCGCTCTACCAATCGCGGCGATACCTTACATGTGTGGTTTGAACACCGTTTACATATGCGGTCGCTGCTCACGTATGTGTTCGCTTCTGCGCGCAAGCTCGTCGGGACTTGGCGCGTTTTCTGGCTCCTAACTTTTTAACTGGCTCCTAGATTCCAAGCAAATTTGTCAACCCCTGTATTAATATTTTTATGTGATAAACGTTTCTGAATTAATGTTTAAACATGGTAGTTTTGAGGACAGACAAGGTCAGTTACAGGACACTACATCTATTCTTGAAGTTCTACGTCAAGACAGTGGGTGGAGATATGTTACTTAAATATACACTAGTGGGTGTTACGCTTATCACCAACCTTCTTTGGAGCTAATCTAAATGTGAATTATGCTTAGCTTGGCTTTTAAAACAGTATAAGTATACATGTGGTGTGCGTAGCTAGTTAGGAAGCTCTGGGGTCAGGGAGATGGGGTCCCACCCTGCAGGAAGCTTTCTTTATGGAAGCAGAGCAGAAAGACGTACCATCATAACATCTATTTCCTCCGTCTGTAACCTTCTGAATTATCATCCTGCCATGTGTTATCAGCTGCCAATATGTAAGCATTGACTATTTGTTTGTCTATCACGGAAGAATAAAGTTTGTACTGTCATGGAAGAAAACCTGAGTTTTGTATATTGGGAACAAAGCGCCTGGAAGAAGGAGACTTTTGACATATCACATGACACATGTTAAAAATGTCCCCTCTCTCCCACATTCTACAGATGCCATTAAAGTTCATGTGCATGTAAAGGCAGGTGTCCCAATACTTTTGATAATATAGTGTATAAATACACTGTTATCGGTCAGTCATAAAATAAAATCTCCAGAAATGTTTTCTCAAAGCCCCTTTGACTTCTTTGTTCCTCAGGCAGTAAATTATTGGGTTTACGACTGGTGTCAGAATGCTGTACAAGAGAGATGCTAAATTTTCCAGCTCAATGGAGTAACCTCTTGGTCCAACGTAATTAAGGATACCTGTGCTGTAGAATGCTGTGACTACGATGAGATGGGAGGAGCAGGTCGAAAATGCCTTCGATCGTCCTTCAGAAGACTTGATCTTCATGATGGTGGAGATGATGTGGACGTAGGTTATAACGATGTAAAGAAATGGGGTGAAGCCAAGGAACACGCTGACTACATACATTAATATTTTGCTGGTCTTGGTGGAGTTACAGGCTACTTGTACCAATGGTGGAACATCACAAAAAAAATGATTTATACTGTCTTCCGAATTACAGAATCTAAGTTTGGAAGCCATGACCGTATGAAGCATAGAATCAAGGAACCCACCCAACCATGATGCACCTGCAAGACCGGCGCAAAGCTTCATTCTCATGAGCACCGGATAACGTAACGGGTTGCATATGGCAACAAAGCGGTCGTAGGCCATCACAGCCAAAAGAATACACTCAGCCCCACCCAGAGAGACGAACAGATACAACTGTGCAATACAATTGACCAAGGAAATCCTTTTGTTGCCGGTAGCACAATTGAATGTTATGATTGGGAGAGTAGTTGAGGAGTAACAAATGTCCAAAACAGAGAGATTGCTAAGAAAAAAATACATTGGTGTGTGCAGATGTGCTTCAACCCTAATGATGATGAAAATGCAGAAATTGCCAATCAGGATAGCGCAATAAATGAGGGATAACAAAAAGGTGATGATAAAGAACGGATCATTGGAAAAATTCAACAATAAAATATTCGTCACCATTGTCTGGTTCTCATACGGGTGCACTGCAGTAAAGGACATCTAAAACAAAAAAGTCACTCATTAAAGGATGTACAGTATTCTCTGGTAGATGATGTAGTGTTATCTGATATAACAAAATCATTTTTTACTAGCAGGCATCACAGGAGCCAGTCCAAATTGTTGGCTAAAATAAATTTTTCCGGGGAGCTGCGGTGGCTCAACGCGATTGGCACTGCGCTGACAAGTCATTCACCTCTGCAGCTAGGGATTCGGATCCCGGTCCCGGCTGCATGTGAATTGAGTTTGGTTGTCTCAGCCCGGCTCCCGGTGGGTGTGCTATGCGAGGTAAGCCTGCGCTTAGTTTGCCCAGCCCCTCCCAAAAACAAAAACACCACACTTACACGCACTCGAAATTGGGTTAACATGCACGCACTTTGACCACGCGGTCTCTAAAAAGAGAGGCGAAGGACTAACGGGGCTGGTTGAGCGGGTTAGTTCCTCTCACTCCCTTATAGGGAGTCCCTCTGCCCCGTTGGGCTTCAAAGCGGAGCAAGTAGGGCGGGCTGTGTGGGAAGACCCCCCTTACGCACCCGCCATTGCCACCCGGGGCATGGAGAAAGGTGGCAGATTGCCTCTGGGGGAGGCCTGCCTACTCCCAACTCCTGCAGTCCGGCTCCTCTCTCGAGTACACGCACAAAATACACTTAAAAAAAAAAAAAATCACATTTGTCAACACTTCAAAGCTTTTATCAGTTGAAAGTTCATCATCCACGCCTCTACTTTTCAGATATATTCCCCATCTCTATGTGACCCATGTACAGTAGGGTGACCAGACATCCCTAGTTTCAGGGGACAGTCCCCTGATTGAGGACACTGTCCCCAGACCAAGTCTGTCCCTGGTTTTGTACCCATATTGGATTTAATAGGGGGCGGGGGCAATTTCAAAGACAATCAGTGCAGAATTAAAAAAAAAAAAATATATAATTACACCCCCCGCTCCGCCGTGCCTACTAGCATAGGGGGGGTTGTATTTTTCCCATTATCTGTGCCCCTTTCTGATGATCATGTGCTGGTCGGAGCGGAGGGAATATTTTTCAGAACCCGAAAAATGATGTGAAGCCCACACACCATCATTTTAAATGACATTTTTTTAAAACAACGTTTTTTTAATGCCGAAAAATGATCGTGTGTAAGCGGCATGGGACTGGGATGCCTATAAAGTTCATGTGCGTGTAAAGGCAGGCGTCCCAATAATTTTGACGATAAAGTGTATATCCTATTGTTACAGAATGACCAAAGGTCTGACATGTTTTTGTCTGGAATGAAAATTTTCTTCTGCTGGTCGCTGGTGCTGGTTTCATTATAACAAAATACATGTGACAAATAATTTGACCATAAATGTTATTTAAAAAGCAATAAAATAATAAGCAACATACCTTAGCATTTCATAAATTGGTTGTGTATAAAATGCCCCCAAAAACAAGCGTTATGGAGATATAACAAGATAATAAAAACTACAGAAAACAGCCCGGATGGAAGGTCTGTAGACTACAATAACTATACTTGATTTCATTATTATCATTATTTTGTGCTATGACATCCTGCATCATGAAAGCCAATGTCACACGTATACTTCGCCTGCACCTACCTAATGAGAACCGCTCAATGTTTAGAGAATTTATCCTGAAAGCAGAACCCACTGGGAATTTCTTTCCTGTCACCACTAATAATATAACTGGAATAATATTATAAGAACACAATTATAATTACAATAATGAAAGAACACATGAAAAATAATAATCTCTCAAGGGCAGGGACCTTTTAAATATTCTTACCGTATTTATCAGCGTATACCGCGCACTTTTTTGCCCTGAAAATCAGGGCAAAATTGTGGGTGCGCGATATACGCCGATACCTGCTTCCCGCGCTTTGTTTGAACCACTGCGCCGACATATACCGAGCGCAGTACACTCAGGTATAGTCAGGCAGGCTCGGCTCCTCTCGCGGTCACGTCGTGTGCGTCCTGTACGTTGTTTACGCGAGAGAAGCCGAGCCCGCCCGACTATACCCAAGTGTACTCCGCTCGGTATTTGTCGGCGCAGTGGTTCGAACACAGCGCGGGAAGCGGGGATCGAGCGGGGATGGCCTCAGAAGGACGCCGGACCGGACGAGGTCGCCGATGGACACGCTGGACGACGGGCAAGACACCACCAGGGGCATCCAAACTGTAAGTATTTTTTTTTTTTGCAGGAATCTTCCTTCAAGTTCGGGGGTGCGCGATATATGCCGGGGCGCGTTATAGCCCGAAAAATACGGTATCTTGAGGTATATTAGAACTTTACTGTCTCCTTTTTGTTTTGTGCTGAGCAAACTGTTGGTACTATTTAATTCCTGAATAATAATAATATTAATAACATACAGTGAATCTATAAGGCTGCATTCACACCTGAGCGTTTTGTCGCCTGAAGCGCGACGCTCAGAAACGCTAGAGGGGGAAAAAATACATTACTGTCTATGGAGATGGTTCACATCTCCACTCCAATACGCCTAAAGCCTAATGCCTGAAGCTCAAACAAGTTCCGGACCCTTTTTTGTCGCGCGTATCGGGCGGTTTGGGCGTTTCTATTTCCCATAGAAAGTAATGGAAACGCTCGATTCAAGCGACTAGCGCGACAACGAGCGTTTGCTACGGGCGTTTTGTCGCTATAATCAATAGAACATTTCACCCAGGCAGAAGATAAAAAAAATCTACCAACATAGCAACAAGTGATGAAAAGATGATCATTTTTCCTATTGGCTAAAATAAAAAACGTTGAAGTACAAAAACGTCGGACGACGCTGTATGCAAACGCGCAAATAAGCATGAAAAACGACCGACGCTCAGGTGTGAATGCAGCCTTAATGGCTAAATTCATTCAGAAAAAAAAACTGCAATTGAGCCCACTCAGCTTTAAGGGTTGAAACCTCATGTCACATGATTCTGATCTTTGCAACGTCCCTGTAATATACAATATGTTTGGTTGAGTTTGCATTGAGCTCAGTGAAAGAAAGTGAGGTCTGAACAGTGCCTTGTGTTATCTCATGCTGATGAGAAGCAAGAGGGATTAACAAAGCCAAGTTCTTTAATCAGTTGTGGACACTTCTGTAGGGATCTGCTGCTCTCTACTGTCTGTAGTTTTAAATAGCTTTTGCTTAATAATTGCCAGAGTTAGTTGGTTACAGACAGGTACTTTCTGTCCCTGCTTGCTGGGTCAGAAACCCTGATAGGAGGGTTGTGAAGTTAACGGGGAGTTTCCATGAGGTAAACTCAGAACAAAGCCACATGATTTTATACACACAGGAGCTGCTGCACTTTACCCAGGCTAGAAGTAGAGACTATTAGGCAAGTGTTCTAATAAGTTAAAAGCAGGAGCTCATAGTATAGTATAGATATTCGCCAATCACGGACGTCCTTTCATCCTAGATTGGCGGACGTCCGTGATTGGCGGAACACTGAACACAGTGTCTGCTGGGAAACTGAGTCCGAGGATGAGAGAATGTCCGTGATAGGCGGAACATTGTCTGCTGAGAAACGCCTATCACGGAAGGGACCAGGAGGAGACCGCGACTTTTAAACAATGAATGGACGCCCGAAGCCTGTCAATAATTTCAGGTACACTGACTCGGGCACAGTGAGGCTGCAATGGGCACAGTGAGGATGGGCACAGTGAAGTTGGCACAGTGAGGTTGGGCAAAGTGAGGTTGCAATGGGCACAGTGAGGCTGGGCACTTTGAGGTTGCAATGGGCACAGTGAGGTTGGGCACACTAAGACGTGCAAATGGGCATTGTTGACCCTCTTTTCCGCTTACAGTAGCTGCTGCATTCTCACCCTAGGCTTATACTCGAGTCAATACGTTTTCCTATTTTTTTGTGGTAAAATTAGGTACCTTGGCTTATAATCGGGTCTGCTTATACTCGAGTATATACGGTATGTATTTTACGAGTGAAAACGGAAAGAAACAACATTTTCCACCATGCACAAGTCTACTATTTACTATAGTCACTTTAGTTAAACCTGTCCCTTCTGGTCTAGGATTCTATAGCTAGTTTTAACTAGCTAGGTCTGGTTGCATGACAGATTAGAAACTACTAGAGAATAAGACACAGAGCAGATAGGTGTTGCTGTTGAGAAGCTCTGTTTCTGGCTGGTTGGACAATGGTTGGAAGATCTACCCATCACTGCTGATCTTATCTTCAGGTTTCTGACACAAAGACAGACGTCACATTAAAAAACAAAGAAAAAGGAACATCTAGGGGGCCTTCCATTTGTTTGTATAGGACTTTAAAGGGGTTGTAAAGGTTTGTTTTAGGTTCCTTTAAGCAAGTGCATTGTTGGTTCACTTACTTTCTTCCTTCGATTTCCCTTCTACTAATATACACCTTTTGAAAGTAAAATCTTCTTAAAGGTTGATCTGCTGGAGCAGAGGGTCAAAAGACACAGGGCCAGATCCACGAAAGAATTACACCGGCGTAATTTCAAATTTTGCGCGTCGTATCTTTGTTTTGTATCTACAAAACAAGATACGACTGCATCTCGGATCGATCCGACAGGCGTACGTCTTAATACGCCGTCGGATCGTAGATGCATTTTTTCCGCCGGCCGCTAGGTGGCGTTTCCGTCTAATTCCGCGTCGAGTATGTAAATTAGCTAGTTACGTATGTCCGGCGCATTTTTTTACGTCGTTTGCGTTCGGCTTTTTCCGGCGTATAGTTAAACCTGCTATTATGAGGCGTACTCAATGTTAAGTATGGCCGTCGTTCCCGCCTCGCATTTTTAATTTTTTACGTCGTTTGCGAATAGGGATTTGCGTAGAATGACGTCACCGTCTTAAACATTGGCTTGTTCCGGTTTCATTTCGAGCATGCGCACTGGGATACCCCCACGGACGGCGCATGCGCCGTTCAAAAAAAATTTTGTTTACGTCGGGTCATGACGTATTTACATAAAACACGCCCCCATTACATCCATTTGAAATCCCCGCCCTTACGCCGCCAAAGATACACTACGCCGTCGTAACTTACGGTGCAAATTCTTTGAGGATTCGAAAAAAAAAAAATAAGTTACGGCGGCGTAGTGTATCTTAGATACGCTACGCCCGGCGGATATATGCGCCGCGCTACGTGGATCTGCCCCACAGTCTCTCGACAAACTTTTCTTTGTTTTTAATTAATTGATGGAATGTGAACTCCCCTGATTACTTTTTAGTGTACATTCACTAAACTTTTTGCATGATGTCCAGTATAGAGGCATATATGTATATCAATGTATACTTAATCTTGTTTTTAAATTACATTATGGAAACATTTCCTCTACCAATTTACAGCCCTGAAGAAGCAGACAGTTGTGCTCCGAAACACGTCGGGTGCAAGAGGACTGCGTTTGCTTAAAATTATATATGGTGACAATGTTGTAAACATATCATACATTCCGTGTTTTATATTTCAATTCTCTTATGTAATTTTTGAATACAAATACCCCCCCTTTTTTTGTACTTCACATATTCTCATAATATTTATTTGAATTCTCCTTAATACTTCCATACAAATTGTGCCTAAAAAGTCCATCTTAGGGGATTTCTTCTTTTTGATTTATTACTGGATGTGGCACCATTATTGCATTTAACTACAGTTCCCCATTGTTGTTTTTTTGTCGGCTCAGGGCTCATTAATTGGAGGTGAGAGGCTTTTTTCCGATTTGTGTGGTGGAGGCCAGGCGCACATCGGGTGGTGGTGATGAACATTACTATTAGATTTAGTGCACTGGTTATAATATAATTGAAGAAAATTGCATGCACTTGAGAGCAAATTATTTTTAATGTGTCTATTCATTAATTAGATTTTGTTTGTGTTCTTAATGTATATTATTAGCTATTAGATTTGTTCTATTATTAGTGGTGGTGGAGGAAAAATTCCCAGTGGGTTCTGCTTTCAGGATAAATTCTCTAAACATTCAGCCATCGTCTCCTGTTTACGCGGCTCTGACGTCACACACACAGTCCCGCCTCCGCCACCGGCATTGGACCAGTGTTCTACCAATCACAGGAACTGGTCCAATGCCGATGGCGGATGCGGGACTGTGTATGTGACTGCCGACGCGACTGAGAGCCATATGAACAGGAGATGACGGGTCGGTGATTCCCTCACTGCATGAGAGATGGTGAGGCTGCAAATGAGCACATATAGCCAGATTCAGGTACGGCGGCGCATCTTTCCGGCGGCGTAGCGTATCATATTTACGCTACGCCGCCGTAAATCAGAGAGGCAAGTGCTGTATTCACACAGCACTTGCCTCCTAAGTTACGGCGGCATAGCGTAAATGGGGCCGGCGTAAGCGCGCCTAATTCAAATGAGGATGGGGGGGCGTGTTTTATGTTAATGTTTGGTGACCCGACGTGATTGACGTTTTTTTTACGAACGACGCATGCGCCGTCCGTGTACATATCCCAGTGTGCATTGCTCCAAAGTACGCCGCAAGGACGTATTGGTTTCGACGTGAATGTAAATGACGTCCAGCCCCATTCACGGAAGACTTACGCAAACGACGTAAAATTTTCAAATTTCGACGCGGGAACGACGTCCATACTTAACATTGACTAGGCCAGCTATTTGTTCGACTAACTTTACGCCGGAAAAAGCCATACCTAAAAGACGTAAAAAAAAATGCGCCGGGCGCACGTACGTTCGTGAATCGGCGTATCTAGTCATTTACATATTCTACGCCGAACTCAAAGGAAGCGCCACCTAGCGGCCAGCGGGAAAATTGCACCCTAAGATACGACGGCGTAGGAGACTTACGCCGCTCGTATCTTAGCCTAATTTAAGCGTATCTGGTTTCCAGAATACGCTTAAATTAACGCCGGCGTAGATTCAGAGTTACGACGGCGTATCTACTGATACGCCGGCGTAAATCTTTCTGAATCCAGCTAATAGACTATATTTATGCTGGAGATGGGCACATAGGCTGCATTTAGGCTGGAGATGGGCACATAGGCTGGAGATGGGCACATAGGCTGAATTTAGGCTGGAGATGGGCACATAAGCTGGAGATCGGCACATAGGCTGGAGATGGGCACATAGACTGAATTTAGGCTGGAGATGGCACATAGGCTGGAGATGGCACATAGGCTGGAGATGGCACATAGGCTGGAGATGGCACATAGGCTGAAGATGGGCACATAGGCTGGAGATGGGCACATAGGCTGGAGATGGGCACATAGGGTGAATTTAGGCTGGAGATGGGCACATAGGGTGAATTTAGGCTGGAGATGGGCACATAGGTTGCATTTAGGCTGGAGATGGGCACACAGGTTGCATTTAGGCTGGAGATGGGCACATAGGCTGCATTTAGGCTGGAGATGGGCACATAGGCTGGAGATGGGCACATAGGCTGCATTTAGGCTGGAGATGGGCACATAGGCTGCATTTAGGCTGGAGATGGGCACATAGGCTGGAGATGGGCACATAGGCTGCATTTAGGCTGGAGATGGCTGCATTGAGGCTGCAGATGGACACAGATTAGGCTGCATTGAGGCTGCTTCCTATGCATCAAGGTGAAAAAACACATGGCATTGACAACCCCCCCTCCCAGCCCCCCCCCCCCCCCCGTTTTTCTTACCTGAGCCCGTTCATCTGTGCATGTCTCCGGCGTCCTCTTCTCCACGGAGTCTGGTCGTTGATTGTCTAGAGTGGATGGATTGATAGCAGCACAGCCATTGGCTTGCTCTGCTGTCAATCACATCCAATGACGCGGTGCGCCGGGGGGGGGGGGCGGGCCGAGTGATACAGTCGGTGGCTATGGCCGCCGGCTGTATCACGGGAGCACGCCCGCAAGCTAACCCCCTTGGGAGAGAGCTTCCCATTAAGGGGTTTAGCTCTTGAGGGGAGGAGCCGAGACAGCCGCCGAGGGACCCCAGAAGACGTGGATCAAGGCCACTCTGTTCAAAACTAACTGCACAGTGGAGGTAATTATGATGTGTTCGTTATTTAAAAAAAAACAAAAAAAAAACCTTATAACCCCTTTAAATTGGGGTGCGTGTTATACGCCAATAAATACGGCAATTCATTCTGTTATGGTCGGCGGGGTGCAATGTTTGCAGTAAATGCAACGTATACGGCTTCATATGCAGACAGTTGTTTGAGGAACTCCAAGTTCAATGCTTTCCTGTGTTGTGGATTTCCTAGGGCTCCATTTGAACGCACCTCAGATACGCTCAGAATTTTTATCTGACGTGCGAGGGTGAACAGTGCTTTTTCGTTTGCATAGGCAACCATCTTCAATTAATTTTTTACGCCACTCATAAATTTGCTTATGACGAGGCGGCTGTTTGTTGAACCGACAGCTAAATTCATGTTGCATTTGAACAATGGATTCACAGTTCGCAAAAATCACAGCACACAAGACAACTTCTCCTCTGGCGTCACCATTTTCCTATAAACAAGAAACAGCGCCACTGTGTGGCATAGAATGGAACCTCTAGATGGGCTTTTAACTTTGAACCTTCCTCTATCCAGTGATGTGTGGAATGTGTTTCTATCCCTCACAGTTTGTTTAAAATATAAAGTTGAAATCTGCTCCATCTTTTTGAATAACCCTGTATTCAGTGGCGGCTGGTGCTCAAAATTTTTCGGGGGGCGCAAACGGAAAAAAAAATTGCAGCCTCACTGTGCCCATCAAATGCAGCCACTGTGCCATGCCATCAAACGTAGTCACTGTGCCATCAATTGTCACCACTGTTCCATGCCATCAAATGCAGTCACTATGCCATGCCATCAAACGCAGCCACTGTGCCATCAATTGTCACCACTGTGCCATGCCATCAAACGCAGCCACTGTGCCATGCCATCAAACGCAGCCACTGTGCAATGCCATCAAACACAGCCACTGTGCCATCAATTGTCACCACTGTTCCATGCCATCAAATGCAGTCAATATGCCATGCCATCAAACGCAGCCACTGTGCCATCAATTCGCACCACTGTGCCATGCCATCAAACGCAGCCACTGTGCCATGCCATCAAACGCAGCCACTGTGCCATGCCATCAAACGCAGCCACTGTGCCATGCCATCAAACGCAGCCACTGTGCCATGCCATCAAACACAGCCACTGTGCCATCAATTGTCAACAATGTTCCATGCCATCAAACGCAGTCACTGTGCCATGAATTGTCACCACTGTTTCATGCCATCAAATGCAGCCACTGTGCCCATCAAATGCAGCCACTGTGCCCATCAAACGCTGCCACTGTGCCCATCAAATGCAGTCACTGTGCCATGAATTGTCACCACTGTTTCATGCCATCAAATGCAGTCACTATGCCATGACATCAAACGCAGCCACTGTGCCATCAATTCGCACCACTGTGCCATGCCATCAAACGCAGCCACTGTGCCATGCCATCAAATGCAGCCACTGTGCCATTCCATCAAACGCAGCCACTGTGCCATGCCATCAAACGCAGCCACTGTGCCAATGGGGAACAAATTATTTTAGTTTCCATTGACTTCTATGGGGAAACTTGCTTTGATATGCGAGTGCTTTGGATTACAAACATTCTCCTGGAACGGATTATGCTCGTAATCCAAGGTTCCGCTCAGGGCCGATCCTAGGGTCACAGACGCCTGGGTGCAGAAATATTTCTGGCGCCCCCACATGGGCGTGGTCATCTTACTAACTCCTCCCCTTTACACATTCTATGGCTACGACTCAAACACAGAGATGCTCCCCTAAGAAGTCTTCATTAGTGTCCCCCATCAGAGCCCCCCACAGCAGGTGTCCCCCATCAGCGCCCCCCCAGCAGTTGCCCCCCATCAGAGCCCCCCACAGCAGGTGTCCCCATCAGAGCCCCCCATCAGTGCCCCCCATCAGAGCCCCCCACAGCAGGTGTCCCCCATCAGAGCCCCCCACAGCAGGTGTCCCCCATCAGAGCCCCCCCAGCAGGTGTCCCCCATCAGAGCCCCCCACAGCAGTTGCCCCCATCAGAGCCCCCCCACATCAGGTGTCCCTATTGATCAGTACATGTCCAATAGATCCCTGTAGCTCGGGCACACTGGGAGCAGAAGCACATTACAGGGGGGCGGGGCATACGTGGCATCTTTGGCCACTTGGAGGGTGGCTCTCGGAGAGCATTTCTGGGCATGCACCGGATGATTGGCAGCAGCTCCGGCCAACCCAGAAGCCTCTCATCACACCGCCTATGAGAGAAGAGCCGACACACACGCAGAGGGGGCGGGGCAGACAGGAGACTCGCTCAATGCACACCGGACAGAATTAATTAGTGGAGCCTAGTGCCGCAACATGTTCCGGTAATGGGCTCCGCTGTGGTGCCCAGCCCGGTTTCCGGGGACAGCGGGAGGTATGCGCTCTTGTCAGTTGCCAGCGGAGAGAGCAAGCGGGATGGGGAACCGCCGTACCCGCTACATGCGCTCCGCCTCTGGAAACGGGCAAGGAGGAGGGAGGGGAGCACTTTGGAGCTTCAGCGCCCCCACCTCTGCGGCGCCTGGGTGCAGAGCACCCCGTGCACCCTGCCCAGGATCGGTCCTGGTTATGCTGTACTTTGAAGTACACATGAACATAGCTACCGCTGCTGGGTTTACAGATGTAGATACAAAATCAGGACTCCGCACCCAGGCACCACCTCTGCGGCGCCTGAGTGCAGAGCACCCCGTGCACCCTGCCCAGGATCGGCCCTAGTTCTGCTGTACTTTGAAGTACACGTGAACATAGCTACCGCTGCTGGGTGTACAGATGTAGATACAAAATCAGGACTAATCAAGTTTAGTCTTCAATTACCATCACCCTGAGCCAAGAAGGGTTAAACAGCGAGCCTCCAAGCCAGCTAGGTCAGGCTCCGGCCAGCCATGCTTGGACTTCCCGAGTATATGTAAGATAGTGTTACCGTTGGCACCGAGTCGGATGGTGCTTTTTAAACGAAGGTGTATTTTAAGCTCGGCTCACTCAGCTGCTGAGTTTTGTTAGTGGGTGTGAAGATACTCATAATAATTGAGCAATCATATCCGTGACCGGCATAGATATCAAATTAAATGTTTGTCATATATGAAACGCGAGACGTGTCAAAACTTTTCCAGTCTTGACAGATGGGCATTTGTTGGTTTTGTGTAAGCTCCTAAACTAGTTCATTGAGTTTTCTTTTCTTAAAAGAGAAGTTTGGGATTTTTTTTTTTTTTTTAAATCATACTCACCTACAGTTGTATTCAAAATTATTTAACCCCCACTGAAATTGATTGTTTTGCCCAGTTTGACATTGATTTTGATCATCCTGTCATCCTGCTTACAATTAAATCAAAGAGGCACGTGTAGGTCAGACAAATATAACATAACATTTATAATGAAATAACCACAAATGTCTTTTCTGTGCTCACATCATTATCAGTTTTATTCAACCCCCAATTGACATTCAATCTTAGTACAACATCCTTTTACAGTTATAACAGCTTTTAAACGTGAAGCATAGCTTGACACAAGTGTCTTGCAGTGATCTACGGGTATCTTCGCCCATTCGTCATGGGCAAAAGCCTCCAGTTCAGTCACATTCTTAGGCTTGCGCACTGCAACCGTTTTCTTTAAGTCCCACCAGAGGTTCTCAATCGGATTTAAGTCTGGTGACTGCGATGGCCACTCCAAAATGTTCCAGCCTTTAATCTGCAACCATGCTCTAGTGGAGTTGGAGGTATGCTTGGGATCATTGTCCTGTTGAAAGGTCCAACGTCTCCCAAGCCTCAGGTTTGTGACGGACTGCATCACATTGTCATCCACTATCTCCTGGTACTGAAGAGAATTCATGGTACCTTGCACACGCTGAAGCTTCCCTGTACCTGCTGAAGCAAAACAGCCCCAAAGCATGATTGACCCCCCGCCATGCTTCACAGTAGGCAAGGTGTTCTTTTCATCATAGGCCTTGTTCTTCCTCCTCCAAACATAGCGTTGATCCATGGGCCCAAACAGTTCTAATTTTGTTTCATCAGTCCACAGAACACAATCCCAAAACTTCTGTGGTTTGTCCACATGATTTTTGCATACTGCAGTCGACTCTTCTTATTCTTTGGAGACAGCAAGGGGGTGCGCCTGGGAGTTCTGGCATGGAGGCCTTCATTACGCAGTGTGCGCCGTATTGTCTGAGCAGAAACTTCAGTACCCACATCTGACAAATCTTTTCTCAGTTCCTCAGCAGTCACACGGGGACTTTTCTCCACTCTACGCTTCAGGTAGCGCTCAGCAGTCGAAGTCAGCATCTTCTTTCTGCCACGACCAGGTAGCGTTTCAACAGTGCCCTTTGGCTTGAATTTGCGAATGATGCTTCCTATGGTGTCTCTTGGTATGTTTAACATCTTTGCAATCTTCTTATAGCCATTGCCCTTCCTGTGAAGAGTAATCACCTCTTCTCTTGTCTTCCCCGACCATTCTCTTGACTTCACCATGTTTGTAACCACACCAGTAAATGTCTAGAAGGAGCTGAGTATCACAGTCATTTTAAAGCTGCCTGATTGGTGCTTATTAGGCTTTATTGCTGCTCCCTGACATCCACAGGTGTTTTCAATACCTGATTGAAAACACTTCAATGAACCTCTGTTCTTCAGAGTGGTAGTTTTTAAGGGGTTGAATAATTGTGTAAATGAAGAATTCACAAAATAAATATTTACTACTGTATTACAAAACCAATTGATGTCATTTTAGTTGCATATGGTTCTTTAAGAAGTCCTTGTAGGATTTCATTCTGAATACAATTACAAATGGACACTAAATTCCCTAAAACCCTTTACAGCATTGGGGGGGTTGAATAATTTTGAACACAACTGTAGGTGGATGCAGCACTTTACCCCAGCCGGCTCTTAACCACGTGCTTACTGGGCACATATACCCCCTTCCTGCCCATGCAAAATTTCAGCTTTCAGCGCTGTCACACTTTAAATGACAATTGCGCGGTCGTGCGACGTGGCTCCCAAACAAAATTGACGTCCTTTTTCCCCACGAATAGAGCTTTCTTTTGGTGGTTTTTGATCACCTCTGCGTTTTTTATATGTAAAAATAGACTCCCCAGCAACTATCAACCCCCGGCAGGAACAACAGATATCCCCACAGCCAGCATCAAGAGACCCTCCAGCAGCCAGCAACTATAGACCCCTCCCTCAACAGTAGATCTGAGTCTCTCCCAGCAACAACTAACCCCCCCCCCTCCAGCAACATAAGACCCACCCCCACCAACAATTGATCTCCCACCAGTAACAACAGACTTCCTCAGCAACAATAGACCCCTCTCCATGCTAAAATAGACCCCCCAGCTACAATAGATCCCCCAGAAGCCAGCATCAGCAGACTCTTCAGCACACCCAAGCACCCCTTGCACACATTCAGTTCTGGAGGTGCCGGAACTGCGTTCCCCCCGCGTTCCTGCTGAAAAAAAGCCCTGGACAGAACACATCAGCATGTCTACAACTCAACCCCACCACCAGGGCTGGACTGGGACAAAAATTTGGCCCTGGACTTCATCCAGACTGGCCCACTTTGACAGGTCTCTCCCATGGCGGCCGGACAACTCCCGCACCTCCCCCCCCCCCCGGCCACCCAAGCCCCCTCTCCCCCTTCACTAGTCATTCTACTTTATTAGAGTAGAACAGCTGGTACTCTTATAGACAGTACCAGTGGGGAAGCTAGACATTTTTTCACCTGGGGCAAAGAATCAGTTCGGTGCCCCCCCTTATGGGACAAGATTAGGCAGAAGTGAGAAACTCCCAGGCCATAGCTGTTGAGTCAGCTCTCTATCCCCTTCCCCATGCTCCTCTGTCGTCCCCCCTGCTCCTCTGGTCCTCCCCCTGCTTCTCTGTTCCCCCCCAGGTGAGTGCTGCGGGGAGGGAGAGGAGGTGAGCTCTGCGGGGAGGGAGAGGAGGTGAGCGCTGCGGGAAGGGAGAGACAGAGGAGCGGAGGGGGGCGGCGGTCTGCTGTCACTGAAGCCGGCCCACTGAGCCATCGGCCTACCGGGAAACTCCCTGTAGTCCCAATGGCCAGTCCTTCCCTGCCCACCACCAACTGTGAACATCTAGACCAGGAACAATTTACCCCCCCAATGTGGTATTGCTGCATTTACTGCCATATTGCATTGGCATTTCCACCATTATGGCACATGTTCTCCATATGGTAATCGTTTCACGTCTGTTTATTACAGACCAATAGAAATCCAAGCTTTTAAAACTATTGCAATGCTGGAGACACGCACATTAGCCGAATTTATGTTCCAATCCACCCTTCGAGGCACAGATCATACCTTCACCCGGATACTATGACCCGATATTGGACTGGTGTCAAAATATTCATTTTCAGATTCTATATATAGCAGATGAGAGCTATTCCGTTCTGCCTTCCCGATAACAGATGTGCTATACCTAAAGAAAACCTTTCCTGAGAGAGAGAGACCTGGAGGCACCCATTGACTACTTCTGCAAATGCTATTTGCCTGGCTGTTATTTCAAACCTTTTGATTGAGTACCGTATTTATCGGCATATACCGCGCGCCGGCGTATAGCGCGCACCCCAAGCTGAGAAGGGAAGTTTAGGGAAAAAACTTAAATTTTGGATGTCTTGCCCGGCGTCCATCAGTGGCCTTGTCCGGCGTCCGTTTGCAGCCTTGCGCGGGGTCCGTCCAGCCTTGTGGGTGTCAGTCTGCGGCGGGGTCCGTCGAGTCTTGTGGGTGTCCGTCTGCGGGGTTGCAGTGTCGTGTGTTTGAATTTGGCGCGCTGTGCAGAGCCGGATTTCCTGCGCACTCGGCTTTTCTCGGCTCCTCTCGGGTGGCTGCGGGCGGAGCCGACCGTGGCCGAGCCTAGCCGAGTGCGCAGTACACTCGGCTCGGACAATGTCGGAGACAGCGGGGATCGGTGTATATCGCGCACCCACGATTTCCCCCTGATTTTAAGGGGAAAAAAGTGCGCGGTATACGCTGATAAATACGGGGGAATTTGAATTCCTACAACAAGCTGTGAACTCTGGTGCGGTTTTCTTTTGGGGGCGGCACTAGCACCCCCAGCAAACCCCCGCGCCATGGCACTAACACCCCCAGCAAACCCATGTGCGGTGCAGAAATAACACCCTCAGCAAACCCCCCCGCCCACGCGGTGCTAACACCCCCAGCAACCCCCCCCCCCACTCACTGTCTGGTCAGTCCTTACTATGGATGTGGCCATCTTCCTGTCCCTGTCCTTAAGCATGGCGGACTTGGGGAACGCTGCTCTGGTGTCCTCTCCTAGAGCAGCTTCTGCGGTGCGTCTCCTCTCTGCTCCTCCCAGCGCTAGGCGTCCAATAATATCGCATATCACCCTGAACACACCATCCCCCCCCAGTCCTGGAATAAACTCTGTGGAGGTCCCTAGGCCAGGGGTAGGCAACCTGGGGCCCCCCCCAGCTATTGCAGAACTACAAGTCCAAAACCCAAGTATAATCCCCCCAGGCCAGTCTGTACCCCAGTATAATCCCCCCAGGTCAATCTGTCCCCCAGTATAATCCCCCCAGACCAGTCTGTGCCCCAGTATAATCCCCCCCAGGCCAGTCTGTACCCAAGTATAATCCCCCCAGGTCAATCTGTCCCCCAGTATAATCCCCCCCAGGCCAGTCTGTACCCAAGTATAATCCCCCCAGGTCAATCTATCCCCCAGTATAATCCCCCCCAGGCCAGTCTGAACCCAAGTATAATCCCCCCAGGCCAGTCTGAACCCAAGTATAATCCCCCCCAGACCAGTCTGTACCCAAGTATAATCCCCCAAGGCCAGTCTGTACCCAAGTATAATCCCCCCAGGCCAGTCTGTCCCACAGTATAATCCCCCCCAGGCCAGTCTGTACCCAAGTATAATCCCCCCAGGTCAATCTGTCCACCAGTATAATCCCCCCAGGCCAGTCTGTACCCAAGTATAATCCCCCCCAGACCAGTCTGTACCCAAGTATAATCCCCCAAGGCCAGTCTGTACCCAAGTATAATCCCCCCAGGCCAGTCTGTACCCCAGTATAATCCCCCCAGGTCAATCTGTCCCCCAGTATAATCCCCCCAGGTCAGTCTGTCCCCCAGTAAAATCCCCCCAGGTCAGTATGTCCCCCCGTATAATCCCCCCAGGTCAGTCTGTCCCTCAGTATAATCCCCCCAGGTCAGTATGTCCCCCAGTATAATCCCCCCAGGCCAGTCTGTACCCAAGTATAATCCCCCCAGGTCAGTCTGTACCCCAATATAATCCCCCCAGGTCAATCTGTCCCCCAGTATAATCCCACCAGGCCAGTCTGTACCCCAAAATAATCCCCCCAGGCCAGTCTGTACCCAAAAATAATCCCCCCAGGCAGGCCAGTCTGTACCCAAGCATAATCCCCCCAGGCCAGTCTGTACCCCAATATAATCCCTCAGGCCAGTCTGTACCCCAATATAATCCCCCAGGCCAGTCTGTCCCCAGTATAATCCCCCCCCAGGCCAGTTTGTCCCTTAGTATAATTCCCCCAGGCCAGTCTGTACCCAAGTGTAATCCCCCCAGGCCAGTCGGTACCCCAATATAATCCCCCAGGCCAGTCTGTACCCAAGTATAATCCCCCCAGGCCAGTCTGTACCCAAGTATAATCCCCCCAGGCCAGTCTGTACCCAAGTATAATCCCCCCAGGTCAGTATGTCCCCCAGTATAATCCCCCCAGACCAGTCTGTGCCCAAGTATAATCCCCCAGGCCAGTCTGTGCCCAAGTATAATCCCCCCAAGCCAGTCTGTACCCAAGTATAATCCCCCAGGCCAGTCTGTACCCCAGTATAATCCCCCAGGCCAGTCTGAACTCAAGTATAATCCCCCCAGACCAATCTGTGCCCAAGTATAATCCCTCCAGGCCAGTCTGTACCCCAATATAATCCCCCCAGGTCAGTCTGTACCCAAGTATAATCTCCCAGGCCAGTCTGTACCCAAGTATAACCCCCCCAGGCCAGTCTGTACCCAAGTATAATCCCCCCAGGCCAGTCTGTACCCCAGTTAAAGCACTTCCCCCCCACCAATATAATTAAAAGCACTGAAAGCTGGTATGAGGACTGGTGCTGCAGGGCTGCCACTGATGTGTCCAGGTTTCAGATGGACTGAAACTCGGACACAGGATCCAAAACCCACAGTGAACCCACCCAGGTGAATCCCGGACAGGTCGCAACCCTAATGTAGGATGTACCAAATTATTTTGCAAACTGAGGGCTGAAAGATGATGCGTTTTTAAGAGGGAAACTGTAATGTAAACCTGAAGTACATGAAACGGGGACAGTGGTTGCAATTGATGGGCACAGTGGCTGCTATTGATGGGCACAGTGGCTGCTATGGATTTGCACAGTGGCTGCAATGGAAGGGCACAGTGGCTGCAATGGAAGAGCACAGTGGCTGCAATGGATGGGCACAGTGGCTGCAATGGATGGGCACAGTGGCTGCAATGGATGGGCACAGTGGCTGCAATGGATGGGCACAGTGGCTGCAATGGATGGGCACAGTGGCTGCAATTAATGGGCACAGTAGCTGCCACGGATGGGCACACTGAGGCTGCAATTGATGGGCACAGTGGCTGCAATTTATGGGCACAGTGGCTGCAATTAATGGGCACAGTAGCTGCTACGGATGGTCATACTGAGGCTGCAATTGATGGGCACAGTGGCTGAAATTGATGGGCACGGTGGCTGCTATGGATGGGCACAGTGAGGCTGCAATTGATTGAGTTTTTTTCTGAATTTTTCAGTTTGTTTGCACCCCCAAGAATTTTGAGCACCAGCCACCGCTACATTAATACAGTATTTTCTCCATAGAGTCTTTAAAGTAAAGTTTTTGTTTCTTTGAGTTGAGTTGAGTTCTGTCTTTTGTAACCAATTTAAGAAAACATCATTGTAATTTCCTTTCAAGTTCAAATCAATATGATTTTGACCAGTTGTCGTGTGCAAGGCAGCCATCAGGAATTATGGGCCCCCTGGAGCAGAGAACCGGGGGGGGGGGGGGTACTGCCGCCTGAAATTGAGAAGCGGGGGGCTGCTGCGAATTGAGAAGCGGGGGGGGCCTTTACAAAAAAAAGAAGAAATAAAAAAAAAATACAAAAAAGGGGGGTTGCCATCCGGGACCTCTGGGCCCTTTAATAAAAAAAAATATATAAAAAAAATTAAACATTTATAAAAAAAAAAGGGGGGGGTCGCCATCCAGGGCCCTGGGGACCTCTGTGCCCTTTAATAAAAACCCAAAAAATAAATATATATAAACAAAAATAAAAAAATAAGCATTTATAACAAATAAAAAAAGGGGGTTTGCCACATGGGGCCCTGGGGACCTCTGAGCCCTTTAATAAAAAAAAAAAAATATATATATATATATATATATATAAGAAAAAAAAAAAGAAAGAAAATAAGATAAAAAAATGTTTTTTTTTATTAAAAAAAAGGGGGGGTTGCCATCCGGGGCCCTGGGGACCTCTGGACCCTTTAATAATAATGGGGCAGATTCAGGTACCTTTGCGCAGTTTTTACGGAGGCGCAGGGCAACGTTTTTGCCCTGCGCCCCCACAAATTTTCTGCGCTACCCGCGATTCACGTGGGCGCTCCGGCAAAATGCCCGGCGTAAGCGCGCGCAATTTAAATGATCCCGTAGGGGGCGGGAATCATTTAAATTAGGCGCGTAGAGCGCATGCTCCGTCGGGAAACTTTCCCGACGTGCATTGCGGCAAATGACGTCGCAAGGACGTCATTTGCTTCAAAGTGAACGTGAATGGCGTCCAGCGCCATTCACGATTCACTTACGCAAACTACGTAAAGTTCAAATTTCGCGACGCGGGAACAACGGGTATACGTAACATTGGCTGCCCCTGCTAATAGCAGGGGCAGCCTTGCGCGAAAACCGCCGTACGCAAACGACGTAAACTGCGTACGCAGGGCTCGCGTAACGTTGTGAATCGGCGTTAGTATGCAATTTGCATACTATACGCTGAGCACAACGGGAACGCCACCCGTGGCGTCCCTTTAAGAACAGTTTTTCACCAGCACTTGTACATGGAGTGGAACAATGTATTTTTCATGCCTTTGAAACTCTTTGTTCTGGGGGGGGGGGGGTTGGCGGCATCTTCTGCGTTGGATTTGATCCGTGCCACCCGCCAGAAAGAAAACCTTTACAGCACCTCCACTTCTAAATAATCCATCACAGACGGAGACTCAGAAGCCCGGGTGTCAGACGTAATTTTTTTTTGAAAACAATTTTTATTGGTTTTACATTGACATACACTTCCGGAAAGGAAGAAAGGGAACATTAGTTGTCACAAAGTCAGCATGAGGTGGCATAGAAACAAACATTCCAAACCCCCATGCCCCATCCCCTCCCGGAGCATAGCTGCACCAATCCCTCAACGGAGGGGTACTTTGTCGCCAGGTGACCCAGCCTGAGCCCAAGCTGGTACATCGGCACAAACATTTGGCTGTCAGCCAAAGGAACAGATAGAAACATAACATGTCATACACCTCCGACATTCACTCCAACTCACACCCACATTCATCCATACTGACCTCGTAGCCCCTCACCCCCCACGCCCATACACCCCAGCCCAGGCCGCCCGGAGCCCCCCCCCCGCCCACAGCCAGTTATGGCTGAGAGAGAGGGGTGTCCCCCCAAAAGGAGTCCGCTATGTCCAACCAGGGCTGCCAAATCTTGTAAAACTTCTTGGGACAGGCCCTTCCCTTATATATACACTTAAACATAGGTAATACCTTATTCACCATACGATACAACATTTGGGTATTCGGGGCAGAGGCACTTTTCCAATGTAACAAAATCAGTTTCCTGGCATAGAATAGAACAGTTCGTATTAAAGTTCGAGCATGGGTGGTAGGTACAGAGTCATTTAGCACCCCCAACAATCCGGTCTCCGGGGCGAGGGGAACAGAGATGTGTAAAGTGTCCTTAAAAAAAGAAAATAGTTCCTTCCAATATAGTGAAACAGCTGGACATGACCAAAACATATGTGAATAGTTGGCCTCCGTGGAGTCACACCTGGGGCAGGAAGCACTGGGATTCAGACCCATACGGGCCAACCTGGCAGGGGTATAGTGCAACTGGTGGATGAACTTAAATTGTATGTATTGATCATTAGAGCCTATGAGATCAAGGAAGCACGCCTCCGAGGCCTCCTCCCATCCCTCCTCGGACAGCCCCGGAATATCCACCTCCCACTTTCTTTGGGCAATTTGAAATGGTTCAACCCCCACAGACTGTAGGCGTGTATAGAACACTGTGACCAATTTCTCTATGTCTGAGTATGACATGAGAGCCTCCAGAGGCGATTCTGTGAGCCCCTGGGCCAGACCCCCAAACTGTGCCCGAACCGCATGGCGGAGGGAAATGTATCTGAATAGAAATTTCACCTGTATCCCATTGCGAGCCCGCAGTTCTTCAAATGAGAGAAACCGATCATTGATAAAAATGTGGGAAGCACGCGTGATCCCAACCCGGGTCCACCACCCGGAGTCGGGATGGCCCAGGAGCTCAGGGAAATTTGCATTATACCATAGGGGGGCCCTAGGAGATACCCCGCCTGAATCAGTGAGCAAGTCATTGCCCTCGTGCCACGCCAACCAGCCCACCTCTGTCGGAGCGTAACGGGAGCATCGTCCCGCCCTTGACCTGAGAAGGTCATCGACCAACGAGTCCCTGGAGCCCACTTGAGCAGTCAGTAGAGCAGTGGAGCATGATGGGGAGGCCTCCAGGAACCAATCATAGACATACGTTAGTTGAGATGCTATAAAGTACCGACGTAGGTTAGGGCAAGCCAGACCCCCCTCCAGTTTAGGCGCCTGGAGAGAGGCCCTGGCCATGCGAGGGCTCGATCCCTGCCATAAAAAGGTGAAAAGGATCGAGTCAAGTTTTTTAAAAAGTTTCTTTAACAAAAAAATTGGGGATGCCCGAAACACATACAAAAATTTTGGTAGGTAAATCATCTTGAAAATGTTCACCCGGCCAATAAGGTTAAGCGGCAAGGAGGTCCAGGTTTTGAGCCTAGTCTCCATGTGTGTAACAATTGGGGTAACATTTAGAGTTTCGTAGGAAGACAGGTCTGCGTTAACATTTATCCCCAAGTATTTAAAGGTAGGTTGAATGGACAATTTGGACCTTGAGAGGTAGGAATAATCAAGCATAGGGCCTATAGGGAATGCAACCGATTTTTCCCAACCAACTCTCAACCCGGAGACCTTCCCAAATTCCTCCACCACCCTCATCAGGGAGACAAAGGACCGCTCCGTTCCGTCGAGGTAAATCAGGGCGTCGTCCGCGTATAGAGATATCTTTTCAGAGAGGGAACCGTAACAGATCCCGGCCACCTCCGCCGTCTGTCGCACCGCCAGAGCCAAAGGCTCAATGGCCAATGCGAACAGGAGTGGCGAGAGCGGACAGCCCTGCCTGGTACCCCTCTGCAAAGTAAAAACATCTGAAACATCTTTATTAGTGCTAACCCTGGCTCTGGGATTGGTGTACAGCAAGCGGACCCACTTGATGAATCGGGCACTAAAGCCCATTCGGTGCATGGCCTCCCACAGGAACGACCAGTTGACGGTGTCAAAGGCCTTTAGTATGTCCAAAGACAGCACCAAACCCCCCATTTTCCTGGCCTCAGCCTGGTGAATGTGCAAATAGAGTCGCCGGATATTGTCGTACGTACTCCTTCCAGGCATGAACCCCGCCTGATCCCTGTGAATAAGATGGAGAATAACCTTCTGTAATCTTAGGGCCAGAACTTTAGCTAGCACCTTCACATCACTGTTTAGAAGCGAAATGGGGCGGTACGACCCACATAGCAACTTGTCCTTGTCAGGCTTAGGGAGCACCACAATCAGGGCTTCACACATGGAGGAGGGGAGCTCACCCTCCTGCAGAGCCTGCCCAAACAAGGAGTGTAACTTCTGTGCCAACTCTTCCGCGTAGTTTTTGTACAACTCGGCGGGCAAGCCGTCTAACCCAGGAGCCCTATTTGGGGGAAGTGAATGAATAGCCTCGGTGACCTCTTCTACCGTTAGGGGTTTGTCCAGTATCGAAACATGTGATTCCTCTAGGACTGGGAACCGAAGAGATTCTAGGAATCCCAATGTCTCTTCCTCTTCTGGGGGGGGAGGGGCGGCGTACAGACTTTCATAAAAGGATTTAAAGGCCTGATTTATGGCTATGGGGTCCGAAGCGACAGAGCCATCCGGCAACTGAATACGGGGTATCGTCCGATCCACGTACTCCGTGCGGGACAGAAATGCCAACATCTTGCCATTCTTACCACCATGCTCAAGTATCCTAGCTGACAAATATAGCTGTTGTTTCCGCGTCACATCCACCCTGTGAAGGTCAAGGGCTCTGTGCGCCCCCACCAGTGCCCCGTGGGAGTCCGGGGTGGGGTGCGCAGTGTATTGAGCCCTGGCCCTCTCCAGGGAGGACTCCAGGGCCAAAAGAGCGGCCCGGGAGGATTTCCTATGACTGGAGATGTTAGAAATGTATGAACCCCTCACCGTCGCCTTAAAGGCGTCCCAGGTGGGACCAAAGGAGGCCGACCCAGCGTTGTCCCCCCAATAGTGGGACATATCCTGCCTGATCTGTTCCTGAAATTCAGGCGCGGAGACCCAAAAGGGACTGAGCCGCCACACCCGAAAGGAGGGCCTATGACCCATCACCAATTCCACAGTCATTGCGGAATGGTCGGACAACGTCTGAGGTAAATGGGAAACTGTCTGTACACTGGGTATCAAATCCGGAGTCCCCAGAGCATAGTCCAGCCTGGAAAGAGTACGGTACGTCCGGGACTGGCATGTATATTCCTGAGCCCCTGGATGACTGAGCCTCCAGAGATCTACATAACCGAAGGAGTCACACCACTGACTAAACAGCTTAGAGTCATAGGGGATGGGCCTCAAGCGGTCCCGCACAGGGTCGAGCACCGAGTTGAAGTCACCCACTATAAGGGCAGCCATAACCGGGAAGGCAGCAAATTGCACACTTAAGTCTGTAAAAATGTCTGCCGTTACAGGGGGGGGGGCGTATACCACTACCAACAGTAGTGGCGTGGCATGCACTGTGCATTGGAGGAACACATAGTGTCAGACGTAATTAGTCGGAAATCTGCCGCCTGCACCGACTATCCGCCTGGCTCCAGCCCCGGATCATTTAAATTGATATTCCCAGGTGCCACCTTCCAGCGGGCAGACGTGAAAATCAAAGTGACCCTGGGAAGATCTGATTGGCAGCCGCCAGGGCGACCGGCTCCGATCTCCGTCTGAACAGCATCAAATAAGAAGCTACAAAGGCAAAGCTTTATTATAGACCATACCTTTCCGAGAAGGGAAGGAAAAGAGGGGCATGCTCGCTGACGGGTAGAGCAAAGGGCCCAGGTGGAGGACATTTTGTACCAACCTTGAAGTAGAAGAAACCGCTGTGTTAGGCTTCATTTCCACTGGAGTTTTTACAGCCACTGTTAGCCTTTTTTACAGCTTAAAAACGCCTGTCCATGTTTATTTTGTAAAAAAAAAAAAAAATTTTTTTTTTTTGTGAGCTGCAGCTTTAAAAATGCCACGGTAGCGTTTTTGAGCGTTTTCGCGCGTTGAGCGTTTAACGTCTGGCGTTTTTACAGCTCTACTCTGGAGCTTCAGAACGCCCTGGTCCTGCGTTTTTTTTACAGCTCAAAAACGCCTATGCCATTTGCAGCTCAAAAACGCCTATGTGGGCATGATGCCATAGAATAACATGGACAGGCGTTTTTAAGCTGTAAAAAACACTCAGAAAAGTGGCTGTAAAAACGCCAGTGGAAATGAAGCCTTAGGCCCCGTTCACACCTAGGCGTATATACGCCTGTAGTGTGAACGCCGCTGCCGCCCCGACACGCTGCTTTAGCATTGCCCTCTTTGGAGATGGTTCACATCTCCACGCCTAACGCCTGAAAAAAGGTCCCGGACCTTTTTTTCAGGCGTCTTTCGGCGTTCGGCTAGGAGATGTGAACCATCTCCATAGAGGGGGTCACAGGCTGCATTCACAATCGCGGCGTTTTGTCGCCGCAAATCGCGGTACAAAACGCCGCTATTTGCCGCCGCAATTCGCGGGACAAAACGCCGCGATTCAGTACGCTATAGGCCCCATTCACACCTAGGCGTTTTTACGCCTGAAGCGCACTGCTCACAAACGCCAGAGGGGAGAATTAACATTATTCCCTATGGTGACTGTTCACACCTGAACGCCCAAACGCCTGTCGCGCGAAGCTCAAACAAGTCCCGGACCTTTTTTAATCGCGCGTATCGTGCGGTTTGGGCGTATTTAAGCGTTTTTTTTTTTCCCATAGAAAGTAATGGGAAACGCGCGAATTGAGCGTATCGCGCGACAACGGGCGTTTGCTACGGGCGTTTCGTCGCTTTAATAAATAGAACTTGTCGCCCATGCAGAAGATTAAAAAAATCTACCAACATAGCAACAAGTGATGAAAAGATGATCATTTTTCCTATTGGCTAAAATAAAAAACGCCGAAGTACAAAAACGTCGCACGACGCTGTATGCAAACGCGCAAATACGCGCGACAAAACGCCAGAAAAAAAACGCCCAAAAAAACGACCGACGCTCAGGTGTGAATGCAGCCTACTGAAACATTACATACTGATACATTTGTTGCAAATAAAAAGAAACACACACATTGGTGGAATAATTACTTATTCCTAGGATAGGAGATCAAGTAACAAAATCAACTTTTGTTGCAACATGCAGAGCGGGTGTTATTAACCCGAGTCCATGGATCACTGTCTATCACACAAGCTGGTCTAGGAGGAGGGCGGGACTTTTGTCACAGCGCTGCCGAACATTTCAGAGTCAGCTCCGAGACACAGCGCTGTGACAAAAGTTCCGCCCTCCTCCTAGACCAGCTCGTGTGATAGACGCAGTGTTCTGTCTATCACACAAGCTGGTCTAGGAGGAGGGCGGGACTTTTGTCACAGCGCTGCCGAACATTTCAGAGTCAGCTCAGAGACACAGCGCTGTGACAAAAGTTCCGCCCTCCTCCTAGACCAGCTCGTGTGATAGACGCAGTGTTCTGTCTATCACACAAGCTGGTCTAGGAGGAGGGCGGGACTTTTGTCACAGCGCTGCCGAACATTTCAGAGTCAGCTCCGAGACACAGCGCTGTGACAATAGTTCCGCCCTCCTCCTAGACCAGCTCGTGTGATAGACGCAGTGTTCTGTCTATCACACAAGCTGGTCTAGGAGGAGGGCGGGACTTGTGTCACAGCGCTGCCGAACATTTCAGAGTCAGCTCCGAGACACAGCGCTCTCCTGCTGTGTAAGGGAGGGAGAGAGGGGAGCGCTGCAGCCACAGTTCAAAGCGGCCCCAGGTCAAGCGGGCCTACCGGGAAATGTCCCGGTATCCTGGTAGGCCAGTCCAGCCCTCACTCACAGTATAAGTGGATGGGGGCTTTTTTCAGCATAAAAAAAATGTGCTGAAAAAGTCTTATACACGAGTATATACGGTAGTTATTATTTCAGATTGACGCAATACCTGCTCTGTTCATGTCTGGAAACGATATATTTTGCTTTTTTTCCCCAGAGTACCTCTTTATACCAACTTCTTCATT
This sequence comes from Rana temporaria, assembly GCF_905171775.1. Taxonomy (NCBI): domain Eukaryota; kingdom Metazoa; phylum Chordata; class Amphibia; order Anura; family Ranidae; genus Rana; species Rana temporaria. Next base: position 139,895,047 of record NC_053498.1, on the reverse strand, counting down.
ACCCTGAAGAAGGGATACGGCGCGTTACACCTCCCGAAACGCGTCGGACTATAGGGGAAAAGGTTTCTTACATTGATGTAGCTCTTTTTGAGCATGGAACCTTATTTATATGCTGTATTATATATTATGTATGGTTTATGTGTTACACCACTCTACATTGTTCAATCCTTAAATATTAATAAATGTAATGTTTTACGGTACATTGTGTACAAGAGATTCACCCGTAAAGTCCCGTAGACTATGAACCATTCACAGAACTCCTTGTAGACTATGAACCACTCACAGACCTCCTTGTAGACTATGAACCATTCACAGACCTCCTTGTAGACAATGAACCATTCGCAGAACTCCTTGTAGACTATGAACCATTCGCAGAACTTCTTGTAGACTATGAACCACTCACAGAACTCCTTGTAGACTATGAACCACTCACAGAACTCCTTGTAGACAATGAACCATTCGCAGAACTTCTTGTAGACTATGAACCACTCACAGAACTCCTTGTAGACTATGAACCACTCACAGAACTCCTTGTAGACTATGAACCACTCACAGAACTCCTTGTAGACTATGAACCACTCACAGAACTCCTTGTAGACTATGAACCACTCACAGAACTCCTTGTAGACAATGAACCATTCGCAGAACTTCTTGTAGACTATGAACCACTCACAGAACTCCTTGTAGACTATGAACCACTCACAGAACTCCTTGTAGACTATGAACCACTCACAGAACTCCTTGTAGACTATGAACCACTCACAGACCTCCTTGTAGACAATGAACCATTCGCAGAACTTCTTGTAGACTATGAACCATTCACAGAGCTCCTTGTAGACTATGAACCATTCACAGAGCTCCTTGTAGACTATGAACCATTCACAGAACTCCTTGTAGACTATGAACCACTCACAGAACCCCTTGTAGACTATGAACCATTCGCAGAACTCCTTGTAGACTATGAACCAATCGCAGAACCCCTTGTAGACTATGAACCATTCGCAGAACTCCTTGTAGACTATGAACCATTCACAGAGCTCCTTGTAGACTATGAACCATTCACAGAACTCCTTGTAGACTATGAACCACTCACAGAACCCCTTGTAGACTATGAACCATTCGCAGAACTCCTTGTAGACTATGAACCATTCACAGAAGTCCAGCTGAAAGCTGAAAATGGGCCTGGGCAAGAAGGGGGTAAAGGTGCCCAGTAATATACACAGAGGACAATATATAATAATATACACAGAGGACCGATATATAATAATATACACAGAGGACCGATATATAATAATATACACAGAGGACCGAAATATAATAATATACACAGAGGACCGATATATAATAATAATATACACAGAGGACAATATATAATAATAATATACACAGAGGACCGATATATAATAATATACACAGAGGACCGATATATAATAATATACACAGAGGACCGATATATAATAATAATATACACAGAGGACAATATATAATAATAATATACACAGAGGACCGATATATAATAATAATATACACAGAGGACCGATATATAATAATATACACAGAGGACCGATATATAATAATATACACAGAGGACCGATATATAATAATATACACAGAGGACCGATATATAATAATATACACAGAGGACCGATATATATAATAATATACACAGAGGACCGATATATAATAATATACACAGAGGACTGATATATAATAATATACACAGAGGACCGATATATATAATAATATACACAGAGGACCGATATATAATAATATACACAGAGGACTGACATATAATAATATACACAGGGGACCACTATATAATAATAATAATAATAATATACACAGAGGACCGATATATAATAATATACACAGAGGACCGATATATAATAATAATATACACAGAGGACCGATATATAATAATAATATACACAGAGGACCGATATATAATAATAATATACACAGAGGACCGATATATAATAATATACACAGAGGACCGATATATAATAATAATATACACAGAGGACCGATATATAATAATATACACAGAGGACCGATATATAATAATAATATACACAGAGGACCGATATATAATAATATACACAGAGGACCGATATATAATAATAATATACACAGAGGACCGATATATAATAATATACACAGAGGACCGATATATAATAATATACACAGAGGACCGATATATAATAATATACACAGAGGACCGATATATAATAATAATATACACAGAGGACAATATATAATAATAATATACACAGAGGACCGATATATAATAATAATATACACAGAGGACCGATATATAATAATATACACAGAGGACTGACATATAATAATATACACAGGGGACCACTATATAATAATAATAATAATAATAATAATAATATACACAGAGGACCGATATATAATAATAATATACACAGAGGACCGATATATAATAATATACACAGAGGACCGATATATAATAATAATATACACAGAGGACCGATATATAATAATAATATACACAGAGGACCGATATATAATAATATACACAGAGGACAATATATAATAATAATATGTAAAAATAACTACAGCGCTAAATTAAATACTCAAACATATAACATTAATAAATCACCAAATAATAAAAAGCTGCAAAAATATTTGGTAGTGGGTCAAACAAAGTAAAAAAGTGTATAATATAAAATAATGCGCTAATTATTAACTTAATTATGCCAACCGTGCTGAACAGTGATTCAAAAAACAATAAGGAACAAATCCACAAATAATGTCCAATTGTGTCTAAGATGTGCACCAGTGTTTCAATTAAAACAGCAACACCCAGTTCAGTGCAGTGATAGGATTAAACGATGTAATCACAAAACCACTCCTGCTTCACAGATGGGGGGTTCTCCTCCACACAGACACCGCTCATGAAAAGAAAAGGAGACAGCTCATTGCACAGATGGTATGGCACCAGAAAGAACCAAGCAAAAAGATATTCCTCTAGAATGGCACACTCACGCTACCGCCGTTAAAACACAGCATGGATATTCAATGCACCAATCCTCCATAGGGCCGCTCAGCTGATGTTGCATCTACTCATTCGGATCCACTGTCCCGCTCGTAGCTCCTCCCCCACGCGTTACGTCAATGGTCACTTGACTTACTCATGGGTGACCCATGAGTAAGTCAAGTGACCATTGACGTAACGCGGGGGGGAGGAGCTACGAGCGGGACAGTGGATCCGAATGAGTAGATGCAACATCAGCTGAGCGGCCCTATGGAGGATTGGTGCATTGAATATCCATGCTGTGTTTTAACGGCGGTAGCGTGAGTGTGCCATTCTAGAGGAATATCTTTTTGCTTGGTTCTTTCTGGTGCCATACCATCTGTGCAATGAGCTGTCTCCTTTTCTTTTCATGAGCGGTGTCTGTGTGGAGGAGAACCCCCCATCTGTGAAGCAGGAGTGGTTTTGTGATTACATCGTTTAATCCTATCACTGCACTGAACTGGGTGTTGCTGTTTTAATTGAAACACTGGTGCACATCTTAGACACAATTGGACATTATTTGTGGATTTGTTCCTTATTGTTTTTTGAATCACTGTTCAGCACGGTTGGCATAATTAAGTTAATAATTAGCGCATTATTTTATATTATACACATATAATAATAATATACACAGAGGACCGATATATAATAATAATATACACAGAGGACCGATATATAATAATAATATACACAGAGGACCGATATATAATAATAATATACACAGAGGACCGATATATATAATAATAATATACACAGAGGACCGATATATAATAATATACACAGAGGACCGATATATATAATAATATACACAGAGGACCGATATATAATAATATACACAGAGGACTGACATATAATAATATACACAGAGGACCGATATATAATAATAATATACACAGAGGACCGATATATAATAATATACACAGAGGACCGATATATAATAATATACACAGAGGACCGATATATAATAATATACACAGAGGACCGATATATATAATAATATACACAGAGGACCGATATATAATAATATACACAGAGGACTGACATATAATAATATACACAGGGGACCACTATATAATAATAATAATAATAATAATAATATACACAGAGGACTGATATATAATAATAATATACACAGAGGACCGATATATAATAATATACACAGAGGACTGACATATAATAATATACACAGAGGACCGATATATAATAATATACACAGAGGACCGATATATAATAATATACACAGAGGACCGATATATAATAATATACACAGAGGACCGATATATATAATAATAATGAGAAGCACACAGCTGCCTCCATAGGTCTTCTCTCATCCGATCTGGAACATACATACAGGAGAATATCTCAGCCCTCACTGGCTGCATGCTTGCTCCTCCCCTCCTTTATCACCACGTGCTCACCTCCTCCAAGCCCCTCCCCTCCCAGTCCGCCCCTCCCCTTCCTAGCGCCTCTCCTGCGCCGCGATGTGGGCGGGGATTTGTGTTCTCCTGGCTCCTGACTCGCTTCTGCCAAGCTAAGTGCGATATAATAGGAAATGACTGTACTGCCAATGAGATCTCCGCCCCCCTCCCTGTAACCCCTCCCCCCTCAGTGTAAGCCGAGCGACCTAACACAACCCCTCCCCTCTCTTATCCGGCCCCACCCCCGGGACCTGCGAAGGGGCCCGCCCCTCCCACGGTAAGCTCCTCCTCCGTGGCCGGTGATTGGCAGGCGGTGGCCGCCGGATCTGCAGGGCACACACACAGGCCGGAGCCGGTAGAGAGGAGGAGCCGTGCGGCCGGACGAGGAAGGAGACTCCGCTGATCGGTGAGTGCTGGGAGCGGCTTCGGCTCTATCCATTGTCTGTACTGACATCCGGGGGAGAACGGGAGGGTGCTGGCTGGGAGAGGGAGCCCGGCCTGGGGTGGGGGGAGGGATGGTGTGCCGGGTGTACGGAGCACAGATCCGGGATCATTGTGTGCTTACACCCCGGAGGAGGAGGGGGGATCCGGGGGCTGCACTGATCACCAATCAATATCCAGATCAATATTATGTTATAGACTCAGAGCAGTGCCAGGTATCAATATCCTACATATGTAGCCATCCCATAATAATATTATATTTTATTTATTAACTATTTTTTATTATGGATTATTAGCTGGCTATAGAGTATTGCCCAGTATCCTATACCGTAACTACTTCCCATATATTATTATTATTAATATATGGAAAGTAGTTACATATCTATGAGACATTGATACTGGGCAAGCTAATAATAAAAATAGCTAATCAATGAAAATATAATAATAATAAGTTAAATATTTCATTTATGTTATTAATAATAATAATAATAACAACATTAATAAATGAAATATTATTTAACTTATTATTATTATGTTAAATATTTCATTTATTAATGTCATTATTTATTATTTATTTCATTTGTTATTTAATAATAATAATAGTAATAAGTTAAATATTTCATTTATGTTAATAATAATATTTAACTTATTATTATTATTATTATTATTATTAAAGGGGTTTTCCACCCATTTTTTAAGTTTATTAAAAGTCAGCAGCTACAAAAAGTGTAGCTGCTGGCTTTTAATAAACTGACACTTACCTGCTCCACGGCTCCAGCGACGCGCCGGCCGGGGCTCCGCTCCTCACACCCCCTCCCCCTCCGGCCGGCGTCTTCATTGTCACTGTGGGCACCCGGCTGTGGCAGCTTTCGGCTTCACGGCCGGGCACCCACTGCACATGCGCGAGCGGCACTGCGCATGCGCGGCCCAGGCGATCGCCTACAGGGAGGGGCTGCCAAAAGGCCATATGACGTATCGCCTTTGCAGCCCCTCGGCGGAAGGAGGAAGTGGGACAGGAAGTCCCCTTCTCCTGAAGCCCCCACTCCCCCCCCCCCCCCCAAAAAAATTACATCAAATGTGGCATGTAAGGGGGCGAGGAGTGGGTTAAGCGGAGGTCAATTTTTAGGGTGGAACTCCTCTTTAAGTTAAATATTATTATTATTATTAACATAAATGAAATGTTTAACTTATTACTATTATTATTAAATGAAATAAATAATAATATTAAATAATGACATTAATAAATGAAATATTTAACATAATAATAATAATAAGTTAAATATTTCATTTATTAATGTTGTTATTGTTATTATTATTAATAACATAAATGAAATATTTAACTTATTATTATTTATATTTTCATTGATTAGCTATTTTTATTATTAGCTGGCTATAGAGCATTGCCCAGTATCAATGTCTCATAGATATGTAACTACTTTCCATATATTAATAATAATAATATATGGGAAGTAGTTACGGCATATGATACTGGGCAATGCTCTATAGCCAGCTAATAATCCATAATAAAAAATCGTTAATAAATAAAATATATATTATTTATTATTATTATTCTTTATATTTTCATTGATTAGCTATTTTTATTATTAGCTTGCCCAGTATCAATGTCTCATAGATATGTAACTACTTTCCATATATTAATACAAATAATATATAGGAAGAAGTTACGGTATATGATACTGGGCAATGCTCTATAGCCAGCTAATAATAAAAATAGCTAATCAATGAAAATATAAATAATTATAAGTTAAATATTTCATTTATGTTATTAATAATAATAATAATAATGATGATACTAATAATAACAACAACATTAATAAATGAAATATTTAACTTATTATTATTTATTTCATTTATGTTTAATAATAGTAATAATAAGTTAAATATTTCATTTATGTTAATAATATTTAACTTATTATTAATATTATTATTTATATTTTCATTGATTAGCTATTTTTATTATTAGCTTGCCCAGTATCAATGTCTCATGGAAATGTAACTACTTTCCATATAATAAAAATAATACATGGGAAGTAGTTACGGTATATGATACTTGGCAATGCTCTATAGCCAGCTAATAATCCATAATAAAAAATAAAAAAAATAGTTAATAAATAAAAAGAATAATAATAAAGTAGTTACATATGAGACATGGATATTGACCAATGCTCTATAACCAGATAGTAATATAAATATAATATACAATTTGCAAATCAATAAAAAAAAAATTATAAAAATGTATAAGTATTATATTATTAGCTGGTTATAGGACATTGTCTAATATCCATGTCTCATATATATATATATATATATATATATATATATATATATATATATATATATATATATATATATACTACTTACCAGCTACTCAATTTATTATTGCTTATATATCATTATTTGTGCATTATTATTTTCACTATTATATACAATGTTTATTCACGATTGTATATATTTTTAATATCATAATTACATTATTTATATTTCAATATTTTTATACTTGGCTGGTTACCCTCTCCCTGCCCCCTACATCCCTACATGGCCCTTTAACTGGGTCTTAAGTGGGGCGTACTCCATTTAGTCACGTGACCACTGCTTTTGACACAGTGGTCACATGATCGGGGGGGCCAATCATCTCGGCTCCCATTCGTAAGTACAGAGCATGAGATGTGGATGAGTCGGTGTGGTGGGAGCGAGATCTTCGCACAGAAACTTTGGCTGCGATGGAGTCGTATTTGCGGCGTGCGAGTGTCACTGGGGACCGGTTGCGTGGAAGAAAATTATGCTATAGCCTGGGGGGGGGGGGGGGGTCGGGATGCGTTTTTTTCGTGGGCGATTTTATTGGGGAAATGGCTGGTGTCGGCGCTTCAATCATCACAACAGCATGGTTGTTATGGTGTCAGGATGATTGAAAAGCATAATTTCTATTATTACATTGTAATAAAAATGAAATAGTTCAACTCGACATACTGCAGAATCAGTGGGAACCCTGAATGTGTCATCTGCCGCCAGATGTAGTTTGTCACTTGCCGCCAGATGTAGTTTGTCACTTGCCGCCAGATGTAGTTTGTCGCTTGCCGCCAGGTGGGGGAGGGGGGCTGTCGCTTGCCGCCAGGTGGGGGAGGGGGGCTGTCGCTTGCCGCCAGGTGGGGGAGGGGGGCTGTCGCTTGCCGCCAGGTTGGGGGGGGGGGCGGGCTGTCGCTTGCCGCCAGGTTGGGGGGGGGGCGGGCTGTCGCTTGCCGCCAGGTTGGGGGGGGGCGGGCTGTCGCTTGCCGCCAGGTTGGGGGGGGGCGGGCTGTCGCTTGCCGCCAGGTTGGGGGGGGGCGGGCTGTCGCTTGCCGCCAGGTGGTGGTGGTGGGGGGGGGGGCTGTCGCTTGCCGCCAGGTGGTGGTGGGGGGGGCTATTGCTTGCCAAGAAATGTAGCTGCGCTGTGATACAATAACAATTAAGTGTGAAAAGAATAAAGATACTACTGTGAGTAGTATTAATATATGGATGAATAAACAAACAATAAATGACAACTGTGTAAAAAATGTCATAAAATATGGTTCAATGAAGTCCATAAAAACAACAGAAAATCCTTCTTGAGTGATTCAAATAAGGAAAATCCACCACCAAAAGTGAAAACGCCATAAGGGATGCACGCTTACCAGATGGCAAGCAAGGATAGCTTGCGGCTGTAAGCCCCAGCCGGGCCTTTAAACGTGGACTACAGCAACCACCAGTTGTATTCAATGAAAACCTCAGATATGATGTCACCCAAGCAGATGAAGTACCGGAAATAATAAAGGACTTGCCATAGTGAAGTTCCGTAGGATCAATATAAAATTTAATAGGATAAAAAAAACATACAAACTCAGTCATGTAAGCAGCATGTAAAAGAAAGCCGGCCGGCTAAGCGAACACCCGTCCGCTCGGACTGTAACGCGGTGACGTCGGCACGTCGCCTCCTCCCGCCGCGCGTTTCGTCACACAAATTATGTCGTCTGGGCCAGGTGGGGACTGTCCCTTGCCAAGCGAGAGTGGAACATACGGCAATGTGGGTCGGGCAGTGAGATTTCATCTCTCGGCCGCCGCACCTCAGTGTAGTGATCGTGCCGGCGGTGAGGACTAGACGGTGGTGGGGCAGGGCGGGCGGTGAGAGATGACATCATCTCTTTGCTCTCACACACCTCAGACAGTGTTGTTCCTGGGCCGGCTGTGTGGGCAGAACAGCTGTGATGCAGAGGCAGGCCGCGAGAGGTGATGTCATCTCTCTGCCCGCCCGCTCCTGCCGAACCTCCCGAAGTGCAGCCTTAACGGCCCCCGCTGCAAACGGCTACAGCCCGGTAATGGGCCGCGGCCCGGAGGTTGGAGACCCCTGATATAGAGGATTCCCAGTTATAAGTGTCACCTATAACAGTGATGGGGAACCTCTGCACCCCAGATGTTTTGGCACTACATTTCCCATGATTCTCCTGCACTCTGCAGTGTAGTGGAGCATCATGGGAAATGTAGTTCCAAAACATCTGGGGTGCCAAGGTTCGTCATCACTGCTCTATAACTAGATGGAACTACGCTACTGTGAATAAGTATTCGCGCTGACAAGGAAAGCCGATCTGCGGCTCTCCTGTCAGGAAGGTGGTGTGCACTGATAATTGGCAAATTGGTTATCAGTACAGCCCCCATCAGAGGTGTCCACCACAATGCCTGTCAGTGCCCACCCATATCGCCAATCAGTGCCCTGTCGGTAACACCTGTCAGTGCCCTACACAGATGCCTGTCGGTACCTCCTTATCAGTGCCACCTATCGGTACCCATCAATTCTATATATCGGTGCCCATTAGTGTAGCCTCATCAGTGCCTGTCGGTGAAGGAGAAAACAAATAAATAAAAATGTTATTACCTAAACGAAGAAAAACTTTTTTAGTTTGTTTAGTAAAAAACAAAAACCCCAGTGGTGGTGATCAAATGGCATCAAAAGAAAGCTCTATTTGTGGGAAGAAAAACGCTTTTAGTTTGGGTACAGTGTTGTATGACCGCGCAATTGTCATTCAAAATGTGACAGCGCTGAAAATGATCCTGGGCAGGAAGGGGGAAGTGCCCTGTATTGAAGTGGTTAAGGTCATGCCCTAGCATCTCAACCGGTTTAAAAGGCTAAATTCACCTTTGTTCACTTTTTTTATTTTTTTTTACTAAATTCCAGCCCCCCCTGTATACCAATATAGCATTAATGTACTTCTTTTGCAAAACAAAAACGGCTTTCTATTTATTCTACACCCTTACCTCACGCTCTTCAAAACACTGGTTCATTACTTCTGCCTTACTTCCTGGACAGACTTTAGGTCATGACACAGGAAGGAGTTGACCAGCTGATCTCATTGGCACACACCCTGCATCATCTACCCTCAACTGGTCAACTCCTTCCTGTGTCATGACTTTAAATCTGTCCAGGAAGTAAGGCAGAAGTAATGCATAAGTGTTTTGAAACATCCATGAAGAGAGTGAGGTAAGCCTTTGTAGAATAAATAGAAAACTGTTTTATTTTTGCAAAAGAAGTACATTAATGCTGAATTGGTACACAGGGGAGCTGGAATTTAGGAAAAAAAAGTTGAACTTGGCCTTTAAAGTGGGTGTAAACCCACTTAATAAAAAAAAAAAAAAAACACCTGCAAGACAAAGGCATAATGAGCATAGCATATGTGCAGGCGCCGTAGACATCGGCACCCGTCTTTATTGTAAATATCTCCTAAACCAGGGATCCTCAAACTACGGCCCTCCAGCTGTTGTAGAACTACACATCCCATGAGGCATTGTAACACACTGACATTCACTGACATGACTGGGCATGATGGGAATTGTAGTTCCTGAACAACTGGAGGGCCGTAGTTTGAAGACCCATGTCCTAAACCATCGAGGTTTAGGTGATATTTTGAGCACCTACAGGTAAGCCTTAATCTAGGCATACCTGTAGGTAAAAGTGGTTGTAAAGGGTTTACAACCACTTTAAGTCCAGACTTTGACTAGGACACTCATACCTTAATTTTGAGCCATTCGGAGATGGACTTGCTGTATTTGTATTTCGGATTGTTGTCCTGCTGCATAGCCCAAGTGCTCTTGAGGTCAGGAACTGATGGCCGGACTTTCTCCTCCTTTAGGCCCCTTTCACACTGAGGAGTTTTTAGGCGGTTTAGCGCTAAAAATAGCGCCTAAAAAACTCCTGCCCAGCATTCTCAATGTAAAAGCCGCGAGGGCTTTCACACTGAGGCAATGCGCTGGCGGGAGAGAGAAAAAATCTCCTGCAAGCAGCATCTTTGGAGCGGTGTGTATACCGCTCCTTCCCATTGAAAACAATGGGACACCGCTGTAATACCGCCCGCAATGCGCCTCTGCAGAGCGATATCAACCCAACCCTTTCAATATCAACCCTTTTTCGGCCGCTAGCGGGGGTTAATACCGCACCGCTAGCGGCCGAATTCCGCAGCAATTCCAACGGTATAGCGCCGCTATTTTTACCGAAAATATGTACAGTGGAAACTCAGATTGCGGTTAAAAAGCGTTTCGCAATACGAGCACTGTATTTTAAAATATCCTAACTTGGTTTGCGAGTGCTGTCTCGCAAAACGAGCAGGATTCAGGCCAAAGCGGTGTGCAATACCACGTTTGGCATGAGGTGGGGGGCACTGGAGCCGAACGGCGCAGTTCGGAAATGCACGGAAAGGCCCAAGGACAGCTCGACAAATCTCGGGAACGGAGACTTTCCGAGGTTTGCAGAGGTCAGCCGAACTGTCCTTGGGCATTTCCGTCCGTTTCTGAGGCTCTCCCTGGCGCCCCCCCCCCTACCTCTGGCTGCATGCGGTATTGCATGCCATTGAAGTCGATGCGGAACAAATTATTTTGGTTTCCATTGACTTCTATGGGGAAGTTCGCTTTGATATGCAAGTACTTTGGATTACAAGCGTTCTCCTGGAACGGATTATGCTTGTGATCCGAGGTTCCACTGTACATGTAAATACATATTGTCCTCAATTGAGAGAGCTAGATAGAGAGATATATATATATATATATATATATATATATATATATATATATATATATATATATATATATATATATATATATATCTATATCTCTCTGACTCTTTATTTTATATTTTGGATATGTATTATTGCAGAAAGTAAAAAATATTGTGTGTGGTGTGTTTTTTTTTTTTTTTTTTAAATTGTTGCTCTTTTTTGTTGATAGTGCAAAAAATAAAAACCGCAGATGTGATCTAACACCACCAAAAGAAAGCTCTATTTGTGGGGAAAAAAAGAACATCAAATTTATTTGGGAGATCCTTGGAGTGCTGGTGACATTCTCTTGGTCCTTTTGTAAACAAAGCTTCAGTGTGCGGGTTTATGTAAACAAAGCTGCAGTGTGCGGGTTTATGTAAACAAAGCTGCAGTGTGCGGGTTTATGTAAACAAAGCTTCAGTATATGAATTTGCAGCCAGTCATTCAGCTCCTCATTTTGTTGCACGTGTAGCAAGAAACTAATTCCTGCCATCTGTTAAAGGCAGACAAGTGAATTTTTTATTTTATTTTTTCGATCGGCTCTATTCAGGCATTAAAGTGCTTCTAAAGGCAGAATGTTTGTTTTTTATCTTAATGTCTTCTATGCATTACGGTAACAAAACACCTTCCGTGTGCAGCACCCCCTAATACTTACCTGAGCCCCATTTCAATCCAGCAATGTTGCATGAGAGCCACAAAGTACGCGGGCACAGAGCAGTGGCTTGGCTTGGGTGCCCCCATAGAAAGCTGCTTGCTGTGGAGGCACTCGGCAGGGGCCAGGAGCGATTGCGGGGGACCCGAGAAGAGGAGGATCGGGGCTGCTCTGTGCAACACCAATACACAGAGCAGGTTAGTATAATATGTTTGTTATTTTTAAACAAGACTTTAATATAACTTTAAACTATACCCACCAGGGGCAGCCTACTAACGATTGAAAGACGTAGCCTGACACAGATGACAACCAGGTCGGGGAGTGGAGGGTTGCAGCGGACAAGTGATCACTTTAAGGAGAATAATGCCCATACAGACTTCTAGTTTTCACACATAATACATGCCTTGCATATTACTGTCTGGGATGTGGTATAGCCACGGCTCCATTGTGCAGTGTTGAGGTGCACCTGCCCATTGGCATGTGTGTGGGGCGGGGGGTGCGATTTGCATGTACGGGAGTGACATCATTTTTACAGTAATGACATCATTGCGGTGCAGCCAATCGGACGGCCGGAGGAAGCAAACCTGGAAGGAAGTCCGCGCCGCGGCCGTGACGTCACAGCGTGGCTCCCTCCTCCTCCCCCGGCCGCCAGGCAAATAGAGAGGAGCGGGGCCTCGCGCATACGCAATAGGATTCCGGCGCAAAGCCGAAAGGCTACACTGCCAGGTTCCCTTATCCGCAATGGTGGCGGCAGCACCCAACACCTGATGGAAACCTCAGCTGCGGTGCCAACATTGCTGGACTCCAGGACAGGTAAGTGTCCGATGATTAAAAGCCAGCAGCTGCAGTATGTGTAGCTGCTGGCTCTTAATTTCTTTTTTTTGCCCGGAACACCGCTTTAAGCTCTGGTTCACATTGATGCGATTTGGCATGTCAAATAGGCGGCAATTGCCGAAAATGACACCGTCCGAAAGTACTACTTTTGGGGTGCGATTTCTATTGACGTGTGCAGAAACCCACACAGGTGTCTCGAAAATCGCCCCTGAAATTGGGACCGGCATGCGCGAATGAAAACGTGTGAGTTCCGCTGAACTTGCGCAATTTCATTTCCGCAGTCAGTGTGAACCAGGGCTAAAAGCCATTTTTGAGCTTCACTCATATTACATTGCCGAGGCCAGTGATGGCGAACCTTGGCACCTCAGATGTTTTGGAACTACATTTCCCATGATTCTCATGCACTCTGCAGTGTAGTGGAGCATCATGGGAAATGTAGTTCAAAAAGATCTGAGGTGAGGTGCCAAGGTTCGCCATCACTGGCCTAGGCTGAGATGACGGCATCAGTTTGCTGCAGGCAGGTGGAAGCATTTCCTCTCCCCCAGTGGTCCGACTGCAACATTATCCATAATCGGTAGCAAATTACGAGGGGAGAGTGTGGAGGGGGAGCGCTGTTATCTCTGTGGGAAGTATTAAATACCTGGAAGTGTTATAGTGATATATTACGTGGCATGCACTTCATATGTGACATCTCATACAGTATCACAATATAACAAACTCAAATTTTGGGTAGACCGCCACAAGGTAAAAAACATAAACATTGCAGAGAGCAGTGGTTGGCTATAAACCATTCCAACCAGATCTCCCTTTTTATAAATGTGGTGATTCAGGCTCCAATATGGCCGCCTCCGTGTTGTGATGATATTTGGGTGTGACCGCCAACACTGATCCTATCAGCCTGATTCATCCCTTCCATAAACATGTCAGTCAATACGCTCACAGCTTTATGTTACCGTATTGGCTGCAGGAAACCAGTAACTGCATGCCTAACGCAAACCAGGCCCTTCTAGGGGACGTGCTGTGACCTGTAGTTCCTCAATGGTTTCTGGATCTCTGGGTTTTCAGTTGCATCAAGTCTTAAAGCGGTCCTTCCATTTCCGTGTAATATGCAGTTGCGCTCATAAGCTTACATACCCTGATCAAAAGTTTACATACCTCATTTTCTAAATCGGTTCCATTTTAACCACTTGCTTACTGGGCACATATACCCCCCCTCCTGCCCAGGTGAAATTTCAGCTTCCGGCACTGCATCGCTTTAACTGACAATTGCGCAGTCGTGCGACGTGGCTCCCAAACAAAATTGACGTCTATTTTTTCCCACAAGTAGAGCTTTCTTTTGGTGGTATTTGATCACCTCTGCGGTTTTTATTTTTTGCGCTATAAACAAAAAAAGAGCGACAATTTTGAAAAAAAAACAATATTTTTTACTTGTTGCTATAATAAATAGCCCATTTTTTTTTTTAAAAAACATTTTTTTTCCCTCAGTCTAGGCCGATACGTATTCTTCTACATATTTTTGGTTAAAAAAAATCGCAATTAGCAACTGGTTTGTGCAAAAGTTATAGCGCCTACAAAATAGGGGACAGAATTATTTTTTCTTCTTCTTCTTTTTTTTTTTTTTTTTTTTTTTTACTAGTAATGGCGGCGATCTGCGATTTTTATTGGGACTGCGACATTATGGCGGACATATCGGACACTTTTGATACATTTTTGGAACCATTCACATTTATACTGCGATCAGTGCTATAAATATGCACTAATTTCTGTATAAATATGACTGGCGTTGAAAGGGTTAACACTAGGGGGTGAGGGAGGGGTTAAATGTGTACCCTGCTTTAGTGTTTCTAACTGTAGGGGGAGGGGGACTGACTGGGGGAGGTGACCGATCTGTGTCCCTATGTACAAGAGACACAGATCGGTCTCCTCTCTCCCTGACAGGACGTGGATCTGTGTGTTTACACACGCAGATCCACGTCCTTGTCTGTGTAACAGCCGATCGCGGGTGCTTGGCGGACATCGCGGCCGCCAGGCACGCGCTTTGGCATCTCAGTGATGCGGCGGCGCTCGCGCGCCCCCCAATGGCTGAAGGCCGTATATAGACGGCCTCCCGGGAATTGGCATCCACACTGCGGCCGTACAAATTCGTTACGGCCGGCAGGAAGTGGTTAAACTAGTGCATTGTTGGTTCACTTACCTTTTCCTTCCATTTCCCTTCAAAAATTTTCTTTGTCTGAATTTCTCACTTCCTGTTCCTCCTCAGTAAGGTTGCCCCCATCATCTGGGGGTTAGTCAGCCAGAACAGCTTACTGCGGAACAGGAAGTGAGACATTCGGACAAAAAAAAAACATTTTAGAAGGGAAATTGAAGGAAAAGGTAAGTGAACCAACAATGCACTAGCTTAAAGGAACCTATATAGAAAATTAACAAACCTTTACAACCCCTTTAACATCAATGACGGCTTGAAGTCTTTTGTGGTATTTGTGGATGAGGCCCTTTATCTTCTCAGATGGTAAAGCTGCCTATTCCTCTTGGTAAAAAGCCTCCAGTTCCTGTAAATTCTTGGGCTGTCTTGCATGAACGGCACGTTTGAGATCTCCCCAGAGGGGCTCAATGATATTGAGGTCAGGAGACTGAGATGGCCAATCCAGAACCTTCACTTTATTCTGCTGTAGCCAATAACGGGTGTACTTGGCCTTGTGTTTTGGATAATTGTCATGTTGGTACGTCCCATGCACAGCTTCCTGGCTGATGAATGAAATGTTCCTCCAGTATTTTTTGATAACGTACTGCATTCACCTTGCCATCAATTTTGACCAAATTTCCTGTGCCTTTGCAGCTCGCACATCCTCAAAACATTAGCGATCCACCTCCGTGTTTCACAGTAGGGATGGTGGACCTTTCATCATAGGCCTTGTTGACTCCTCTCCAAATGTAGTGTTTATGGTTGTGGCCAAAAAGCTCTTTTTTTTTTTTGGTCTCATCCCTCCAAATGTCTTTGTGCCAGAAGGTTTGAGGCTCGTCTCTGATGTTTGGCGTATATTGTAAGCGGGAATTCTCACTCTATTCTACATATTTTTGGTAAAAAAAACGCAATAAGCGTTTATTGCGCAAAAGTTATAGCGTCTACAAAATGGGGGATAGTTTTATGGCCTTTTTTAATTATTTTTTTCCCCTTTATCGTGACTGCGACATTATGGCGTACAATTTTGGGACTATTGTCATTTTTACAGCGATCAGTGCTATAAAAATGCACTCGTTACTGTAAAAATGGCAGTGAGGGGGTTGACCACTAGATGCCGCTGTAGGGGGATGGGTTGTGTTTGACATGACACTGATCTCCACTCCGATTATGTGGAGATCAGTGTCCTTGTCACTAGGCAGAGCGGGGAGATGCTTGTTTTACATCAGCATCTCCCGTTCTATCTCTCGGGGAAAAGGTTGCGGGGACCCACGGTCGGGCTCACAGAGCTCGCGGCAGGGTCGCGAGCGGCGCATACACGACCACATGGCGGCATTTTAAAGGGGACCTGTACACCCATATGCCTGTCTATACCATTCTGCCGACGTAAATAGGCGTGCGGCGGTCCTTAAGCGGTTAAAGTCCCCTTTTTTGCCTGTGGATTTTTCCCTTTTTCCCTTCTCCACAGGTTCAATTATTTTGTTCTCAACCAGTTAATTCCCCCATCCATGCTAAACGGCGTGGATGGAGGAATCTCCTTGTCTTGCACATGTGCTAGAGCTGCACGATTAATCGTTTAAAGATTGCGATTTCGATTCACCCACCCTCCGCGATCTCCAGGCTGGATTAGCTAAATTTTTAGTATCACCGTCGGAACCAGCGTGGATCGCAAATAGCCGACTGACGTCAGCAAGCGAAACTGACGTCGGTCAGCAATGTAATGTCATCCCATGCAATTGTATCCTAGTCCGTGCAGAATTATACGTCCCACCACCCCGCACAGGCCGCGGTCCCCCTTCTGCACTCACCGTAGTCTCATTCCTCCCGGTGGATTCCTCTCCGTAGACGGAGTTCTGATCTACCCGCACAACTCGGAACCTGTACTGCCCACGCTGTACACGTCACCCGTCTCGGGGAGCCCCACCTACAGGAGGAGAGTGCTAAGGGCCCGGACTCATCGGCACAGGGGGAGGGAGAGGAGTGATTTATTGAGACACACAGAGGTCAATGCAAGAGCTGCCTCTATCTTGTGTGCTGGAATGGCAATCTCTCTGGGGGGGGGTTAGTGCTGAATGTGGGTTCAGGAATGTCATCCTTCTCCTTATGTCACCGACCTGGGAGCAGGATGAGAAGATCACACCCTGCAGGAGGAGAGACCCAGGGCAAGGACCAGGAGGGGCAGCCTAAAGGACCAGGAGGGGCAGCCTAAAGGACCAGGAGGGGCAGCCTAAAGGACCAGGAGGGGCAGCCTAAAGGACCAGGAGGGGCAGCCTAAAGGACCAGGATGACAAAAACAAGGTGACATCTGCTGGATGGAGATAGCAACCTAATAATAAGAATGTCAGCTGCAGGAACAAAATGACGGGTTCAGGATAGTAGCCTAAGGACTGTCATTTGCAAGGTCTGGGGCCTTAAAATAAAAAAGTTTGAGCATCGTGATCTTCATTCCAAGCAAAAGATCGTGATTCTCATTTTTCCCAGAACGTGCCGTACAACAATACAGTCATATGTTGGGGGGGATCCCTTCCCAGAATTCTTGAGGAGAAACTCCTATATTACACCCCCCCCCCCCCCCCAAAAAAAAAAAAAAAAATATTTGGCGCATTACGTCTCCTCGCACATGCGCAATATGATAATACTGCAAGATCCCACAGTTTGGGGGTTTCCTTGAAGGCAACGCTAACATAGCCTTCCTGGGGGGGGGGGGGGGGCGTGTATCTGTACGACCGGAGCTACGCACCTGAAAAAGGTAGGTCACCCAATTGGCCGTCATTCAGTCTTGTCAGGTTTTGTAACCTCAGCAGTAGGCCATTCATGGAGTGACCATCCGTTTTCTGAGTGGACCCGCGTTCCGGGCCCTCTGCCACCTTCTCGGGTCTCCAGTGCTGCTCTGGCCGGGTCACTTCTGATTGTACGGGACAGCTGGGATGGAAGTAAGTAGCTGTGCAGTAGATTAGGGACAGTCGGTGTCATCTGCACCGTCATTAACGAATGAACAGCTGGTTGTCTTGGCACAGCACTCCATGCCTTTCACCGGGAGAGAGGATACAATGCCGAAGCTGCTTGGAAGTTGAGGTCAAGGCGTGGTTTAAGGTCTTGATTTCCAGAAGGAAACTTTCGGATCTCTTACAAACACGTGTTAAGACAGTGGCTTGGCGCTAGGGTCTTGTAGCCCTGGGGTCCTGGGATCATTTCCCAGCAGTGACACCATCTGTGCTGCCTTTTACGTTCTTAGGGCCAGATTCACAGCGGAGATACGACGGGCTAGAATTATTGCTCTCGCTCTACCAATCGCGGCGATACCTCACATGTGTGGTTTGAACAACGTTTACATATGCACTTCTGCGCGCAAGCTCGTCAGGACGGGGCGCGTTTTCTGGCTCCTAACTTTTTTAGCTGGCTCCTAGATTCCAAGCAAATTTGTCAAACCCTGCCTTGGAGTATCTCAGGAAAACTGAAATTCCTATTGCAGGGGATGCCTAAAATTTTACTATCCTAGTGTGGGCTTCTGGGAAAATCATTCAGCCAATCGCACAGTTGGGAAATTACTTCTGAAGTGTCATCCTGTACAACAAGTGTTGTCATGATCACTTGGTGCCCCTGTTCCTCATTCCAGCACCCGGGTGTTGGCTGTTGCTTTTCCCCTGTCTGTGTTCACCTGCAAGGTGATTGATCTGGTTAGTCACCTGATATAAGCAAACTGAACATTCTATCCCTTGCTTGTGATAGAGACGGGTACCTACCTTGTTCCTGATCAAGCCTCATGTTTGTCTGCCTTGCTTTTCTGTTGGCGTTCCCTGTGTATGACCCGGATTGGATATAGGACTATTCCCTGAACTCGGCCTGCCTTATTATCTGGACTGTCATAGAACCACGCTATCTGTCTGCTCAACTGCAAGTAGTCTGTTTGCACCTGCCCTAGTGTGGTGGCCAGGCACTATAGCATTGTGTATAAGTCCTGGGGGCAACCAAGTATTGGTAGGCCTGCTTGCCTTAACCACTTAAGGACCGCCTCCTGCACATTTACGTCGGCAGAATGGCACGGCTGGGCACATGCACGTACAGGTACGTCCTGTGCTAGTGCCCGGGCGCGCGACCGGGTCCGAAGCTGCGGGACCCGTGGACCCGATCGCCGCTGGAGTCCCGCGATCGGTCCCCGGAGCTGAAGAACGGGGAGAGCTGTGTGTAACGGGTTCTTCGCTGTGGCGCCGTCATCGATCGCGTGTTCCCTTTTATAGGGATACACAATCGATGACGTCACACTTACAGCCACACCCCCCTACAGTTGTAAACACACTTGAGTTCACACATAACCCCTTCAGAGCCCCCTTGTGGTTAACTCCCAAACTGCAATTGTCATTTTCACAGTAAACAATGCATTTTAAATACATTTTTACTGTGAAAATGACAATGGTCCCAAAAAAGTGTCAAAATTGTCCGAAGTGTCCGCCATAATGTCGCAGTCACGAAAAATATCTCTGATCGCCTCCATTAGTAGTAAGAAAATAGGTAGAAGAAAACGTATCGGCCTAAACTGAGGAAAAAAAATGTTTTTATATATATTTTTTGGGGGATATTTATTATAGTAAGAAGTAAAAAATATTGAATTTTTTTCAAAATTGTCGCTCTATTTTTGTTTATAGCGCAAAAACTAAAAACCGCAGAGGTGATCAAATACCACCAAAAGAAAGCTCTATTTGTGGGGAAAAAAGGACGCCAATTTTGTTTGGGAGCCACGTCGCACGACTGCACAATTGTCTGTTAAAACGACGCAGTGCCGAATCGCAAAACCTGGCCGGGTCCTTTAGCTGCCTAAAGGTCCGGGTCTTAAGTGGTTAAGGGAGAGGGGGCTGCTATAGGTGAAGCACACAGCAGCTAGCTGCCATAACCCCGATATTTTTTCAACCGCGGGCGATCCAGCGTCCGATTTAACAATGGCTTTGAGGGCAGATTCGCCACGATTTTAATTTTTTTTATGGGCAGCAGGAGAGGTACCCTCCTGCCACTTTCTGGTCATTTTCCCCAATTATTGGATCCGCCAGTAAAGGCAGAAACGATCCGATCCCCTGGAGTGAGGGCAAGATGGCCCCCACTCGACCCTATGCCCTTGGAGGACCGGAGCGACGTCACCTCCACCTTAAAGGGCCCTTTTTAACCACATACGGACTGCCCGCCGTCATTGTACGTCGCTACTTTGAAGAGGAGTACCGTTGTTATGGTAGCAGCTAGCGACCATAACCTCGGTACCCTTTTCAAGAGCGGGTGGTCCTCTTTCAGATAAAAGTGGTCTCTGCTGCGGATACGCCGCAAGATCACTTTTATTGGCGCCGGGAGAGTGGCACCCCACTCCCACCGCTCTCTGGTGCCCTCCGCCACTTACCAGAGCCGTCAGCAGCAGCGGAGGCGATCGGGTCTGCTCCCTGGCTGGGTATGGAGACGAGTGAGGGGAAGATGGCCCCCACCCGTCTCCATATCATTGCAGGGCGGAAGCGACGTCGAAACGTCACTTCCACCCAATGCTCTTAAAAGGCATTATTATAAGAAGCGGCGGGGGAGGTGGGGGGCCTAGTCCTCCGCGATCCTGGGGAAAAGGCGCTCCGCAGACTAGGCCGAAGCCGTGGCCTCCCCTAAAACATCCTGCCCGCAGCGATCCTGGGAAAAGGCCGCGAGCGGCAGATGCCGCTTGCGCCCTTTTCCCAGGATCGCAGCGAGCTGCGGGCAGGATGTTTTAGGCCGCGGCTTCGGCCTAGTTTGCGGAGCGCCGGTCCTATGGAACAAATCCTTTTTTTTTTTTTCACCTTCCAAGCCAAGTCGCCAGGACGCCATTTCTAGTAGCCCTGGCGACCGGCATTTGTCGAGCCCTGTGTTAAGCATTATTAAAATCGCTGCTCCTGAAAAAAACGGCGGTTTTTAAAACTTTTTTTTTTTTGCATTGATGCAGGACCCGGGTCACCAAACACTTTTTATGACAATAACTTGCATATTAACCTTTAAAATTAGCACTTTAGATTTCTCCCATAGACTTTTAAAGGGTGTTCCACGGCTTCTCGAATTTGCTGCGAACCCCCCCAAATTGTTCGCTGTTCGGCGAACCACCAATGTTTGAGTCTTACTCATGTTCGACTTGAACAGATGGCCCATCCCTACGCCTCGCATGCAATGTCTGGCATCGCACTAGTGCAAACCCAGCCTAAAAATAAAGTCCCCGACCCTTTCCAAAAACGCAATGGGTCACAAAAATGCGTTGATGTGAACGTGTTCCATAGGAACCCATATCCTGCGTTTCTGTGAAAAAACGCCTTGGCGTGAGTGGAGCCTTATTATTCGTGTCGGGCACTTTCACACCTCCAATTGTTCTCATAGAATCCACATCTGCATAGAATCCACATCTGCCTTCACACGTGGTGATTGGATTACAGTGACTGAGCCACCTGGGGGGCTATAAATACTCCGGGGGAAGGTTCCTGACTCTACTATTGGGCCCCATTCACAACAGCAGGTGTTGCGCATATGTACTTTTTCATATATTTTTTTTATTTTTCTTTTTTTATAATTTATTTTATTTATTTTTTGATATTTTTCTTGTGACTGCGGTTGATTATGAACATTGATTTGACCCCACTAATGATTAGGAAATCTCAGGAATGTTTTTAAATAGTTTCCGCCTGGCCTATAGTCAAATGATAGGTGGGACATTCATCCTTTCCGGGTGGTTGTCCTATGAACACAGGCAGATCTGCAGCTTACTCTTAAGGCTGCATTCACACCTGAGCGTTTTGTCGCCTGAAGCGCGACGCTCAAAAACGCTAGAGGGGGGGAAAAAAACATTTATTCCCTATGGAGATGGTTCACATCTCCACTCCAAAACGCCTGACGCCGAACGCCTGAGGCTGCATTCACACCTAGGCGACAAGTAACGGCGCGTACGCGGCGTATTTTGCCGCGATTCGTTTAACTTTTTTTTTTTTTAACAAATCCTTTCCATTGCTGTCTATGGCCGAACGCCAATGCCGCCTGAAAAAAAGGGTCCGGGACTTGTTTTCAGGCGGCAGGCATGAGATGTGAACCATCTTATAGACAGCAATGGAAATTCGCCCCTCCAGCGTGTCGGGCGTTTTGTCGCCAAGGTGTGAATGGAGCCTGAAGCTCAAACAAGTTCCGGACCCTTTCGCGCAAATCGGGCGGATTGGGCGTTTTTGAGCGTTTCTATTACCCATAGAAAGTAATGGAAACGCTCGATTCAAGCGACTAGCGCGACAACGAGCGTTTGCTACGGGCGTTTTGTCGCTTTTAATCAATAGAACATTTCACCCAGGCAGAAGATAAAAAAAATCTACCAACATAGCAACAAGTGATGAAAAGATGATCATTTTTCCTATTGGCTAAAATAAAAAACGTCGAAGTACAAAAACGTCGGACGACGCTGCATGCAAACAAGCATGAATACGCGCGGGAAAAAAAAACAAACGAACGACCTACGCTCAGGTGTGAATGCAGCCTGACTGTCTGTGCTAGGAGGGGGGGAATTTGTGCTGTGAGGGGGGTATTTGAAAGGAGGGGGGAGGGGTGTTCTACTAGGAAAGTACATTTTAGGGGTAGAAAATTTGTGCTAAGGGGTGAATTTTTTTTTTGTGTGGGGGGAGGGGAGCGTGCATTTGAGCTGGGGGGGAGGGAGGGATGGGCTGCAAAGATTTCTTCTGGGGGGGTGGATTTGTGTTGGGAGGAAGGGGGAATCTATGCTTGGGGGAAAGAATGCAGATTGGTGCTCAGTGTTTGGGGGGGACTATTTTGCAGCTAAAGGACCAGGCCACTTTTTACAATTCGGCACTGCGTCGCAATTGCGCGGTCGTGCGACGTGGCTCCCAAACAAAATTGACGTTCCCCCCCCCCCCCCCCCCCCACAAATAGCTTTCTTTTGGTGGTATTTGATCACCTCTGCGGTTTTTATTTTTTGTGCTATAAACAAAAATAGAGCGACAATTTTACTTTTTGCTATAATAAATATCCCTCAAAAACATAAAAAAAAAAAAAAAAAAATTCTCAGTTTAGGCCGATACGTGTTTTTCGTATTTTTGGTAAAAAAAAAAACGCAATAAGCGTTTATTGATTGGTTTGGGCAAAAGTTATAGCGTCTACAAAATAGGGGATAGTTTTATGGCATTTTTATTACAATTTTTTTTTTTTTTTTTTATAGTAATGGCGGCGATCAGCGATTTTTATTTTTTTATATTTATTTTTTTCTGACTGCGACATTATGGCGGACACTTTTGACACTATTTTGTGACCATTGTAATTTTTACAGCGATCAGTGCTCTAAAAATGCACTGGTTACTGTGAAAATTACGCTGGCAGTGAAGGGGTTAACCTGTAGGGGTGGCGATAAAGGGGTTAAATGTTCCCTAATGTGTGTTTCTTACTGTAGGGGGGTGTGGCTTGGCGTATGACATCACTGATCGTCGTTCCCTATGACAGGAAACAGACTATCAGTGACGGGCTCACTAGGAAGCACGGGGAGAGGGTTTGTTTACACTCGCCTCTCCCCGTTCTTCAGCTCTGTGACCCGATCGTGGGCGTGGTCACGGAGCTAAGGCCAACGTACCTGCTTAAGCCCAGCCGTGCCGCTCTGCCAACGTATATCGGCATGAGGCGGTCCTTAAGCGGTTAAACCCAGAGGTGATTAACTGGTTGCCGACCAGCCGCCGCAGTTCTACGGCGGCAGGTTGGCTCTCCTGCGCGAGAGCTACGTCGGCAGGGGAAGTGGCCACTAGGGGCGCGCTCCTCCTGACTCCCGCGCGCTCGCTCGGCGGTCGCGATCACTGCCAGGCACCCGCGATTGCTCGTTACAGAGCGGGGACCGGGAGCTGTGTGTGTAAACACACAGCTCCCGGTCCTGTTAGGGGAGAAATGCTGATCTTCTGTTCATACAATGTATGAACAGCGATCTGTTATTTCCCCTAGTAAGGCCACCCCCCCTACAGTTAGAACACACCCAGGGAACATACGTAACCCCTTCCCCGCCCCCTAGTGTTAACCCCTTCACTGCCAGTAGCATTTTTATAGTAATCGATGCATTTTTATAGCACTGATCGCTATAAAAATGGCAATGGTCCCAAAAATTTGTCAGAAGTGTCCGCCATAATGTCGCAGTACCGAAAAAAAATCGCCGCCATTACTAGTAAAAAAAAAATATTAATACAATTTTTTTTTTTTAAGGAAAGTAGGTAGAAGAATACGTATCGGCCTAAACTGAGGAAAAAAATAGTTTTTTTTATATATTTTTGGGGGATATTTATTATAGTAAAAATTAAAAAAATATTCATTTTTTTCAAAATTGTCGCTCTATTTTTGTTTATAGCGCAAAAACTAAAAACCGCAGAGGTGATCAAATACCACCAAAAGAAAGCTCTATTTGTGGGGAAAAAAAAGGACGCCAATTTTGTTTGGGAGCCACGTCGCACGACCGCGCAATTGTTAGTTAAAGCGACGCAGTGCCGAATCGCAAAAAGTGCTCTGGTCATTGACCAGCAATATGGTCCGGGGGTTAAGTGGTTAAATACCACCGAAAAGAAAGCTCTATTTGTGTGGGGGAAAAAAAGGATATGGGTACAGTTTGGCATGACTGCGCAATTGTCATTTAAAGTGTGACGGCGCTAAAAATTGGCCTGGGCAGGACAGGGGTAGAAGTGCCCGGTATTGAAGGGGTTAAAATAAAACCATCCAGCTGAACAGGTATTGTCACCTTTAGGATTGCAGAGCATTGTACTCTGAGACATCAATAATCTTGTAAAGATGTTGCCGTCTAATCGGCGGGATCATGTGACGGGCATGTTATGTCTCTGGCACCTCCTGGTGGGGCCCCTTCTCAGGCCGACACGCGCGGGTGCTGCGATGTGTACTATACACACAATTTCCTACACTGTAGGACGCTGATTGCATTGTCTGCTGAGAAGTGTTTTATGAGCTGATTATCCGGAGTGTTGCGCCCCCCCCCACGGCTTCCAGATCATTGTACCCCCCCCCCCCCCCCCCCGCGCTGTGTAATGTCCCAGACCAAGCCAATGACTTCATCCAAAGCCACACACCCACTTTATACAGCGCCTTGAAAAAGTATTCATACCCCCTTGAAATTCCTCACATTTTGTCATGTTACAACCAAAAACGTAAATGTATTTTATTGGGATTTTATGTGATGGACCAACACAAAGTGCCACATAATTGTGAAGTGGAAGAAAAATGATAAATAGTTTTAAATTTTTTTTTTTACAAATGTGTGGCGTGTTTTTGTATTCAGCCCCCTTTTACTCTGATACCCCTAACTAAAATCTAGTGGATCCAATTTCCTTCAGAAGTCACCTAATTCAGGGTTTAACAAATTTGCTTGGAATCTAGGAGCCAGCTAAAAAAGTTAGGAGCCAGAAAACGCGCCCCGTCCCGACGAGCTTGCGCGCAGAAGCGAACACATACATGAGCAGCGCCCGCATATGTAAACGGTGTTCAAACCACACATGTGAGGTATCGCCGCGATTGCGAGAGCAATAATTCTAGCTCTAGACCTCCGCTGTAACTCAAAACATGCAACCTGTAGATATTTTTAAACGTCGCCTATGAAGATTTTAAAGGGTAAAAGTTTGTCGGCATTCCACGAGCGGAAGCAATTTTGAAGCGCGACAGGTTGGGTATGAATTTACTCGGCGTAACCTTATCTTTCATAATATTAAAAAAAATGGGGTTAACTTTACTGTTGTCTTATTTTTTTTAATTAAAAAGTGTAATTTTTTTCCCAAAAAAAGTGCGCTTGTAAGACCGCTGTGCAAATACGGCGTGACAGAAAGTATTGCAACGATCGCCATTTTATTCTCTAGGGTGTTAGGATAAAAAATATATATAATGTTTGGGGGTTCTAATTAGAGGGAAGAAGATGGCAGTGAAAAATAGTGAAAAATTACATTAGAATTGCGGTTTAACTTGTAATGCTTAACACCACCAGATGGCGCCAGCTCACAAAAAATGTTTTGCCCCCGTTCCAAGCCAAGACGCCAGGACACTATTTCTAGTCGCCTGGCGACCAGGATTTGTCGAGCCCTGACCTAATTAGTAAAAAAGAGTCCACCTGTGTGTAATTTAATCTCAGTATAAATACAGCTGTTCTGTGAAGCCCTCGGAGGAGAACATTAGTGTAAAAACCGCATCATGAAGGCCAAGGAACACACCAGACAGGTCAGGGATAAAGTTGTGGAGAAGTATAAAGCAGGGTTGGGTTATAACAAAATCTCCCAAGCTTTTGAACATCTCACAGAGTTCTGTTCAATCCATCATCCGAAAATGGAAAGAGAATGGCACAACTGCAAACCTACCAAGACATGGCCGTCCACCTAAACTGACCGGGCCGGGCAAGGAGAGCATTCATCAGAGAAGCAGCGAAGAGGTCCATGGTAACTCTGGAGGAGCTGCAGAGATCCACAGATCAGGGGGGAGAATCTGTCCACAGGACAACTATTAGTCGTGCTCTCCACAAATCTGCCCTTTATGGAAGAGTGACAAGAAGAAAGACATTGTTGAGAGAAAGACATAAGAAGTCCTGTTTGGAGTTTGTGAGAAGCCATGTGGGGGAGGGGACACAGCAAACATGTGGAAGAAGGGGCTCTGGTCAGATGAGTCCAAAATGTAACTTTTTGGCCGAAAAGCAAAACGCTATGTGTGGGGGAAAACTAACACTGCACATCACCCTGAACACACCACCCCCACTGTGAAACATGGCGGTGGCAGCATCATGTTGTGGGGATGATTTTCTTCAGCAGGGACAGGGAAGCTGGTCAGAGTTGATGGGAAGATGGATGGAGCCAAATACAGGACAATCTTAGAAGAAAACCTGTTGGTGTCTGCAAAAGACTTGAGACTGGGTGGAGGTTCACCTTCCAGCAGGACTGGTATGACTGTAGATTTTATGCTCCTTGGAGGAGGACCGATGTTTGATGGTTTCGTGTTTCCTCTTAGGATTATGTTGGTACATAATAATAATAAATCTATGTGTAGGTGTGAGCCTTCTCCATCTTTAGCAGAGGCTCCAGTCATTTCCCTTTTAGTAAATACCGTATTTATCGGGGTTTACCGCTCGCCGGCGTATAACGCGCACCCCAACTTTAGAAAGCTATTTTAAGGGAAAAAAAAGAAAACTTACATTTTTGCCCTGCATCCATCGGCGGCCTTGTCCAGCATCCGTCTCCGGCCTTGCGCGGGGTCCGTCTAGCCTTGTGGGTGTCCGTCTGGTGCCTTCCTTGCGCGAGGTCCGTCCAGCCTTGTGGGTGTCCGTCTGCGGCTTCCTTGTGCGAGGTCCGTCCAGCCTTGTGGGCGT
This sequence comes from Rana temporaria, assembly GCF_905171775.1. Lineage (NCBI taxonomy): Eukaryota > Metazoa > Chordata > Amphibia > Anura > Ranidae > Rana > Rana temporaria. The sequence goes on along the minus strand of NC_053498.1, from coordinate 139,867,076 downwards.
CTGTCTGGCGCCTTCCTTGCGCGAGGTCCGTCCAGCCTTGTGGGCGTCTGTCTGGCGCCTTCCTTGCGCGAGGTCCGTCCAGCCTTGTGGGCGTCTGTCTGGCGCCTTCCTTGCGCGAGGTCCGTCCAGCCTTGTAGGCGTCCGTCTGGCGCCTTCCTTGCGCGGGGTCCGTCCAGCCTTGTGGGCGTCCGTCTGGCGCCTTCCTTGCGCGGGGTCCGTCCAGCCTTGTGGGCGTCCGTCTGCGGCTTCCCTGCGTGGGGTTCGTCCAGCCTTGTGGGTGTCCGTCTGCTGCTTCCTTGCGCGGGGTCCGTCCAGCCTTGTGGGTGTCCTTCTGCGGCTTCCTTGCGCGGGGTCCGTCCAGCCTTGTGGGTGTCCTTCTGCGGCTTCCTTGCGCGGGGTCCGTCCAGCCTTGTGGGTGTCCTTCTGCGGCTTCCTTGCGCGGGGTCCGTCCAGCCTTGTGGGTATCCTTCTGCGGCTTCCTTGCGCGGGGTCCGTCCAGCCTTGTGGGTGTCCGTCTGCGGCTTCCTTGCGCGTGGTCCGTCCAGCCTTGTGGGTGTCCTTCTGCGGCTTCCTTGCGCGGGGTCCGTCCAGCCTTGTGGGTGTCCGTCTGCGGCTTTGGAGGTGTCCGTCTGCAAGTCCATCCGCACCTTGCCCGGGGTTGCAGCGGTGTTTGTTTTTGGATTTGGCGCCGAGAGGAGCCGGATTTCCTGTGTGTTCGGCTTGTCTCGCGTGGCTGCGGGCGGAGCCAAGCCTAGCCAAGTGCTCGGCTCGACTCTAGACAGCGGGGATTGGCGTATATCGCGCACCCATGATTTTCCCCTGATTTTAAGGGGGGAAAAAGTGTGCGGTATACGCCGATAAATACGGTAATTGTTACATAGTCTCTGAACACTCCTTTCTGCAATCACATGACCGATCGACGGAAACGTTTCCTGGAGTCGATCAGCGCTGGCTCCCGCTGTAAGAACCTGATCCGGGTGATTGGAGGTGATGGGCAGATTCTTTGTGTTGGCTCGGGGACAGCTGCTTCCATATCTGTAATATAAGATCCCATGTGAGGAATGGATTCCGGTATAGGAGGCGCGGGATGTATGTATCGCTTTCTGCATACTCGGCACATTTTCATCCCTCATCCGGCTGTCTCTTGGATGAATATTTACTGCATTTTTTTTTTTTTTTTTTTTTTTTTCTTCGAGAGATTTCAGATCAATATCAGTATGGCATTAACCCTTAAGGTTTTCAGCTGAGAAAAATCGGCGTAGTTGCTGTATTCTCGCGTTCTCTTCTTTGCCTTATTAAAGCAGATCTGTCATTTAAAGTAATAGTGAGGGCTCAGCGTTCCTTTTTTTTTAATATGTATTCGTAGCATTAAAGTAATATTAAGTCAGCAGCTGCAGTATTTTTTTTTCGGCAGAGAGCCGCTTTAAGGTAAACATCTCGGTACAGTTACAACCCGTCCCCAAACACCTGCTGTCCTTGTCACCGCTGCCTGCTCCGCCACAATCTTGCACCGCTCCCCTGAACTTCCTGGCTGTAAAGGCAAAGTGAATTGTTGCTGGATGGGATCTACTGTTGAGGGAGAGATCTAGTGATGCTGGCTGCTGAAAGATCTACTGCTGCTGGCGGGGGTGTGTCTATTGCTCCTGGGGAGGGGGGGGGGGGTGTCTAGTGTTGCTGCCGGAGGGCGATGGGGGGATGTCTAGTGTAGCTGCCGGAGGGGGGGGGGTGTCTAGTGTTGCTGCCGGAGGGCGATGGGGGGATGTCTAGTGTAGCTGCCGGAGGGGGATGGGGGTGTCTAGTGTAGCTGCCGGAGGGGGGATGTCTAGTGTAGCTGCCGGAGGGGGGGGGGGGTCTAGTGTAGCTGCCGGAGGGGGGGGGTGTCTAGTGTTGCTGCCGGAGGGGGGGGGGTGTCTAGTGTTGCTGCCGGAGGGCGATGGGGGGATGTCTAGTGTAGCTGCCGGAGGGGGATGGGGGTGTCTAGTGTAGCTGCCGGAGGGGGGATGTCTAGTGTAGCTGCCGGAGGGGGGGGGGTGTCTAGTGTAGCTGCCGGAGGGGGGGGGTGTCTAGTGTTGCTGCCGGAGGGGGGGGGTGTCTAGTGTTGCTGCCGGAGGGGGGGGGTGTCTAGTGTTGCTGCCGGAGGGGGGGGGGGGTCTAGTGTTGCTGCCGGAGGGGGGGGGGGGTGTCTAGTGTTGCTGCCGGAGGGGGGGGGGTGTCTAGTGTTGCTGCCGGAGGGGGGGGATGTCTAGTGTTGCTGCCGGAGGGGGGGGGATGTCTAGTGTTGCTGCCGGAGGGGGGGGGGATGTCTAGTGTTGCTGCCGGAGGGGGGGGGATGTCTAGTGTTGCTGCCGGAGGGGGGGGATGTCTAGTGTTGCTGCCGGAGGGGGGGGATGTCTAGTGTTGCTGCCGGAGGGGGGGGATGTCTAGTGTTGCTGCCGGAGGGGGGGGGATGTCTAGTGTTGCTGCCGGAGGGGGGGGATGTCTAGTGTTGCTGCCGGAGGGGGGGGGATGTCTAGTGTTGCTCCCGGAGGGGGGGGATGTCTAGTGTTGCTGCCGGAGGGGGGGGGTGTCTAGTGTTGCTGCCGGAGGGGGGGGGTGTCTAGTGTTGCTGCCGGAGGGGGGGGGTGTCTAGTGTTGCTGCCGGAGGGGGGGGATGTCTAGTGTAGCTGCCGGAGGGGGGGGGGGGTCTAGTTTTGCTGCCGGAGGGGGATGTGGGGATGTCTAGTGTTGCTGCCGGAGGGGGGGGGGTGTCTAGTGTTGCTGCCGGAGGGGGGGGGTGTCTAGTGTTGCTGCTGGGGGGGGGGGGGGTTAATTGCATTTTTTTTGTTAACAAATTCCATATAAATCACTTCGCACCACAAATTATATTTGCAAATGTTTATCAACGGCAATAAAGAGAAACGATGCATCTCTCTGTTCTGTTTGATCAGTGGTCTCCAATCTGTGGTCTTTTGCTTGCTTTTATCTGACCCTTGGAGCATTATTTCATCCACCGATGCCAACAATGGGGCAACATTTCTCCTACTGGCACCAATGATGTGGCACAATTCCTCCCAATGACACCAACAATGGGGCACCATTGCATCAATGATGGGGCAAAATTCCTCTCAATGACACCAAATGGGGCCCAATGACATCAACAATGGTGCACAATGTCGCGGGCTGCCTGTTGCTGCTGCCGGGGGGGGGGGTTGGGGTCTAATCAGTGTTTTTTTTTTTTATTGTTAACAAATTACATACAAATCACTTGGCACCACATAATTTTATATTTTGGTCCTTTATTCTCAGAAAGGAGCAGAACCTTTTCTCCCCCTTGGGTTGGGTGGGTCCAAGTTATGGGGTTTAGATGCCTATTGGGGAAAGAAACGTGGCATATTGTCTCTGACTAGTGTGCTGGTGGCTGCGGTGATTGGTCAATGTCTAACGCTTTTCTCTGTTTTTAGGGTCCCCTATCTCCAGTGTGACTGGTCAGGCCAAGGGAATCCTTCAGCAAGAGGTAAGTCCATCCAATGGGATCTCATATTGTACATACAGTCCTTCCGGAAAGTATTCACATTGCTTCATTTTTTCCACGTTTTGTTATGTCACGGCCTTATTCCAAAATGGATTCTATTCATTTTTTTTTTTTTTTTATTTCTACAAACTATAATAGAGCTGCATGATTAATCCTTAAAACGGGGTTCGACAAAATCTGGGCGCCAGGTCGCAATTGCTACTAGAATTAGCAACCCGGGGAAGGAAGCATAGGCCTGCAGAAGGCCGCAAAACCGCGGCCTCAATTACCGACCGACCCCCATCCTGTGTCTCCGTGCACCCCCACCGCGCCGGCTGGTAATTGAGGCCGCAGCTTTGCAGGCCTACGCTTCCTTCTGTGATCTGGCGCCATCTTGTGGTGGCCGTTGGCATGACAAGACAACCAGCAATGCTAATGGAGCTTCTGTGTTTTTCACTGCCATCTCCTTCCCTCTAATTAGAACCCCCAAACATTATATATTTTTTATTCTAACACCCTAGAGAATAAAATGGCGGTTGTTGCAATACTTTCTGTCACACCGTATTTGCGCAGCGGTCTTACAAGCGCACTTTTTTTGGGAAAAAATACACTTATAAGACAACAGTAAAGTTAGCCCAATTTTTATTTATTTGTTGCATAATTTGCATAACTTTTTTTGTATAATGTGAAAAATGATGTTAAGCCACGAGAATCGTTTACTTTTAGTCTAAGCAAAAAAAAATGGCGATTCTCCTTTTCTCCAGAATGGTGCAGCTCTATGTGGTGTCGGCAGACGTCTCATGGGTTTGTTTTCTTGGTTCTTGCAGGGAGCAGGGCAGGGGGCATGAACCGCGAGGGGGCCCCCGGGAAGAGTCCGGAAGAGATGTACGTTCAGCAGAAAGTGCGGGTCCTGCTCATGCTGAGGAAGATGGGCTCTAATGTGAGTATTCCAGGCCTGTGTGGGGGGAGAACCAGCCAAGACAGACGTGAGAAAGTCCTCTAGTTTGTGTGCTAAAGGGTTTGTTTACACTAGTGGTTGTGGGGTGGTAAAACGGTGCAGCTGAGTCACGTCTTTACTGAAACCCACGTAGCTGCACAGGGGAGGGGTGTACATATACTGTGACCATCGTGATGCCTTGCATTAGGGCACAGCAAAATGTATCTGTAATATTGGGGCGCCTCTTCCACTGACCGACCCTGTAAGGGGGGCGCCTCTTCCACTGACCGACCCTGTAAGGGGGCGCCGCTTCCACTGACCGACCCTGTAAGGGGGGCGCCTCTTCCACTGACCGACCCTGTAAGGGGGGCGCCTCTTCCACTGACCGACCCTATAAGGGGGGCGCCTCTTCCACTGACCGAACCTGTAGGGGGGGGGGCGCCCTTTCGCTGACCGACCCTGTAAGGGGGGGGGCGCCTCTTCCACTGACCGACCCTGTAAGGGGGGCGCCTCTTCCACTGACCGACCCTGTAAGGGGGGCGCCTCTTCCACTGACCGACCCTGTAAGGGGGGCGCCTCTTCCACTGACCGACCCTGTAAGGGGGGCGCCTCTTCCACTGACCGACCCCTGTAAGGGGGGCGCCTCTTCCACTGACCGACCCTGTAAGTGGTGGATGCCGCTTCCACTGACTGACCCTGTAAGGGGTGGATGCCCCTTCCACTGACTGACCCTGTAAGGGGTGGATGCCCCTTCCACTGACCGACCCTGTGAGGGGGGCGCCTCTTCCACTGACCGACCCTGTGAGGGGGGCGCCTCTTCCACTGACCGACCCTGTGAGGGGGGCGCCTCTTCCACTGACCGACCCTGTAAGGGGGGCGCCTCTTCCACTGACCGACCCCTGTAAGGGGGGCGCCTCTTCCACTGACCGACCCTGTAAGTGGTGGATGCCGCTTCCACTGACTGACCCTGTAAGGGGTGGATGCCCCTTCCACTGACTGACCCTGTAAGGGGTGGATGCCCCTTCCACTGACCGACCCTGTGAGGGGGGCGCCTCTTCCACTGACCGACCCTGTGAGGGGGGCGCCTCTTCCACTGACCGACCCTGTGAGGGGGGCGCCTCTTCCACTGACCGACCCTGTAAGGGGGGGGCGCCCCTTTCACTGACCGACCCTGTAAGGGGGGGGCGCCCCTTTCACTGACCGACCCTGTAACAGGGGGGGGCGCCCCTTTCACTGACCGACCCTGTAACGGGGGGGGCGCCCCTTTCACTGACCGACCCTGTAAGGGGGGGGGGGGGGCGCCCCTTTCACTGACCGACCCTGTAAGGGGGGGGGGCGCCCCTTTCACTGACCGACCCTGTAAGGGGGGGGGGGGCGCCTCTTCCACTGACCGACCCTGTGAGGGGGGCGCCTCTTCCACTGACCGACCCTGTGAGGGGGGCGCCTCTTCCACTGACCGACCCTGTGAGGGGGGCGCCTCTTCCACTGACCGACCCTGTAAGGGGGGGGGGGGGCGCACCTTTCACTGACCGACCCTGTGAGGGGGGCGCCTCTTCCACTGACCGACCCTGTGAGGGGGGCGCCTCTTCCACTGACCGACCCCTGTAAGGAGGGGGAGCCCATTTCACTGACCGACCCTGTAAGGAGGGGGAGCCCCTTTCACTGACCGACCCTGTAACAGGGGGGGGGCGCCCCTTTCACTGACCGACCCTGTAACAGGGGGGGGGCGCCCCTTTCACTGACCGACCCTGTAAGGGGGGGGCGCCCCTTTCACTGACCGACCCTGTAAGGGGGGGGGTGCCCCTTTCACTGACCGACCCTGTAAGGGGGGGGGTGCCCCTTTCACTGACCGACCCTGTAAGGGGGGGGGTGCCCCTTTCACTGACCGACCCTGTAAGGGGGGGGGCGCCCCTTTCACTGACCGACCCTGTAAGGGGGGGGGGGCGCCCCTTTCACTGACCTACCCTGTAGGGACCCCTCTCCTACTGATTACCAGCGTTGGGAACATTTTCTCCCACTGACCACCAATGTAAGGGGTCTCCTCTCCTACTGACCACCAATGTAAGGGGCACGGCGCTGTTTGATTTGTGGTCGGAAGGTTGCTTTTAGAATATTTGTCAATCAGTTCTGGTGTTGGGCCACTAAGATTGATTGATCTGTCTCTGCTGCAGCCGGCAGTCAAACCAGAACACTGCTGGAAGATTGCAAAGCATGCTGGGAGCGTGAACTTGTTTCTGAAAGTAACTTGTCTCTTCTGTTTCTCCCGTAGCTCACCCCTAGTGAGGAAGCATTCCTGCGATCGTATGCTGGAGTGGTCACTAGCCAGCTCAGCCAGCTGCCCCAGCACGCCATTGATCAGGGTAAGTGTGCAATTATAGGATGCCTCTTCACTTTGTTTTTTTGCTAGAATATTGCCCGGAACCCTCAAAAAAAATGTATGTTTTCTTAGCAGAGACCCTAGGGAATAAAATGTCGGTTGTTGACACTTTTTATGTCGCGCTGTATTTGCACAGCAATTTTTTATACGCAACAACTGTTTCATGAATAATTAAAAAAAAAACACAAAAGTTGGCCCGCTTTACTTTTTTTTTATAATGTGGAAGATGAAGTTACACCGAGTAAATGGATACCTAACATGTCACACTTCAAAATTGCGCACGCTACTGGAATGGCGCCAAACTTCGGTACTTAAAAATCTCCATAGGCGACAATTACATTTTATTTTTATAACAGGTAATCTGTTTAGAGTTAGAGGAGGTTTAGCACTAGAATTATTGCTCTCGCTACAACATTTGCTGCGATGCCTCACATGTGTGGTTTGATAGCCATTTACATGTGTGTGTGTGCAATGTAGGTATGCGCTTTTAAACATTTTTTTGTTTGTTTTATTTATTTTTACACTATGCCTTTTAAAAAAAAAAAACAAAAAAAAAACGTTTTGATCACTTTTATTCCTTATACAAGGAATGTATACATCCATAATAGGAAAAGGGTGTGACAGGTCCTCTTTACAGAGAGACGTGGGGTCTATAAGACCCCCACATCTCTCCTCTAGGCTGGAAAGCCTAATATTTAAAAAAATAAAATAAATCTGGTTCGTGGTATTCTTTATGGTAAGATGGCCACCGCCGATCACGCACGCCGAGCCGTTAAAAACACCGGCGGGCAGCTGGACGGGGGAGGTGGATTTCCCCTACCCGCTGCCCGTAAAAACAATCAAGCGGCTGAACAGCCACTATGATTGTTTTTACAATGCAGGGAATTGCCGGCAGGAAAAAAAAAAAAAAAGATATCTGATGCCTGTAGCTGCGCCCATCATCCCGATATCTCAACTCAAAGTCCAGAGCGTCAAATGACGGCCTTGGGCGGGAAGTGGTTAAAGTGGAGTTCCACCCATAAATATAACATTACATCAGTATTTAAAAAAAATGTCATTAGTCCTTTACGAAAATTTTTTTTTTTTTTTAGATGCCTTCAAAGTGTTGTTGCTAGGCAGAATAGTTAATCTTCCCACTTCCTGCACCTAGGTGCTTAATGCTTCCTAACCTACACCGCTCAGACTCCTGGGAATGTAGTGGGTGTAACTTTCCAGGAGTCTGTGCATTCCCCAGTCTCAAAGAATCATGTGACTTGGACAGCACAGGTGCTGAAACCTGATCTGACACTGCTTGTGCAGCACTGAGCATGTGCGAGATCTGAAAGGCTGAAATCCAGGAAGTCATACAGTCTGGCTTCATGATGCCCACACTTAAGATGGCCCCAGTCAATTTCTATTTTATAAAGTGTGTAAATGCTGTAACAACCTAACAAAACGGTCCTTAGTTTACAGACTAACTTTACTAGAATACATTAAGCTTGTGTATTACAGGGGTATTTATATATAAAAAGTGAAATTGTGGCCGGAACTCCTCTTTAAGTGGAGTCATGTGGGCACTCCAAGGGTTTTAAGTGTATAAAAAAAATAAAAAAAGTGTGACTATCTCAGCTGTCAAAAAAAAAACAAGGGACACACCATCGGTCTCCTCTCCTTGACAGGATGTGGATCTCTGTGTTTACACACACACAGAGATCCATGTCCCTGGCTCTGTAACAGCCGTTCGCGGGTAGCTGGCGGACATTGTGGCTGCTAGGCACGCGCATCGGCAACTGAGTGACGCGGCGGGCACGCGCGCCTTTGCCCCAGTCGCCGGTGGGAGCCGAGGACGTCTATTAGACGTCCTCCCGGCATTGTAGAGCCACCTTGTGGCCGTTAAATTACAATGGCCCGGGTCTCAAGAAGTTAGAGTGACGTGTTTGGTATCTATTTCACGTTTAACATCAACTCTTATATTTTGCCATAAAATGTGATATTATATTGTGCTTGTGTTTACTAAAATCCATAAAACTGTATTTTTTCCAAAAAATTTTGCATTTGACAAACTGCTGTTCAAATACAGTGTGATAGAAAAAGAAATTGCAACACACACCCATTTTATTCTATAGGGCCTCTGCTAAAAAAAAAAATTATATAATGTTTTGGGGTTGTAAATAATTTTCTAGCAAAAAAAAAATCTGATTTATTACATATATGTGAGAAGTGTCAGACCAGACTTGGAAAGATGGAATTGGCTGAAGATGCTGTATTCAGTTACAGTATTTATTCACTAGGTGGCGATGTGGTTACAGCTTTGCTGCTTGTACTGTAGTTCTCAGAGAAATAGCACATGGTGACATCTGGTGGACATTGGAGGTACTTACTGAAGCTTGATTGCTGACTTTTGTGAGCAGCTATTACCATGAGAACACAGTGCAGCATAGTGTACTGAAAATCACACGGCTGTTACCTTGTTCGCACTTTCATTTGCTTTTTAAAGGGAATCCTTTATTAACCCAAATATCTGCTAAAAGCTAACATCACCTGTCCTAGAATTGGCATACTAGTTCCCGGGGTGGATTTGATTTAAGTCATGTCTATTTAATTTATGATTTAAATCGCTAGTAAAAAGGCTTCATTTAAATCAACTCAATTTAACCACTTCTCTACTTTGGGTGTTTTTCAGATTTGGTGTTTACGAGACTAAAACTTTTTTTTTTCCTAAAAAAATTACTTCAAACCCCCAAACATTATATATTTTTTTTTATAACACTCTAGAGAATAAAATGGCGATCATTGCAATACTTTTTGTCGCACCATATTTGCGCAGCGGTCTTACAAGCGCAGTTTTTTTTGGAAAAAATTCACTTTTTTAAATTAAAAAATAAGACATCAATAAATTTGGCCCAATTTTTTTATATATTGTGAAAGATAATGTTGCGCCGAATAAAATGACTCGTGGCATGGCGTCAAACTTTTACCCTTAAAAATCTCGATAGGCGACGTTTAAAAAATTCTATAGGTTGCATTTTTTGAGATACAGAGGAGGTCTAGGGCTAGAATTATTGCTCTCGCTCTAACGATCGCAGCGATACCTCACTTGTGTGGTTTGAACACCGTTTTCATATGCGGACGCTACTCACGTATGCTTCTGCACGCGAGCTCGTCGGGACAGGGCGCTTTAAAACTTTATTTTTTTTTATTTTTTATTTCTATTTATTTTATTTTTTTAAAGTGGGAAATTTTTTTTTATCACTTTTATTCCTATTACAAGGAATGTAAACATCCCTTGTAATAGAAAAAAGCATGACAGGTCCTCTTAAATATGAGATCTGGGGTCAAAAAGACCTCAGATCTAATATTTAGACTTAAAAGCAAAAAAAAAATGTAAATTTTGTCATTTAAAAAAATGACAACAAAAAAATTGTCTCTTTAAGACGCTGGGCGGGACTGACGTTTTGACGTCACTTCCGCCCAGCAATGCTATGAGGACGGGTGGGGGCCATCTTGCCCTTACTCGTATTCCCACAGAGCAGGCTGAAGCACCTGATCGCCTCCGCCGCTACCGACTGCTCCGGTAAGCAGCGGAGGGCGCGGGAGGGGGGGCCCTCCCGCCGCCGATAACAGTGATCTTGCGACTAATCCGCCGCGGAGACCACCGTTATCTTTTACAGGATCACTCACACTAAAGATGGATACCTCGGTTGTGGCAGCAGCTGCCGTTACCGAGATATCCATCTTTAAAGTGCCGCCGTAAAAAGACGTAAGGCGGTCGGCAAGTGGTTAAATCATAATATAAAAAAAGCACCTGTCACCTCTGTCTGGCAGGGGCTCCTCCTCTGTCTGGCAGGGGCTCCTCCTCTGTCTGGCAGGGGCTCCTCCTCTGTCTGGCAGGGGCTCCTCCTCTGTCTGGCAGGGGCTCCTCCTCTGTCTGGCAGGGGCTCCTCCTCTGTCTGGCAGGGGCTCCTCCTCTGTCTGGCAGGGGCTCCTCCTCTGTCTGGCAGGGGCTCCTCCTCTGCCCCTCTGTTGACTCACCGACAGTCCCATTCACTTTAATGGGACGGCTGGTGATGGGGCAGTGACGCAACAAGGTGAGGGACGTGGCGGCAGCAGGTGAGTGGATGCCGCTAACGGGCGCTGCCATGATGGATCAGAAATGATAGGTGCTCTTTAAATGTAAGGACTTATTCTTGCTGGTAGTTAGAATCTTTAATATTTGCAAACAAAATGAATGTTTATTCAGAATAATAAGCTGTCAGGTTAGTAAAATGGCGATATCAGAACCGATTCAATCATACAGTTTGTAGTGTACATAGATTTGCAAAATGATGGGATAAAGGAAATCTCCTGAACTTTGTTTTCTCTCATGGTTACTGGGAAATTGTGTGAATGCATCAATGCAGTGCATGTGATCTCAGCTTGCAGAGCTTGGATTCATTGAATGAGTTTACCAAAAAAAATTAATTCTTGCAGAATATACAGCCTCATCCTACATAACTAAGCTCCATTTCATGCTGAATAAACTAAATTATTAATGTATCTAAAATATAGAACTGTCTTTTAGATGGGTTTTTACTCCAAAGCATTTTATTAAAATGTGATTAGTAATAAAAATCGTATTTCAAGAAAAAATTAACATCAATTTATCGATCTCTCTCGTTTTATCGATCTCACTCTATAGTTTATAGATCTCTCTCTCTCTCTATAGATTTCTCTCTCTCTCTCTATAGATTTCTCTCTCTCTCTCTATAGATTTCTCTCTCTCTCTCTATAGATTTCTCTCTCTCTATAGATTTCTCTCTCTCTCTCTATAGATTTCTCTCTCTCTCTATAGATTTCTCTCTCTCTCTATAGATTTCTCTCTCTCTCTCTATAGATTTCTCTCTCTCTATAGATTTCTCTCTCTCTCTATAGATTTCTCTCTCTCTCTATAGATTTCTCTCTCTATAGATTTCTCTCTCTATAGATTTCTCTCTCTCTCTCTATAGATTTCTCTCTCTCTATAGATTTCTCTCTCTCTCTCTATAGATTTCTCTCTCTCTCTCTATAGATTTCTCTCTCTCTCTATAGATTTCTCTCTCTCTCTCTATAGATTTCTCTCTCTCTCTCTAGATTTCTCTCTCTCTCTATAGATTTCTCTCTCTCTATAGATTTCTCTCTCTCTCTATAGATTTCTCTCTCTATAGATTTCTCTCTCTCTATAGATTTCTCTCTCTATAGATTTCTCTCTCTCTCTCTATAGATCTCTCTCTCTCTCTCTCTCTCTCTCTCTCTCTCTCTCTCTCTCTCTCTCTCTCTCTCTCTCTCTCTCTCTCTCTCTCTCTCTCTCTCTATAGATCTCTCTCTCTCTCTATAGATCTCTCTCTCTCTATAGATCTCTCTCTCTCTATAGATTTCTCTCTCTCTATAGATTTCTCTCTCTATAGATTTCTCTCTCTATAGATTTCTCTCTCTATAGATCTCTCTCTCTCTATAGATCTCTCTCTATAGATCTCTCTCTCTCTCTATAGATCTCTCTCTCTCTCTCTATAGATTTCTCTCTCTCCTGTAGATTTCTCTTTCTCTCTATATATAGATTTCTCTTTCTCTCTCTATAGATTCTCTCTCTCTCTCTCTCTCTCTCTCTCTCTCTCTCTCTCTCTCTATCTATCTATCTATCTATCTATCTATCTATCTATCTATCTATCTATCTATCGTTGATTTTTATCTACCCTGCTATTTCCAAGTCGGTTCTCTGCCTCGGTGATGATACACATGGGAATTTGCATGCAGCTTGTGAGTTAGGAAATGCTCACTTGTAACAAAAAGCCATTTGAATTGATGACGGGCTCCTTCTCAGTTGTGTCCTGCACTTTGATGGAATGACCACTAGGTGTCCCCGATGCTCTCCTCTGGATCCCTTGTGTAGAATGTGTCACCTGGTTGCTGCAGGGCTTGTTCATGACTTTGTGCTGACACAACATATGCAAGTTTCTGCAGCTGGAAAAAAAAAATCTGTCTCTGCTTGAATGTTAATGTTCAGTCCTAAGTGAAATGATTCCGCCACGGGAAATATTAGTGCTGCTGTGTACTTATTCTGGGAAAAGAAGAGTGTCTGGTAAAGGTTGCAATGGTTGAATTTCTGTACTAAATAATAATAAATCCTTTATTTTCAGAGATGAGCAATGACCTTAAGAGATATCCGTTTTCTAAGAGACTTCTATTGATCTGTACATCCCTGGGGGAGGGGGGGGGGGGCTGCCATAGTGGTGTGTATTGCAGTCATATACACTGCTCTATGTACAATACAAATCCCACAGTCCATCTCAGGGGGGGGGGGGGGCGCTATGTTCCTACATACAGAGGTATCATGGAGAAGGGAGGTAGTCGCCCTCTACCAGAAAGTCAAATTGCAGCAGCAAAATAAATATAATTTGGAGAGGCTGAGATCAATAGAAGAGAATCTTACCCCAACATTTCATGTACCGTGTACTTGTATGAGAGTGTCTGCTTCTCTTTGTATTATTTCCTTTGTATTGGTGTTCCTGCAAGTCCCTCCTACTTTTCAATCAAATACAGACCATACTAGGAAGGAGAGCACGGTATGGTCAGTTTTCTGTCTGTGCTGGGAACTCGGCCCGCTCTCTTCCAATGATTAGACTTGTCCCGATACCCCCCCCCCTCCCTGCACACACAGATCTTTTTCTATTCTTTTCGCTTTCACTCTCTCTCGCTCCCTTTTTCTCTCTCTCTCGCTCCCTTTTTCTCTCTCTCTCGCTCCCTTTTTCTCTCTCTCTCGCTCCCTTTTTCTCGCTCTCTCTCGCTCCCTTTTTCTCTCTCGCTCCCTTTTTCTCTCTCTCTCTCGCTCCCTTTTTCTCTCTCGCTCCCTTTTTCTCTCTCGCTCCCTTTTTCTCTCTCTCTCGCTCCCTTTTTCTCGCTCTCTCTCGCTCCCTTTTTCTCGCTCTCTCTCGCTCCCTTTTTCTCTCTCGCTCCCTTTTTCTCTCTCTCTCTCGCTCCCTTTTTCTCTCTCGCTCCCTTTTTCTCTCTCGCTCCCTTTTTCTCTCTCGCTCCCTTTTTCTCTCTCGCTCCCTTTTTCTCTCTCGCTCGCTCTCTTTTTCTCTCTCGCTCGCTCTCTTTTTCTCTCTCGCTCGCTCTCTTTTTCTCTCTCGCTCGCTCTTTTTCTCTCTCGCTCGCTCTCTTTTTCTCTCTCGCGCGCTCCCTTTTTCTCTCTCGCGCGCTCCCTTTTTCTCTCTCGCGCGCTCCCTTTTTCTCTCTCGCGCGCTCCCTTTTTCTCTCTCGCGCGCTCCCTTTTTCTCTCTCGCTCGCTCCCTTTTTCTCTCTCGCTCGCTCCCTTTTTCTCTCTCGCTCGCTCCCTTTTTCTCTCTCGCTCGCTCCCTTTTTCTCTCTCGCTCGCTCCCTTTTTCTCTCTCGCTCGCTCCCTTTTTCTCTCTCGCTCGCTCCCTTTTTCTCTCTCGCTCGCTCCCTTTTTCTCTCTCGCTCGCTCCCTTTTTCTCTCTCGCTCGCTCCCTTTTTCTCTCTCGCTCGCTCCCTTTTTCTCTCTCGCTCGCTCCCTTTTTCTCTCTCGCTCGCTCTCGCACGCGCTCTCTCGCTCGCTCTCGCACGCGCTCTCTCGCTCTTTTTCGCTCTCTTTCCCTTGCTCTCTCGCTCTCTTTCTTGCTCTCTTTCTTTCTTTCTTTCTCGCTCTCTTTCTTTCTTTCTCGCTCTCTCTCTTTCTTTCTTTCTCGCTCTCTTTCTTTCTTTCTCGCTCGCTCTTTCTTGCTCGCTCGCTCGCTCTCTCTCTCTTTCTTTCTTTCTTTCTTTCTCGCTCTCTCTTTCTTTCTTTCTCGCTCTCTTTCTTTCTTGCGCTCTCTCTTTCTTTCTCGCGCTCTCTTTCTTTCTCGCGCTCTCTCTTTCTTTCTCGCGCTCTCTCTCTCTTTCTTTCTCGCGCTCTCTCTCTCTTTCTTTCTCGCGCTCTCTCTCTCTTTCTTTCTCGCGCTCTCTCTCTCTTTCTTTCTCGCGCTCTCTCTTTCTTTCTCGCGCTCTCTTTCTTTCTCGCGCTCTCTCTTTCTTTCTCGCGCTCTCTTTCTTTCTCGCGCTCTCTCTTTCTTTCTCGCGCTCTCTTTCTTTCTCGCGCTCTCTCTTTCTTTCTCGCGCTCTCTCTTTCTTTCTCGCGCTCTCTCTTTCTTTCTCGCACTCTCTCTTTCTTTCTCGCGCTCTCTCTTTCTTTCTCGCGCTCTTTTTTTCGCTCTTGTGCGCTCTCTTGCTCGCTCGCTTTTTTTCTCTCTCGCTTGCTTTTTTCTCTCTCTTGCTTTTTTCTCTCTCTTTCTCGAACCCGCAGCTTGGCATTGCATGCTCTCATTAAGTCTATGATCTACCAGAACACCCAGATCCTTCTCCATTATTGAATATAAAAGTGAAGAAGCCTGGATGTCTATGATCCACATGACTGCGTTGGTGAAAGCTGCTGTGGAGATTTTAATTAAGACCGTGCAATTAGGCAGACAGCGCTCTTCCCGTTAAGACACGAGGTGATTAACAAGAACCGGCACCTTACACAACCGGCTCAGACAGGGAACACGGCCAGCTGTCATACGCAGTCTCTGGATGTCTGTATGAATTCCCGGCATGCCTTCTGTTGGTTACCTGTGACTTTGCTGCTCGGCGCTGCTAATCCAGACTTTACCGGGGAGAACTAAGGAAATACATAGGTGGTGCTGAGGAGAATAGGAAATACAAGACAAGGGTGGGTCTTGTAGGTAGACTGTATTTGCCTGCAGACTACACCCACATTTCACGCCGAGTCTTTGTGGTTTAACGAACTGAAGCCCTATAAACAAAAGGGTCAGGTTGGGGAAAGAAAGGGCTAGTATCATGGGTGCTCAACCTGTGGAACTACAAGTCCCATGAGGCATTGCAACTGACATTGATTGACATGATGGGACTTGTAGTCCTGCAACATCTGGAGGGCTACAGGTTGAGCACCCATGAGCTAGAGGATGATGGGTGTCCTTCAGCTAGGAAATGAGGCCGGCTCTTTCTGTTGTGCTGCTTGCTAATGCACACTGTGCAATGCTCGCAGTGAAATCAGAGTAAGCCATTTCAGTGCAGGAGAGGAGCCACTAAAATTGTGCAAGATGGAAGGAAAAGCTGGAGTTCTGTTTTAACGACTTAAGCCCCGGACCATTATGCAGGTAAAGGACCTGGCCCCTTTTTGCGATTCGGCACAATTGCGCGGCCGTGCGACGTGGCTCCAAAAATAAAATTGGCGTCCTTTTTTTCCCCACAAATGGAGCTTTCTTTTGGTGGTATTTGATCACCTCTGCGGTTTTTATTTTTTGTGCTATAAACAAAAATAGAGTGACAATTTTTTTTAAAAAAAAAAAAAACATTATTTTTTACTTTTTGCTATAATAAATATCCCCTAAAAATATATAAAAAAAAAGTTTTCCTCAGTTTAGGCCGATACGGATTCTACATATTTTTGTTAAACAAAATTGCAATAAGCGTTTATCGATTGGTTTGCGCAAAAGTTATAGCGTTTACAAACTAGGGGATAGTTTTATTATTATTAATTTTTTTCTTTTTTTACTAGTAATGGCGGCGATCAGCTTTTTTTTTTTTTTTCTTGACTACGACATTGTGGTGGACAGATCGGACACATTTTTGGGACCATTGTCATTTTCACAGTGAAAAGTGATATAAAAATGCACTGATTACTGTGAAAATTACAATGGCAGTGAAGGGGTTAACCACTAGGGGCGCTAAAGGAGTTAAGTGTGTTCTATTGTGTGTTTTTTATTTATTTTTTTACTGTAGGGGGCGTGGCTGGACGTGTGACGTCACTGATCGTCGTTCCCTATGACAGGGAACAGACGATCGGTGACAAGCCACAGAGAAGAACGAGGAAGGTGTGTTTACACTCACCTCTCCCCGTTCTTCGGCTCCTGTGACCCGATCGCGGGACAACGGCGGCGATCGGGTCCCGCGGGCGTGGTCACGGAGCTCACGAGGCACGCTCGCACTCCACGGCTGGGCTCTTAAAGGCGACGTACCTGTATGTGCCTCTGCCCAGCCATGCCCTTCTGCCGACATATATCGTTGTGAAGGGGTCCTCAAGTGGTTAAAGCACACAAGCACCCCCATACATGTACTACAGTGTGATTTCCCTAAACCTTTTCTGACCTGTACAACTTCCCGACTGTTACCTTTCATAAAACCTGGTGCAAAGAAAATACCATGGTTTTGTTGTCTGTGGTGACCAATCAGGCGACTGCTCCTATTTTCTGACTTGCGCTAGACCAGGGGTCTCCAATCTACGGCCCTCCAGTTGTTCAGGAACTACAATTCCCATCATGCCTAGTGTGTGAATGTCAGAGTTTTACATTCCCTCGTGGGACGTGTAGTTGGAGATCCCTGCGCAGGACGAACGTCTGATGGAATCCAGTTTCTATGAGGAGCACAAACCTGTGTGCTGTTCCGTATATCTGAGCCCTGCCGACCTCGGAACCCGCTGCCAGACATCTTGTTGCATCCCTGCCATAGACCTTCTCGGTTAAATGATCTGCAACAGCTTGCTTTAGGTGGAGATGATAAAAAAAAATTAGCCCTGACAGTGGAGGAAAAAAATCTTTGTTTAAAGACGAAAAAGCAGATCGTGAATGCGGGGTAGATGACAGCATGCGTGTAGGCGGCTTTTCATGTGTAGGAGAAGAATTTATCGCTGGTCGGTCTGCGCACTCTTCTGCATTTTGTATCGCATGAGGTGTTAATTGGCACCAACACATCTGTTATGTCTTGAAGAGGAGCTCCACCCAAGATGAGTGTGGCAGGGTGTGAAATATATACATACACATAACCCCGGATGAATTATATATATATATATATATATATATATATATATATATATATATATATATATATATATTATTTTATATTATCTTATATAAAATCAAATTTTATATATATATATATATATACACATATACATTTTATATAAGATAATTTATATATATATATATATATATATATATATATATATATATATATAATTTTTTTTTTTTTATATAATTCATCCGGGGTTATGTGTGTGTGTGTGTGTATAATATATACAGCCCTCCGAATTTGCACTTGCCTACTCGCATTTGGCGAGTAAACAAATGAGGAGGGCGAGTATGGACAGGTCTGTGCTGTCTCAGGAATGTGTAGCCAGTGCCTCCGCTGCGCACAGTGCGCCCATTGCAATGCATACAGTTAGCCGCCTGGGAACGCCCACTCCACCTCCTGCCACACATCCCCGCCCAGGCTCGCAGAGCATGCTGTTCAATAGGGATAAAGAGCTGCCTGGGACCGCCCTTCTCGGGCTCCCTCCTGCTGCACATCCCCGCCCAGGCACACAGACCGTGCACTTCAATAGGGATAAAGAGCCGCCTGGGACCGCCTCCCTCCTGCTGCACATCCCCGCCCAGTTACACAGACCGTGCACTTCAATAGGGATAAAGAGATATCTGGGACCGCCTCCCTCCTGCTGCACATCCCCGCCCAGGCACACAGACCGTGCACTTCAATAGGGATAAAGAGCCGTCTGGGACCGCCTCCCTCCTGCTGCACATCCCCGCCCAGGCACACAGACCGTGGACTTCAAGGGGCATAAAGAGCCACCTGGGACCGCCCCTCTCCGCCTCCCTCCTGCTGCACATCCCCGCCCAGTTACACAGACCGTGCACTTCAATAGGCATAAGGAGCCGTCTGGGACCGCCCCCACTCCACCTCCCTCCTGTTGCACATCTCGGTCTGCCCTCAGTGTGTGCAGATGACTGATCCCAGTGGCTGCAGAATGGTAAACATGACAGTGTGCTGAAGGCATTGGTACAATGAGGGATTAAACAGGATGTGTGTTGGGAGGAAGGAGGAGGAGGGGAGCATGGGATTGAGAGCAAGCATGTGCTGGATTTAGGGGGGGGGGGGGGGGGTTATTCGGAGGCATAGATGAAATGGATTGGGAAGTGGGGATGGAAATGTAGGTCTGAATCTATGCCTCCAATTCCCCCCTCCCCCTAATCCCATCATACCTATGCCTTCAATTTCACCCCCCCCCCCCCCCAATCCATCATACCTATTCCACCCCCCCAATCCATCATACCCATACCCCACCCCTAATCCACCATACCTATGCCTCCAATTCCACCCCCACCCCTAATCCATCATACCTATACCCTACCCCTAATCCATCATACCTATACCCTACCCCTAATCCATCATACCTATGCCTTCAATTCCACCCCCCCCCCCAATCCATCATACCTATACCCCACCCCTAATCCACCATACCTATTCCTCCAATTCCACAAATTCATGTAATTCAAATCCAGTGTATAGTGAAAAAAAAAATTGCAGGTGGTCTTGCGTGAAAGCAAATCTGTAGATACAGTTGACCTCCTATAACTAGGCATCTAATGCCGCGTACACACAATTCTGATTTTCCAACAAGAAAAGTCCGATGTGAGCGTTTTGGTCAGAAATTCCAGACTGTGTGAAGGCTCCATTGGACTTTTCCTGTCGGAATTTCCGCCAACAAAAATTTGAGAGCTGGTTCTCAAAAAAAAATTCCAATCGTCTGTAGCAATTCTGATGTGCAAAGTTCCGATGCATGCTCGGAAGCATTGAACTTCATTTTCTCGGCTCGTCGTAGTGTTGTACGTCAACGCGTTCTTGACGGTCGAAAGTTCTGAAAACTTTTGTGTGACCGCGTGTATGCAAGCCAAGCTTGAGCGGAATTCCGTTGAAAAAAACATCTGTAACGGAACGTCCCACACTCCGTTTGAGTGCTTCCGTCATATACCACTTCATATCAGTCTGGATATAGATATCAGATATTCCAGCTGCTCACAAGCACACAACGAGACTTGTTTGTCTACTGAACATGGAGTCTTTATTAGAACCAAGAATACAACCTTATATACAGTTAAAGAGGGGGGGTAACCAGAAGATAAATTAACATGAGCTAATTAACTAATCATTTACCCTGACTAGGTGACTCATAAGTATGACCTTTCAGGGTAGACGTCACGTCTCCTCGCTCACCTGCTATACAATACACATTATCATAAGTAGGGTTGTCCGGTTACCACTTTTTTAGGACCGAGTACAAGTACCGATACTTTTTTTCATGTACTCGCCGATACCGATAATTTTTTTTAAATGCAGCCATGTCTCCCCCCAAATGCAGCCTTGTGTCTCCCCCAAATGCAGCCTTATGTCTCCCCCAAATGCAGCCTTGTGTCTCCCCCAAATGCAGCCTTGTGTCTCCCCCAAATGCAGCCTTGTGTCTCCCCCAAATGCAGCCTTGTGTCTCCCCCAAATGCAGCCTTGTCTGTGTCTTACCCCCCAAATGCAGCCTTGTGTCTCCCCCAAATGCAGCCTTGTCTGTGTCTTACCCCCCAAATGCAGCCTTGTCTGTGTCTTACCCCCCAAATGCAGCCTTGTGTAGGTCTCATCCCCCCCCCCCCGCCGTCTAGTTGTTCGGCGCTCAGGGAACATAACGGCTTTCATTTGAATAGCTGTGTGTTCCCCGCCGCGCGTCGTCATATATAGCCCTTCCCCCTTGTCCAGGCACTTTGATAGACGGATCACCCATCCAATCCTGGGACGGGTGGGCTGTCTATCAAAGTGCCTGGACAAGGGGGAGGGGATATGATGACGCGCGGCGGGGAACACACAGCTATTCAAATTAAAGCTGTTATGTTCCCTGAGTGCCGAACAACTAGACGGCAGCAGCTCTCCTCCAGTGGTATGTTATACATACCCGAGGACTGCTCTGCTCTCCGCCTTCCGATCCCGCCTCGTCTCCGCCTTCCGATCCCGCCTCGTCTACGCCCCCTCAGTCTCCTCTCGGTCTCCTTTCCGACCGCTCTCCGCCCCCATTCAGGAGAAAAAATAAATAAAGTATTGGGGGAAGCATCGGGAGCATTTGCGCGAGTACATGTACTCGCGCAAATGCTCAGTATCGGTCTCGATACCGATACTAGTATCGGTATCGGGACAAACCTAATCATAAGTGTAAACACAGGACATCTTTACACAATAGCAGGCTCAATTAGCACAGAGAACAGACAGATGGCTGGAGGTGACGGCATTAGCATCTCCTTACACTGTATATTCTCAACAGTAAGAATCGGTCACTCTAATATGGCATATACAGGGTCCCCAGGCATACAGCTCACAGAGCACCGTTCCCCTAAATGCCAGGGCCCATGATCGCAAGGCAAGAGGCTAGCATTCAGTCCCCTCCAAAAGCCTCCGTCACACCATCCAAGGTTTTTCCGATCTGATTGTGTGTACAGGGCATTAGAGTATAGACCATTTCAGAAAAAAAGTGACACGAGTCAGTGGGCTGCAAATTGCACCAGCACGATCCACAGCTACGTTTTCTTACTGCCAGCTGCCAAAGTCTGCTGGGATTTGTGGTCCATTTAGCAGCAGGATTGAAGAAAACGCTTGATCCCTGTGCAACCTTTTTATTTTTCCCTTTTCTCAAAGTAATTTTCCCAAAGCATATCCATACATTCAGCATTTACCAGTGTTCACTTTTTATTTATTTTTTTGGATCGAAGGAAATAAATATTAACACTATTCATCAGAAACCCCGAAGCGTGTGACGTATTTGTGGGGTCGGAGTGTCGCTGCAATCAGGCGGCTTTGCTGAAAGCCGCTACGCCGAGCGGCTAATGATTCCTCGCCGCTCTGTGATGTGCTGTGCGCTCATTAGGTATCCAAACATCAACCTGCAGCTTTCTCTGCCCTCAAAGCTTTATCCGTCCAGTTGCCATGGAGACGAGCGCACGGTCTCCTCGCTCGGCCGCTGACGGATGCTGCTCCCAGTAGGATTGCGATTGGGGGGAGGATTATTAAATGTTTCTTGGCACAGCCCAGCACCTGCCTATCCCTTTACAGCCTTCATAAGTCGGAAGCCCACATAGCTGTTTGTGTTCATCGC
Source organism: Rana temporaria (assembly GCF_905171775.1). Taxonomy (NCBI): domain Eukaryota; kingdom Metazoa; phylum Chordata; class Amphibia; order Anura; family Ranidae; genus Rana; species Rana temporaria. Next base: position 139,845,325 of record NC_053498.1, on the reverse strand, counting down.
GTGCGTCGTGATTCTCTCTGCACATCATATTATATTTTGCCACAGTTTGAGTTCTGATGGTAAGCTTTGATTAACCTTCTTCCACAACCACAAAAAAATAAAAATGACTGCTAGCTTCTACTTAAATTATTCATTGGATTCCAAAACTGTTTCTGCTGCAGGCAGCAAAAAGTGGAAGGAAGATAAAAGCCAGGGCTGGTTGGATCCATGGATTCCTGCCGCAACACCGACTTGGGAGGATCATTCCATCTGTGTGTTTAATAACAGAACTTGAGATTAAGAGGCTTTTCCAATCATCCAGTTGGGTGATCCCCTGCCCATTGCAGCTTCACTTTCCTGCTCTTAGTTGGCAGGAGAAGAACAAACATGGCATGGTCTTCTGTTGCTGTAGCCCATCCTATACAAAGACAGCCATGTTGTGAGTTTGGAGATGCTTTCTGCACAGCAATGCTGTAAAGAGGGGTTAGGTGAGCAGCAGTGCACTAACATGTCTGGCCACTAGGGTGTCTACAGTCTCAGAATTTCTGCTTACCGGATGTTTTTCATGTCTCCTGACTCCTGAGAACTCTATACTAGAGGCCGTAGCATCTGGAAGGTCAGGATCTTTGAAATGCCAAAGTTGGTGCCTACAATCATTCCTCCTGGCAGTCATTTAAGTTCTGTATTTTAATGTTTGGAGCTGCAAACAACCCCTTTGGCAATGTTTTATGTTATACAGAGTTGGTGTATCCAAGACAGTAATTTCTGCCTACATTTGTGTAAATCAATAGATATGAGTTGGACAATGGAACTTATATTCAATACCAACTCATATAATGTTTGTTTCCTTGCCAGTTCTCTGTAGTACCGTATTTTCCGGCGTATAAGACGACTGGGCGTATAAGACGACCCCCTAATTTTCCAGGAAAAATTTTGATTTTGGCATATACTCACTGTATAAGACTACCCCCTTCCTTCTAGTCTTTCTGGAAGCTGAGTGGGAGCCAGAACAACCGCTGACAGAAACAGGCTTTTTCAAATCTCACTGTGCCATTACATTACATTACATGCCCAGACTGTGCCATTACATTACATGCCCAGACTGTGCCATTACATTACATGCCCAGACTGTGCCATTACATTACATGCCCCCACATTGCCACTGTGCCATTACATGCCCCCACATTGCCACTGTGCCATTACATGCCCCCACATTGCCACTGTGCCATTACATGCCCCCACGTTGCCACTGTGCCATTACATGCCCCCACGTTGCCACTGTGCCATTACATGCCCCCACGTTGCCATCACTTGCCTCTCGCTGTGTCATCACTTGCCCCCACTGTGCCTGAACTTGTTGCCCCCCCAGTGCAATAACACTCACTTTTTTTTCTTCCAGCGGTGACAGTCCCCCATGCTGCGAGCGTGAATGATTTCAAAGCCGCGCCTTCACTTCAGAGTGTTCTGTGATAGGCGGCACACAAATTTTCCCAGCAGCGCCTCTGTTCTGTTTTCCGCCTATCACGGACGTCTTCTCATCTCGTCCGATTATGAGAAGGCATCTGTGATAGGAGGAACACAGAACAGAGGCGCTGCTGGGAAGATTTTTGTTCCTCCTATCACAGAACACTCTGAAGAGAAGGCGCGGCTTTGAAATCATTCACGCTCGCAGCATGGGGGACTGTCACTGCTGGAAAACAAAAGTGAGTACTGAGACCGTACCCGGCGTATAAGACGACCCCCGACTTTGGATGCATGTTTTTGCATCCAGAAAGTCGTCTTATACGCCGGAAAATACGGTACCTTATCACCCCTCAGTGAATAGTTCCTTTTTCACGTTTTTGATGAATATTCTCCATAGCACTTTTTCACTCCTTGATGATTTTCACCTCTTGATGAATGTTTCCTGTAGTACTTTCTCCCTCCTTGATGAATGTTCCCTGTAGTACTTTCCCACCCCTTGATGAATATTTCCCAATTTTTTTTTTTCACATTGAGATGAATATTCTCCGAAGTACTCTCTCACCCCTTGATGAATGTTCCCCATAGTACTCTCTCACCCCTTGATGAATGTTCCCCATAGTACTCTCTCACCCCTTGATGAATGTTCCCCATAGTACTTTCTCAACTCTCGATGAATGTTCCCCATAGTACTTTCTCAACTCTCGATGAATGTTCCCCATAGTACTTTCTCAACTCTCGATGAATGTTCCCCATAGTACTCTCTCAACTCTCGATGAATGTTCCCCATAGTACTCTCTCAACTCTCGATGAATGTTCCCCATAGTACTTTCTCAACTTTTGATGAATGTTCCCCATAGTACTCTCTCAACTCTCGATGAATGTTCCCCATAGTACTTTCTCAACTTTTGATGAATGTTCCCCATAGTACTTTCTCAACTTTTGATGAATGTTCCCCATAGTACTTTCTCAACTTTTGATGAATGTTCCCCATAGTACTTTCTCAACTTTTGATGAATGTTCCCCATAGTACTTTCTCACCTCTTGATGAATGTTCCCCATAGTACTTTCTCAACTCTCGATGAATGTTCCCCATAGTACTTTCTCAACTCTTGATGAATGTTCTCCATAGTACTTTTTCACATTGAGATGAATAGTCTGTCATTTTTCATCCCTTTGTGAAAGTTCCCCCATAGCACTTTCTCACCTGTTGATGAATGTTCCCTGTAGCACTTGACTCTCAATGAACTACTGTATATAGTACTTTCTCAGCTCTTGATGAATGTTTCCCATAATTATTTTTCAACTGTTGTTTTTCGCATTAATCTGAAATATTCTACATGGCACTTTTTCACCTCCTTGATGAATGATCCCTGTATTACTTTTTCACCCCTTGTTAAAATCTCCCCATAGCACTTTCTCAACTCTTGATGAATGTTCCCCGTAGTACTTTCTCACCCCTCAGTGAATGTTTCCTAATACTTTTTCACCTCTCCATAGCATTTTCTCACCCCTTGATGTTTTTCACTCCTCTATGAATGTTCCCTGTAGTACTTTCTTAGCTCTCGATGAATGTTCCCCATAGTACTTTTTCACATTGAGATGAATAGTCTCATTGGTACTTTTTCATCCCTTTGTGAAAGTTCCCCATAGTACTTTCACCCCTTGTTGAAATTCCCCATAGCACTTTCCCAACTCTTGATGATTGTTCCCCGTAGTACTTTATCACCCCTTGTTGAATGTTTCCTAGTACTTTTTCACCTCTCTGAAAATTCTCCTTGGCACTTTATCACCCCTTGTTGAATGTTTCCTAATACTTTTTCACCTCGCTGAATATTCCCCATAGCACTTTATCACCCCTTGATGAATGTTCCCTATAGAACTTTCTCAACTCTTGAATGTTTCCTATAGTACTTTTTCACATTGCAATGAATATTCTCCATAGCACTTTCTCACTCGTTGATGAATGTTCCCTGTAGCACTTAACTCTCAATGAATGATCTACAATTGTACATGGTACTTTCTCAGCTCTTGATGAAGGTTTCCCATAATTATGTTTCAACTGTTGATGAATGTGTAGTACTTTTTCACATTGAGCTGAAATATTCTACATAGAACTTTTTCACCCCTTGATGAATGATCCCTGTAGTACTTTTTCACCCCTTGTTGAAATCTCCCCATAGCACTTTCTCAACTCTCGATGACTGTACCCCGTAATACTTACATTCTCACCTCTCAGTGAATGTTTCCTAATATTTTTTTCACCTTTCTGAAAATTCTCTATAGCATTTTATCACCCCTTGATGTTTTTTCACTCCTCGATGAATGTTCCCTGTAGCACTTTCTCGGCCCTCGATGAATGTTCCCCATAGTACTTCCTCGGCTCTCAATGAATGTTCCCCACAGTACTTTCTCGACTCTCGATGAATGTTCCCCATCGTACTTTCTCAACTCTCGAATGTTTCCTAATACTTTTTCACCTCTCTGAAAATTCTCCATAGCATTTTCTCACCCCTTGATGTTTTTCACTCCTCGATGAATGTTCCCTGTAGCACTTTCTTAACTCTCGATGAATGTTCCCCATAGTACTTTCTCAACTCTCGATGAATATTCCCCATTGTACTTTCTCAACTCTCGATGAATGTTCCCCATGGTACTTTCTTAACTCTCGATGAATGTTCCCCATAGTACTTTCTCAACTCTCGATGAATGTTCCCCAATCGTACTTTCTCGATGAATGTTCCCCATCGTACTTTCTCGACTCTCGATGAATGTTCCCCATCGTACTTTCTCGACTCTCGATGAATGTTCCCCATCGTACTTTCTCGACTCTCGATGAATGTTCCCCATCGTACTTTCTCGACTCTCGATGAATGTTCCCCATCGTACTTTCTCGACTCTCGATGAATGTTCCCCATAGTACTTTCTCAACTCTCGATTATCGTTCCCCGTAGTACTTTCTCAACTCTTGATGAATGTTCCCCATAGTACTTTCTCAACTCTCGATGATTGTTCCCCATAGTACTTTCTCATCTCTTGATGACTCTTCTCCATAGTACTTTCTCACCCGTTGATGAACATTCCCCTGTAGTACTTTCAACACTGAATGTTCCACACAGTCCCCCCCCCCTTTTTTTTTTCCTTTCTGTAAAACAAACTCCTTGTATGTATTTTTTTTATGTACTTGGCTTGTCTGGAGTTCAGCTTTAGACAAGTAAACCTTAGAGGAAAAATAACTTACTACTTCATGTCACCAAGATATCCCCAGCCTATAATATTTGGTATTCTCATCTCTGTTTGGTTTATAGGTTGGCTTCCTTCATTGTGCAAAAAATACATGTAAAGTGTTTTGAATTCCTTCCATGTCTTCTCATCTTATGCCTTTTTTTTTTTTCTCTCCTTCCGTCTTACAGGTGCTGAGGATGTGGTCATGGCTTTCTCCAGATCAGAGGCAGAAGACCGAAGGCAGTAACGACACGGCAGCCATATTTTCTTCCAAGAGCACAGATGGGCAAACCAGAGACACCACTGAATCTTTGGGGGCAGGCTGCCATATATCTGGATTGCTCTTCGCCCTCCCCCCCTTGTTTTTATGACCTCTTCCAATTTCCTAAAATATTTTTCTTGGTATTCTCCATTGTACAAACTCTCATCTTCAACCTCCCACCAACCAAACGTCAGGGGAGGGCCCAGAGCCCGAGGCATCATGGGAAAACGGAACAGCTTGGCCACCGCAGGAGCAAACTCCTCTCACCAGAGGTTCAGTCGATATTGCCGAAGCCTTTATCGCCGTGATTTATTATTTCCGCCATAACGTTTTATTTTTTGCGTTGGCGCCTCCCGTTCCTGGATAGCAATGTTTACCTACACTTGCTACTAATAACGTTTTTTTTTTTTTTTCCTTTTCAATGTGGTGTGAACCCGGAGCGGGCGTGTAACTCGGCCATGGGATGGCTGCTTTGTGGCTTCTGTGCTCACCGTCACATATTTTCATAATGACTTTTAAATTTTTGTTTTTGTAATTGCCTTTTTTTTTTTTGTTTTGTTAACATTGGCGCTTTTGGCTGTTACGACACTGTTTTCCTGACTTGAAAAAAAAAAAAAAGTGAGCGAGCTTTCTGCAGTATTTATTACAAGTGTGAGGAAAGCGCGAGCTTCACTCCCTTTTGTTATCACTCTTTTGGAAGCATGTGAGTTTTAACTTGTTAGTTTTTATTTTTTATTCATTTTTTTTTTTTTTAAATGAGCCCGAGGAAATCGCGGGACTGAGACGGCCGCGAAATTGCACCGTTTGGGACTCTGACAGAGGATGAAAGAAATACATAGTGCTGTCTTTACTGTGTTGTCGTATTGGTGTGACCAGAATTTTATTGTTTTTCCTTTTTTTTATTATTTTTGTTTTTGTTTTTTTTCCCCCCTGCGTTCTCTGTGCCATAACCGAAGTGGTTCTCAAGCCTGTCCTTGGTGTGGAAAAAATATTCTGAACCTTGTGGCGCAGCCTCTTTTGTGACTTGGACCAAAAGCTTACTGTATCGGTTGATCAGGGATGAGGCATCGAGGTACAAGAGCACTTTGTGCCTCGGTAAGGTTGCGTGTAACCTTGTAAAACTGAGAAGTTCAAAACGAAGCTAGCCATAGAGATTGTTCACAAATCGATCGATAATCGAGTAGTATGATAAGGCCTTTTGAAACTGCCATGGGTTGGATGTCTTGATCCAGCCTCCATGACTCTGCTGCGAAAATAAAAGGGTTGAGGAGGAATTTCATAGGGGCTAAGCGATGGTTTTTATTTCATTTGGCTCGGTTCACACTGCTGCGACCCCGTTGTCATGCGACCTAAAGTGATACTTAACACACACTGTTTTCATTGTCCCCTCTACTACTAAATTGCATGCAATTCTTTGCAGTGTAATTTGCACCCATTAATTTTGTATTGGCACAAATCGCGCCGCAATTGGTTTCGGGAGCGTTTGGGCAAATACGGATAGCCGCTGAAATGCTTGGTATCGAAACCGATTATCGGTATCAATGCATCCCTGATAAATGATATCAATAAACAGTTTTTAGTCGTCCTGCAAATATAACGTATTTATCGGGGTATTGCGCGCTCCGGCGTAAAGAGCACCCCTAATGTGGACCCGCAATTCCTTTAAAAAAAAAAGTAGTACTTACAGTTTTGGTGTCTTGCGCGGCGTCCATCGTCGGGTGCGGCTTCGGTGGAGTCCTCCCGGCTTCTCCCGCGCTGTCTTCCCGTTGAATAGCCGCTTCCCGCGCTCAGTTTGAATGCCCGCGCCGACATATACCGAGTGCAGTACACTCGGCCAGGCTCGGCTTCGCTCGTGCTCACGCTCTGTGACGTTTATGCGTGAGCACGAGCGAAGCCGAGCCTGGCCGAATGTACTGCATTCGGTATATGTTGGCGCAGGCATTCAAACTGAGCGCGGGTATCGGCGTATATCGCGCACCCACGATTTTCCCCTTATTTTAAGGGGGGAAAAGTGCGCGGTATACGTCGATAAATACGGTATATTTGAAATCAAATCCTTGTCATTTTGATGAAATAACGTGGTGTGTGCCAGTCAGACTGTGTCACACCCTTCCAGCCTGTGTCTTAGAATAACAGGGAGGTGAATCCTCCATTAATCCACATGTCCTGCCCCTATTGTGTTTAGCTGGTTAGTGTAGGAGGAGAGAGGGAGTGGGCTGTCATTTACCACTGTGTATACACACCCACATGTGTGACTCTATAGTCACATGGGCTGCTCAGATGTGATGGGGAGGAAACTCCCTGAGAACTGAGCATGTGCAGAGCTGACGCCACAGCTGCAAAATCCCTAGCTGATATGGGGACATGGACAGAAGGTGGAGACAGAGAGCAGCAGGATCAACCAGGTTTTAGGCAGAATACAGAAAACAAATGTTATAGTGACTGAGTGAGTATGAACGGCATGTAATACACCATTTATTCATAGTTTTTTATGATGTAGGTTTAATGTCACTTTAAGAAGTCTAGGGCACTCAAGTCGCAACAAAGTAGTGCAGGTAACATTTTAAAAGTCACTGCGGCTTGAGTCGCATTGATTTGAACGGCCGCAATTGAAATAGGTTTTTAATTGTCATGCGACTTTATGTATCGCAAGGCAGAAGGACGTCACTAGCACACACCATGGATCTACAATGTGAGTCCAAAGCTTTTTTCAGCAATCTCATTGGTATAGCAAAAAACAAGATTTCAAGGCCCCTTCATCAGGCATGAGACAAAATGTGTTGCAACAAAGAAACTATGTAAATTTCCACCAATCGGCGAGCAGAGAATTTTGTCTAAACCACACCCCCTTGACACCATAATGACCGTTATGTGTCACAAGCAAAGTCGCAGCAGTGTGAACCGGCGATTATTCTACAATAACTCAATACCTAGCGAGTACAGGAGGATTTAATATATACTTAGACTAAGATAGGACGCTCACTAAAATAAATTGGGGGTTCTATTGTTTTCGCACAGTGCTGTCAGTTTTACACTGTGAGCATGTTTACAGGAGAGCGCTGGTATAACCTCATCAGTGTGCTGCTGATCTTTTATTATCCTGGGGGGGGGGGGGGGGGTCCTTGACCCGGCCGTAACCGTACTTAACTGCACTAGAGGTCAGGGACCGTGCTGTGCTCTCTGGCAGGCGTGCCTAGATCTCGTGACAGCCTGAGCAGAATTACAAAACCTGTAGTTGGGCAAGTTTAGCTTTGCAACACCCGCGCTTCTCCGTCTGCAAAAAATAAATCTACGGGCGCGTTGGGAATTTTTTGCCATATGTGAAAAATTAAAAAGGGGGGGGGGCATCAGAGAAACTTTCCGCTAAATTGTTGGACTTTTCTTATTTATTAAAGCTGTGGATATATCTGCTGTGTATGGCAGGCTGGCGATTGGGGCATAAAATGTCGCTTCTTCCACTGTGTTTGTTAGATAATTAGGAAGCTTGATGGGTTTTAATGGCTGGTTTGCGATTGATTGCCACCCAAAGGGGGAGGTCATAAAGCTCCCACATGTTAAGATGAAGCCTTTCCTCTAAGACGGGTCATAGAGATGACCCAATTTTTTTTTTCTTGCATCACAGGTTGCAGGAAAGAAAATTGCTCGATACCCCCATCAGCACCTCCCACAGCGCTATTGTTTTCTGCTAGCAGGGGGCTCAGGGAGCCATCACGGCTGGCAGAACACTGACAGACTACTGCTAGTGGCAACAGCCGCTGGCGGGAAAGAAAATTGCTTGATGGAAGGGATAACACTAGTGGTGATTAAAGGGTTAAGTCTTCCCTATGGAGGTGTTTCTAACTGGGGGGGGGGCTGACTGGGAGTAGAGAGAGAGATCGCTGCTCCTAATCACTAGGAACAAACTATCACACTGTAGTCCCCTGACAGAAAAGGTAAAAAATATGAATATATGTACCCGGTGATTGGTTCCCAAAACAAGGACGCGAGATGGCCCCCATGTTTGGGTGACCGGTTCCCTTAAACCTTTTGCAATCTCTTACCCCGTTGCTTTTATTTTATTTGTAAATACGTTGGTTGCCAATATGACATTTTATGCTACTAAGAAGTTACAAAGCGGAGCACCCTTACCCCTTATACCAAGGTCACCTTTTTTTGCCCTTCCCCCCAACCATATCTGAAATCATTTACTTTGGATGGAAAGGCTAATTCAGTATTTATCACACGTGGTCTTTACACAGAGGTGTACAAGGAAAGAAAATACCAAATTTCTTGGTAAAAATGGAGAGAGATCGCCAATCCTCGCCGGTAACGTTGACTCGGAACAAGCATAAAAAAAGGCCGCCATAAAAATGGAGAGAGATCATCAATCCTCACCCTTAACTAGGAGCAAGCATACAAAATGGCCGCTGTAAAAATGGAGAAAGATTGCCAATCCTTAACGTTGACTAGGAACAAGCATTCAAAATGGCCGCTGTAAAAATGGAGACAGATCGCCAATCCTCACCCTTAACGTTGACTAGGAACAAGCATTCAAAATGGCCGCTGTAAAAATGGTGAGAGATCGCCAATCCTCACCCTTAACGTTGACAAGGAACAAGCATACAAAATGGCCGCCATAAAATGGATAGAAATCAACAATCCTCACCCTTAACTAGGAACAAGCATTCAAAATGGCCACCATAATAATGGATAGAAATCAACAATCCTCATCCTTGACTAGGAACAAGCATTCAAAATGGCCGCCATAAAATGGATAGAAATCAACAATCCTCACCCTTAACTAGGAACAAGCATTCAAAATGGCCACCATAATAATGGATAGAAATCAACAATCCTCACCCTTGACTAGGAACAAGCATTCAAAATGGCCACCGTAATAATGGATAGAAATCAACAATCCTCACCCTTAACGTTGACTAGGAACAAGCATTCAAAATGGCCGCCATGAAAATGGATAGAAATTGCCACTCCTCACCCTTAACGCTGACTAGGAACAAGCATTCAAAATGGCCGCCATAAAAATGGATAGAGATCATCAATCCTCACCCTTAACGTTGACTAGGAACAAGCATTCAAAATGGCCGCCGGCAGGTTGGTTTTGAGACAATCGTATCCCTGGCAGTAGAAGTCGTGTTGTGCACTGGATCAGACCGGAACGCATTGACTGTTTGTTTTGTGACTCCGTTCCTTCACAGTTGGAGTATCTTTCAGCACAACTTGGAGGCTCATCTTCCACCAGCAGTGCAGAGAGATTAAATTATCATGTAAATGGTTTGTGAGCCACTTTCCCCGGAAATGCCTGATGTCTGCACAGCGAGGAACGCTGGAAGCGAGTGTGTTTTGTCTTTTCAGATCAATGTAAACCTTAACAAAGCAACATAAAACCTGCTTATAAAACTTCAACTGCCTCCGTTTTGTTATTTGGTGAACGGGGATGAATAAATGTTGCTTTTTCTTGCACCTTTCAGTGAAATTAAATATGAAGGAGGTCATCATGTAGGGGCAGGGTTTGACAAGGTTCTAGTGGCAAGTTTGCCAGCCTGGGCGCCAGGTCACTAATTCTAGTCGCAATTGCGACTAGAATTAGTGACCTGGCGCCTAGGCTGGCAAAGCTGGGGTATCCTGTGCTCGTCGGCCACCCACCCGCGATTGCGTCGGGCCGTGGCTTTGCGGCCTATGCTTCCCAGAGGCGTTCCGGCCTGGATGGATGAAATGAGAGAGTATGCAGACTGTCATGGAGCCGCTGCAGAGAGCACAAAGATAGGCGGTGGGCACTCCGCCTCCGGCCGCCTCTCGCTCTGGGGATTTCCTCTGAGGGTGCGGGGCCACTATACTTATCTGCTCTGTTGGAGTGGATTTGCACAGAGTAGCCCAGATCCTCCTCTTCTCGAGTCCCTCTTTGGCGCTCTCGGCCCCTCCCTCCTGTTAAGTGCCCCCCCACAGCAAGCAGCTTGCTATGGGGGTGACCCAAGCCAAGCCGCTCTGTGTATACAGTCAAACATGGAACTGTGGTTCAGCCCTGCCCCCACTCTCTCTCCTCATTGGCTCACTGACTTTGACAGCAGTGGGAGTCAATGGTGACTCACTGCTGTCTCAGCCAATGAGGGTGAGTCCCTGGGCAGCCGAGACTCTCCTGCAACATCGCCGGATCTAGAGCAGGAATCCTCAAACTATCGCCCTCCAGCTGTTGTGGAACTACACATCCCATCAGGCATTGTAAAACTCTGACATTTGCGCAGCGGTCTTACAAGCGCACTTTTTTGGGAAAAAAATTACACTTTTTTAATTAAAAAATAAGACAACATTAAAGTTATCCCCATTTTTTGTAATATTATGAAAGATAATGTTACGCTGAGTAAATTGTTACCCAACATGTCACGCTGCAAAATTACGTCCGCTCGTGGAATGGCGACAAACTTTTACCCTTTAAAATCTCTATAGGCGTTGTTTAAAAAATTCTACCGGTTGCATGTTTTGAGTTACAGAGGAGGTCTAGGGCTAGAATTATTGTTCTCGCTCTACCAATCGCAGCGATACCTTACATGTGTGGTTTGAACACCGTTTACATATGCGGGCGCTGCTCACGTATGTGTTCGCTTCTGCGCGCAAGCTCGTCAGGATGGGGCGCGTTTTCTGGATCCTTACTCTTTTAGCTGGCTCCTAGATTCCAAGCAAATTTGTCAACCCTGTTATACTCTGCAATGTGACAGCAAAAAAAAATTGGGTTTACATAAAGATAAATACAACTTCTGGCTTTGCAATCACTTTAATGCAATATTCTTTTTTATTGGATTACATTTCTTCTACCTGTGGTTACGCTCTGCTATGTCTGGAAGGGAGACTGTGTGCTGCCTGTTCAGTAATATTACAATTGTTCTTGCAGCCCAGGCAGGTCACTTTCCTTCAGAAGTAAGTCGTTCAAAGTCGCCGCCGGTGATACTATTCAGAGGAGAACGCGCAGCGGACGCAACCTCCCATTGTGAGAAGCGAGGGTGGAAAAAGACTGCAGACGGCTCTATTATCTCAGTATTGGGAATGACTAATTCACAGCTCGCCCGCCTGCCACCCCGAGGCCACACTTCTGTCACTGCCTACCGACACCAGCAGATTATACTTGTGCCGCTGAGAGACGCAATTCATGATACTCGCTCAACGCCAACAAGCAATGCTTCTACTGAGAGCGCAGAAAAAAAAAATCCACCAATGTACACCACTTAGATGATGAGATCGCTGCCGTCCCTTGCCATATGTAATGTGTTAAATAGGTGGGATAAATAGTCTGAGAGCGCCAAACCAAATGGCTCAAAAGTTTCATTATAAAATCGGATTATAGCAGGAAAAAGACCAACACATTTCAGGTGTCAAATTCCCCTTTCCTCAGGGCTCAGATTTTGTAATAGGGGGCCAGATTCACGTACACTAGCGGCGGCGTAACGTATCCCGTTTACGTTACACCGCCGCAAGTTTTCAGCGTAAGTGCCTGATTCTCAAAGCAATTACCTGTAAACTTGCGGCGGTGTATCGTAAACAGGTCCGGCGCAAGCCCGCCCAATTCAAATGGGGCGTGTACCATTTAAATTTAGGCGCGCTCCCACGCCGGACGTACTGCGCTTGCTCCGTTAGGAAATTCCCGCCGTGCTTTGCGTGAAGTGACGTAATTTTTTTGAACGGCGACGTGCGTAACGTACTTTCGTATTCCCGGACGTCTTACGCAAAAAAAAAAAAAATTGGGAAATTGGAAGCGGGAACGACGGCCATACTTTAACCTGGCTCGTGTAAAGTTAAGGCAGGTAAAACGAGCCTTAACTTTGCGACGGGAAAAAATTACTAGCGACGGCGTAACGAATGCGTGGATCACCGTAAATGCTCATTAGCATACCCGACGCAGGAAAACGACGCGAACTCCACCCAGCGGCGGCCGAAGTATTGCAGCCTAAGATCCGAAGGCGTACCAAGCCGTAAGCCTGTCGGATCTTAGCCAAAAGCCGTCGTATCTTGTTTGTGAATCACAAATCAAGATACGACGCGGCAAATTTGAAAATACGCCGGAGTATCAGTAGATACTCCGGCGTATTTGTTCTGTGAATCTGGCCCAGGATTCTTAAGCCTAATTCCAAACGATCAGATTTTTGTCCGAAGGGTGTTGTTCGTGAATACACATGGCAGAGCTTTTTCAGCCAACTTTCACGAAACTACGTGTTTTTTCTGCTCTTTAGCGCCACCCTTTGGGCAACTTCTGCTAATGTTGTCTTACGATTAGAATTGGTTCGGAGAATGCGTGTTTGTACTTTGGATTTTAGTCCGAAAGGACTTGTGTACACACGATCGGATAATCCGACGCAACACATTTGTCGTCGGACAATTTGAGAGCATGACCATCCAACAAATGTTGTCGGAAATTCCAGCAACAGTTGTCCGATTGGAGTATACAGACGATCGAATTATCCGACAAAACACTACCATCGGACAATTGTTGTCGGAAAATCCGATCGTGTGTACAGGCCTTCACGATTTGAAAATCGGATGACAGATCGTCCATTTTGGTTTTTTGCAAGCTAGTCACATATCGAAAATTGAGCGGTTATTAACTACGTCTGCAGAATGGCACGGCTGGGTACATCCACGTACAGGTACGTCCTGTACTAGTACCCAGCCATGGGTCACGGCACGCTCCCGTGACCCGGTCCGAAGCTCCGTGACCTGGACCGCGGGACTCGCGGACGCGATCGGTCCCAGGAGCTAAAGAACGAGGAGAGCCGTGTGGCGGCAGCATTGATCGTGTCATCCCTTTTATAGGGGGACACAATCGATGACATCACACCTACAGCCACACCCCCCTACAGTTGTAAACACAGATGAGGTCATACATAAATAACCCCATCAGCGCCCCCTTGTGGTTAACTCCCAAACGGCAACTGTCATTTTCACAATAAACAATGCATTTTAAATGCATTTTTTGCTGTGAAAATGACAATGGTCCCAAAAAAGTGTCAGAAGTGTCCGCCATAATGTCGCCATTAGTAGTAAAAAAAAAAATGTATAAAAATGCAATAAAACTATCCCCTATTTTGTAAACGCTATAAATTTTGCGCAAACCAACCGATAAACGCTTATTGCGATTTTTTTTTTTTTTTTTTTTTTTTTTTTTACCAAAAATAGGTAGAAGAATACGTATCGGCCTAAACTGAGGAAAAAAATGTTTTTTTATATATATTTTTGGGGGATATTTATTATAGCAAAAAGTAAAAAAATATTGTTTTTTTTTTCAAAATTGTCGCTCTATTTTTGTTTATAGCGCAAAAAATAAAAACCGCAGAGGTGATCAAATACCACCAAAAGAAAGCTCTATTTGTGGGGAAAAAAGGACGCCAATTTTGTTTGGGAGCCACGTCGCATGGCCGCGCAATTGTCAGTTAAAGCGACGCAGTGCCGAATCACAAAAAGGGGCCTGGTCTTTTACCTGCATTTTGGTCCGGGTCTTAAGTGGTTAAAGTGACAAATTCAACAGAATAAGTGATGTTGTAGTGTATTACTATTGTATTTTGGGATGACAGCTGTACTGATTGATCACTTCAGCCCTGGAAGAATTTTCCCCCTTAATGACCAGGCCATTTTTTTGCGATGCCGTGCTGCGTTGCTTTAACTGACAATTGTGCGGTCGTGCAACGTTGTACCCAAACAAAACTCACTTACTTTTTTTCCCCCCCAGACAAATAGAGGTTTCTTTTGGTGGTATTTGATCACCTCTGCGGTTTTTAGCGACCATTTTGAAAGAAACCCAATATTTTTAACTTGTTGCTATAATAAATATAAAAATTAAAAGAAATGAATGTCTTCATCAGTTTAGGCCAATTTGTATTCTTCTACATATTATTGGCAAAATAAAAGCACAATAAGCGTATATCGATTTTTTTTTTTTGCGCAAAGGTTATAGCGTCTACAAAATAGGGAATATATTTATGGCATTCGTTTTTTTTTTGTCTTTTTTTATTAGGAATGACGGGGACTGCGACATTGCAGCAGATGGATCGGACACTTTAGAAGCTTTTTTTTTTTTATTTTTTTTTTTTAGGGCTATTGCCATTTATACAGCGATCAGAGCTAAAAATAGCCACTGATTACTGTATACATTTTCCTGGCAGGCAAGGGGTCAAATGTGTTCCCTGGGAGGTGTTGCTAACTGTATGGGGGATGGGCTGACTGGAGGAGGAGAGAGAGAACGCTGTTCCTGATCACTAGGAACAGACAATCTCTCTCTCCTCCCCTGACAGGGTGGGGATCCCCATTCTGCCTGTTTCTGGAGTGATCGCGAATGGCTGGCAGACAGAGTGCGCTGGTTGGCGCTGCCGCTCCTTAATGGGCGCTTGCGCCCACAAATTGCTGTGTATGCGCCCGACGTACAATAACGCCGATTTGCGCAGGGGAGCCAACTTGCTGCAGTACAACTGCGGCAGGCCTTCAGTTACTAGTTAAAGTGGTTGTGATCCCTCCCCCTGAAGCTACACCTACAGGTAAGCCTAGATTAAGGCTTACCTGTAGGTGTTTGCAATATCTCCTAAACCTACACGGTTTAAGACAGGGATATGCAATTAGTGGACCTCCAGCTGTTGCAGAACTACAATTCCCATGAGGCATAGCAAGACTCTGACAGCCACAAGCATGACACCCAGAGGCATGATGGGACTTGTAGTTTTGCAACAGCTGGAGGTCTGCTAATTGGTTTAGGAGATATTTGCCAAAAGGTATACACCATTGTCTACGGCGCATGCGTGCCGTAGACAATGGCGCAGTGATGATCCCATTTATAAAATCGGCAATGCCGGAGGGGGACACAAGGACGGCTTCGGGGGCTTTGATCTAAGGTAAGTAATGCATAATGAGCTAGTATGCTAGTCATAGTAGCTCATTATGGCTTTGTCTTGCAGGTGTTTTTTTTTTTTTTGCAACCGCTTTAAAGTGATTGTGATATATTTTTTTATAACCAAACATGTCATACCTGAACTGTGCAATCCCCAATCCTCCTCTTCTCGGGTCCCCTGACGGCGCTCCTGGCTCCTCCCCCCTACCGGGTGCCCTTCATAGAAGCCATTTCCTATGGGGGGGAATCGTTTCCGAACCGCACTGTGTGTCTACATAGACACACACACAGCTTGGCCCCGCTCTCTCCTCAGGCTTTGATTGACAGCAGCAGGAGCCAATGATTTCCGCTGCTGCCTCCGTGTCGATTTGAGGAGAGAGCAGACGCAGACTGTCGGCATCCAGGGCCGATCACTTTCAGGTGACTGCTGCATGATCAAATTACGTGCAAGCGTCCTGCGATTGGCTGCGGGAGTCGGTGTGAATGTAGCCTTCAAGCTAGGATTTCACTGTATGGCCATTGATTGCTCAATGCTGCCACGTAACAATGACACAAAGTGAACTGTAGACGGCGTGGGATGATGGGGCTTTCCCATGACGGTAATTCTTGTGTCCTCGGGCACCAGACAACATTGATTTGTCAGAACCTGTAGCCTTGGAAGCTTGGCGCAGGGTGTGTCCGGGACGGGATTGGAACATCTGTAATGTGCTCATCAGACAAGTCCTGTCCTGTCCCTACAGCAGGAAATGGTGGGATTCCGATAAGAAAAGATCTTTACTGCAAGGATTCTGTATCCTTGAATACAAGGCTTCTCGTCTGTACCAGCTTTTATTTCTACAGATACATGTAGAATTGGTTGAGAAGAAGAAGAATTATTGAATAGATTGCCGCCTATTGGTCAGATTTTCAAAACTATGGCTCAGAGGCATAGGTGTGCGCAGCATATGGCATGAGGGTGTGCACCCCAAAGCTCAAACACACATGCGTACCTACATGCGTGTGTGTATATACATATAGGGCAGTAGGGCAATGGACAGTGTCGTTAGAGCAGTGAACAATGTCAGTAAGGCAGAGGTTGGTGTCAGTAGTTTCTTTTTTATATATTTTTAATATTACTTTATCATTTTTTACAATATTTATCTTACAATAATTTTTTTTGTTATTGTTTTTTTACTATTTTATTTAGGTGCCCCATTGGTGGGCTTTGGTGAAATATCAGGGGTCAAAACAGACCCCTGATGTCTCACTTTCCAGATAGAGAAAGGGACTGAGGACAGAGATTCCCCCAGTCCCTTCCTTTGTAGCTAAGCGGAAGGGTGGATTTGCCTAGTACAGGGTCATTAGGGTGTTCCCAGGCACACCTGGCACACCCTGTGCGCACACCTATGCTCAGAGGCCATCTCTGGCATTGTTTCTCTCTCACTCTCTTCTTTATTATCCTTAAAGCTGAATTCCAAGTATGGATATTTTTGCACAGTCACATTGTTTAAGCTTGGACCAATGTAAGCATATGTGCCATACAGGGGCGTATCTACTGCGAGGCAAACAAGGTGTTTGCCTTGGGCGGCAGAAGGAAGGGACATGGTCATGTCCAGTAGCTCAAGATCAGTGGCGGCTGGTGCTCAAAATTTTTGGGGGGCGCAAACAAACTAGAAAAAAAATAAAAACTGTCAAGAGCAACCACTGTACCCATAAATTGCCGCCACTGTGCCATCAAACACAGCTACTGTACCCATCAATTGTCTCCAGTGTGTCCCATCAATTGCCGCCAGTGTGCCCCATCAATTGCCGCCAGTGTGCCCCATCAATTGCCGCCAGTGTGCCCCATCAATTGCCGCCAGTGTGCCCCATCAATGGCCGCCAGTGTGCCCCATCAATGGCCACCAGTGGGCCCCATCAATTGTCTCCAGTGTGCCCCATCAATTGCCGCCAGTGTGCCCCATCAATGGCCGCCAGTGTGCCCCATCAATTGCCGCCAGTGTGCCCCATCAATTGCCGCCAGTGTGCCCCATCAATTGCCGCCAGTGTGCCCCATCAATTGCCGCTAGTGTGCCCCATCAATTGCCGCCAGTGTGCCCCATCAATTGTCGCCAGTGTGCCCCATCAATTGTCGCCAGTGTGCCCCATCAATTGCCTTCAGTGTGCCCCATCAATGGCCGCCAGTGTGCCCCATCAATGGCTGCCAGTGTGCCCCCCGCCCGGCACTTACCTGTCTCAACGCTGTCCTCCACGCTCCGAGTCTTCCATGTCTTCTTCCATCCTCTTCCTATCATCTCTGCTATGATTGGATGCCAATCACAGCGCCTGTCGCTTCAGCCAATCAGCTGACAGACCCGAGCACCTGATTTGTTGAAAGGCGGCTCAGTGTTAGGGAAGCGATTTATTCGCTTCTCTAACACAACACTGTGAAAAAAGCAAACACAGAGCATTGCGCCCACTGTTTACCATTTTGGAAGCCTATGGCTCTAATCAGTGGTGTAGTGAGTAGCACTCTCGCCTTCTAAAAAAGACAACGGTCTGATGGACCGTTTTCATCGGTCAAAACCGATCGTGTGTGGGCCCCATAGGTTATTTATCCATAGGTTAAAAAAAAGTCAACTTGCTTTAAATTTAACCGATGGATACCTAACCGATAGAACAAAACCGATCGTTAGTAGGCACAACCATCGGTTAAAAATCCACACATTTTCAGAATCCAGTCGACGCATTGCTTGGAAGCATTGAACTTTGTTTTTTTCAGCACGTCGTCGTGTTTTACATCACCGCGTTCTGACACAATCGTTTTTTAAACCTATGGTGTGTAGGCGCGACGGACCATCAGTCAGCTTCATCGGTTACCCTATGACAACGGTCCTTCAGACTGTTCTCATCGGATGGACTATCGTGTGTACGAGGCTTTAGGGATGGGTAAATCTACAGGAGGTGGTAGGATCTTCCTAATCCTTTCAGACTGGGCCATACATGTCACTGTTAATATATCGTTGGCTTTATCTTTGCATTGTCCATTGACACAGACATGGCTTGGCTATTCATTCTAAGCTGGACCAGGGCATGGAAATTCCTTGTGTGCAATGAAGGGGAAGAAGAAGCTGGATGATCTTCTGACTTGTGGGAAAGGGCAGGTGGAAAAGGTCATCTCTGATTCCTGTAAATCATGAGGCTGAAAGAAGATCAGGGGGGGTGGGAAATCCCAGAATGAAGGGGCACCTCTATGTATGTCATGCAGGAGAAGATCTCCCACCCATCAGCTGTTCTAAAGAATCCCAGTATAAAGCTGGTCATACATACTTGGGGCCAGATTCACGAATAATTACGGCGGCGTAACGTATCCCCTTTACATTACGCCACCGCAAGTTTTCGGCGTAAGTGCTTGATTCACAAAGCACTTGCCTGTAAACTTGCAGCGGAGTAGCGTAAAGCCGTCCGGCGCAAGCCCGCCTAATTCAAATGGGGCGTGTACCATTTAAATTAGGCACGTTCCCGCGCCGAACGTTCTGCGCATGCTCCGTTTGGAAATTTCCCGCCGTGCTTTGCGCGAAATTACGGCGCCCCGACGTGTTTTTTGAACGGCGACGTGCGTAGCGTACTTTCGTATTCCCGGACGTCTTACGCAAAAAAAATATTATTTTGAAATTCGATGCGGGAACGACGGCCATACTTTAACATGGCTAGTCTAAATCTTAGCCATGAAATAGCAGGCTTAAGATTGCGACGGGAAAAACCGACTAGCGACGACGTAAGAGAATGCGACGAACGCGCGTACCTTCGTGGATCGCCGTAAACAGCTAATTTGCATACCCGACGCGGAAAACGACGCAAACTCCACCCAGCGGTCGCCGAAGTATTGCATCCTAAGATCCGAAGCTGTACGCCTGTCGGATCTTAGCCAAAAGCCGTCGTATCTTGTTTGTGAATGACAAATAAAGATACGACGCAGCAAATTTGAAAGTACGCCGGAGTATCAGCAGATACTCTGGCGTACTTTTTCTGTGAATCTGGCTCTTGGATCTTGGTTTGGATGTCATCGTTGACTAATTTCATTCAAAGGCCCTTAACATTTTTGTCTGGACCTTCTACTTGAGTGGATTGCCAGACTTGTTAAACCCGGTTTCTTTATTGCTTATGAAATCAATAAATGAATAATGCAAAGCATTTTTTTATTTATAAGTGCATTGCATATTTAGAAGTACAATGGAACCTCGGATTACGAGCATAATCCGTTCCAGGAGAAGCTCGTAATCCAAAGCACTGGCATATCAAAGCGAGTTTCCCCATAGCAGTCAATGGAAACAAAGATAATTTGTTCCGCATTGCCTTCTATAGCATGCAATATCGCATGTGGCCAGAGGTGGGGGGGTGCCAGAGAGCCTTGTAAACACACGGAAAGGCCCGAGGACAGCTTGGCTGACCTCGGAAAGGCTCGGGAATGGAGTATTTTCAAGTATTTCTGAACAGCTCCACTCAGCTCCTCGCACCTCTGGCCAAATGCGGCCCTGTACACCGTTTTGGCTTGAATTCTGCTTGTTTTGCGAGACAACACTCACAAACCAAGTCAGGATTTAAAAAAAAAAAATGCTTGTATTGCAAAAACGCTTGTTAACCGCGTTACTCGCAATCCAAGGTTTCACTGTATATTTATATATATACACATTATGCAGGATTTATATAGCATTGACATCTTACGCAGTGCTTTACAACATCAGGGCAGACAGTACAATTGCAATACAATTTAATACAGGAGGCACCAGAGAGCCCTGCTCATTAGAGCTTACAATCTAAGAGGGAGGGTCAAGAGATACAAGTGGTAATAACTGAGCTAATGGAAAAAAATAAACAGACAGTTGTTATCTAGAGGCCCGATAGGCTTCTCTGAAGAGATACGTTTTCATGGATCGTCTGAATGTGGAGTAGGAGATAGTCGGACAGATTGGGGTAGAGAGTTCCAAAGGGTATGAGAGGCTCTGGAGAAGTCCTGGAGGTGAGCATGGGAGAAGGTGACAAGGGAGCTAGAGAGCAGGAGGTCTTGGGAGGACCAAAGAGGACAATTTGGTTGGTATTTTGAGACAAGGTTAGTGATGTAGCTGGAGGCCGAGTTGTGAATGGCTTTGTAAGTTATTGTTGGTATCTGACAGACGTGAGTAGGAGGAGAGCTGATCGGCTGCTCTCCTGACAGGTGGGGTCTGTGCTGATTGTTCATCAGCGCAGCCCCCCTTGGGTGTCCGCCCAGGACCACCAAAATGCCGCCGGGACCACCAGGGAGGGCCGCCGCCGGGATCTCCAGGGAGGGCCCCACCACACTAGACCACCAGGGAAATGCCAATCAGTGCCCATCCACAATGATCACCAGGGATGCCCATCCATGCCATCTATCAGTCCTGCATATCAATGCCCAGCAGTGCTGCCTATCAGTGCCACCCATAAGTACCCATCATTGCAGCCTTTCAGTGCCCAGTGTCGCCCATCAGTGCCACCCATGAGTGCCCAGTGTCGCCTGTCAATGCCCATCAGTGCCGCTCATTGGTGCCACCTTTAGGCTGCATTCACACCTGAGCGTCGGTCGTTCGGACGTTTTTTTTGGGCGTTTTTTTTCTGGCGTTTTGTCGCGCATATTTATGCTTATTTGCGCGTTTATATACAGCGTCGTCCGACGTTTTTGTACTTCAACATTTTTTATTTTAGCCAATTGGAAAAATGATCATCTTTTCATCACTTGTTGCTATGTTGGTAGATTTGTTTAATCTTCTGCCTGGGTGAAAAGTTCTATTGATTAAAGCGACAAAACGCCTGTAGCAAACGCTCGTTGTCGCGCTAGTCGCTTGAATCGAAGGTTTCCATTACTTTCTATGGGAAATGGAAACGCTCAAATACGCCCAAACCGCCCGATACGCGCGACAAAAAAAGGGTCCGGAACTTGTTTGAGCTTCAGGCGTTCGGCGTGCAGATGTGAACCATCTCCATAGGGCATGGGTGCTCAACCTGTGGCTCTCCAGCTGTTGCGGAACTACAATTCCCATGAGGCATTGCAAGCCGCTGACAGGTACAAGCATGTCTCCAAAAGGCTGAGGCATTATGGGAATTGTAGTTTTGCAACAGCTGGAGAGCCACAGGTTGAGCACCCATGCCATAGGGTATAATATACTTATTTACAAAATGTTCTAACGGAAACAAAATGTATTATTTTTTTTGAATTTTGAAAAAAAAAAAAATTTTTTTTTATTTGTTTAGCAAAAATAAAAAGCGCAAAGGTGATCAAATACCACCAAAAGATATCTCTATTTGTGGGAACAAAATGATAAAAATTCTGTTTGGGTGCAGACAGTGCAGCATGACTGCGCAATTGTCATTTAAACAGCAACAGCGCAGAAATCTGAAAATTGGCCTGGGCAGGAAGGGGGTTAAGTGACGGTATTGAAGTGGTTAAAAAAACAAAAAAAAAACAGACTTTACGACCCTTTAAGCCCTGGTTCACACTGATGTGATTTTGGATGCGTTCCAGTACACATGCAATCGCATGGCAAATGAATTAACATGATCTTCTATGGAGGCCGTTCACACACGCACATTATATATATATATATATATATATATATATATATATATATATATATATATATATATATATATATATATATATATATATATATATATATATATATATATATATATATATATATATATATATATATATATATATATATATATATATATATATATATATAAATATGCGAATTAACCATTGGAAATTTAAACAAAGGTTTCAAAAAGGAAAATTGTTGGCACCCCAGACATTTTTCCTGAAAATCAAGTATTTCTCACAGAAAAGTATTGCAGTAACACGTGTTTTGCTATACACATGTTTATCCCCTTTGTGTGTATTGGAACAAAACAAACAAAAAAAAAAGCAAATTGGACATGATGTCACACAAAACTCCAAAAATGGGCTGGTCAAAATTCTTGGCACCCTTTTAAAGTTGTGGGCCATTATGCAGGTAAAGGACCAGGCCCCTTTTCGCAATTCGGCACTGTGTCGCTTTAACTGACAATTGCGCGGTCGTGCGATGCGGCTCCCAAACAAAATTGGCGTCCTTTTTTTCCCACAAATGGAGCTTTCTTTTGGTGGTATTTGATCACCTCTGCGGTTTTTTGTTTTTGCGCTATAAACAATAATAGAGCGTCAATTTTGAAAAAAATGCAATATTTTTTACTTTTTGCTATAATAACTATCCCCCAAAAATATATAAAAATACTTTTTTTTATCCTCAGTTTAGACCGATACGTATTCTTCTACCTATCTTTGGTAAAAAAAAAAAAAAACGCAATAAGCGTTTATCGATTGGTTTGCGCAAAACTTATAGCGTTTACAAAATAGGAGATAGATTTTAATTATTTATTTTTTTACTACTAATGGCGGCAATCAGCGTTTTTTTTTTTTTTTTTCGTGACTGTGACATTATGGCGGACACATCGGACAATTTTGACACATTTTTGGGACAAAAAAATGCTATAAAAATGCATTGTTTACTGTGAAAATGACAATTGCAGTTTGGGAGTTAACCACTAGGGGGCGCAGTAGGGGCTATATGTTTTTCTAACGGTAGGGGGGGCGGGGCTGGACGTGTGACGTCATTGATCGTGTTTCCCTATATTAGGGAACACACGATCAATGAAGCTGCCACAGTGAAGAACAGGGAAGCTGCGTTTACACTCACCTCTCCCCGTTCTTCAGCTCCGGTGGACCGATCGCGGGACTCCGGCGGCGATCGGATCCCGCGGTCACGGAGCTTCTGACCGGGTCGTGGCTGGGCACTTAAAGAGGACGTACAGGTACGTGCTTGTGCCCAGCCGTGCCATTCTGCCGACGTAGATCTGCAGGAGGCGGTCCTTAAGAGATGGTTCACATCTCCACGCCGAACGCCGTACGCCTGAAAACAAGTCCCGGACCTTTTTTTTCAGGCGGCTTTCAGCGTTCGGCATAGGAGATGTGAACCATCTCCATAGAGGGGGTAAGGCTGCATTCACAATCGCGGCGTTTTGTCGCCGCAAATCGCGGTACAAAACGCCGCAATTTGTCGCCGCAATTCGCGGGACATAACGCTGCGATTTTGTCCCGCCAAGGTGTGAATGCAGCCTAAGAGGTTAAGAACTGCAAAGTACATGGGCCAACTAAACAATCATTTCAGTTCAGAAGAAGGCAGACCCTCATTAACTAGAAAGGGGGTCCATATTTATTATAATTATTAAACCTCAGAATGTAAACATTTTAATACAGGGATTTGTTCGAGACTTTTCTGTGGTTAGTAAGGAATTATTCCCCCCCCCCCAGAAGAGGCAATGATGACCGGAGTTGCCCAGGCAACTGATGGAGGCTGTGAGAAGCTGGACGTCCCTTGCATGCGCTGCTTTCAGCCTAATGAGCGATGTGATTATGTAAAAAAGATGAAAAGATCTTCGCTTAGAACATTTTTTTGGAGACTGTACTTCTTTTTTAAAGTATATCTAAGAACCAAACTTTTTTTTTTTCATTTTAGACAAGTTAAATTGCTGTCAGGTGTTTTTTTTTTTTTTTTTTTATGCCATGAGTCTCATTATGGAGCTTTTCCTTCATTTTCTGCCTTGTAGACTCAACATGGATGTAATGGGGGCGTGTTTTATGTAAATACGTCGTGACCCGACGTAAACGACTTTTTTTAACTGCGTATGCGCCGTCCCTGGGGGTATCCCAGTGCGCATGCTCGAAATTAAACTGGAACCAGCCAATGCTTACGACGGTGACGTCATTCGACGCAAATTCCTATTCGCGAATGACTTACGCAAACAACGTAAAAAATTCAAAATTGTACGCGGGAACGACGGCCATACTTAACATTGAGTACGCCTCAGAATAGGAGCTTTAACTATACGCCGGAAAAAGCCGAACGCAGACGACGTAAAAACAATGCGCCGGCCGGACGTACGTTCGTGGATCGCCGTAAATGGCTAATTTGCATACTCGGCGCAAAATTCGACGGGAACGCCACCTAGCGGCCGGCGGAAAAAATGCACCTAAAATCCGACGGCGTACTAAGACGTACGTCAGTCGGATCTAGCCCACATTCAGGCGTATCTTGTTTTGTGAATACAAAACAAAGATACGCCGGCGCATCGCAGAACTTACAAGGTGTATCAATAGATACGCCGCCGTAAGTTCTTCGTGGATCTGGGCCTATAACTCTAATCAGGTGCTTAAAAAAAAAAATACCCCCGCCGCTGTAATTCATGCGCCCGGCGACATGAAAGTGGGTGGCTGCGACGGCCGTGGATAGATTCATTCATAGCATGAGCTCTATCTATTCATATAGGGGGTGGCGTGGATAGAGGGGGCGGCGCCACTAATGGACGGGCCTCCACTGTTCAAAAGATTTCTCTTTCAAAAATCTTAAAGCGGGGGTTCACCCTAAAAAAAAAAAAATTCTTTATCTACCATACAAACGAGCATACTAGCGTCAGCTACAGTATGCCTTTTTTATTTTTTTGCGGTTTAATCCGTAACTTTTGTTTCAGACTCCGGCCGGGAAATGGGCATTCCTATGAAGAGGGGAACATGATTGACGTCCAGCTATGGCGCGTCATGCCTTCTGAAAAGAGCCGAATTAGGACGCGGACTTATACGGCGCCTGCGCAGTCAGCTCCTAGTCTGTGCGCAGGCGCCGTGAAGAGCCGAGTCCTACTCCGGCTATTTTCGGAACGTGTGACACGCCATAGCCGGCCGTCAATCATGTTCCACTCTTCATAGGAACGCCTACTCCCCGCGGGAGTCTGAAACGAAAGTTACGGATTAAACCGCAAGTACAGCGCAAAAAAAAAAAAAGGCATACTGTAGCTGACGCTAGTATGCTAGGTTGGATGGTACAAAGTTGTGTTTTTGGGTGAACCTCCGCTTTAAGAATATTCGCTCTAAATTTCGCACCATTAGTGGGCCACAGCAACAGCCAATTTTCATTCCGGCCATCGAATTCAATCGATTGGGCACGTTGGAAATTTTTTGAAAGACAAACGATTTTTTAATGAATGATGGGAGAATCGTGCAAGAAATTTAAAAATCGAAAAAGAAATGAGCATGAGCGCAACAAAAGAGAAATTCCCAGCCACGAAAATTATTTTTTCTGTAGCAACAAGAGGTGAAATTGAAGGTTTGGTTGGTCGAATTTCCAAATCAATGGTGGTTTCGCCATTCCAAAACGCAAAAAAAAAATCAGATTTTTTGAAAGAAAATGTGTTCAGAATTCTACCCATGCACAAGACAGGAAGGGCCAGATCCAGGAAGCAGTTACGCTGGCGTATATATTGATACGCTGCGTAACTTCTAGGATGCTCCGGCGTATCTTTTGTTTTGTATCCACAAAACAAGATACGCCTGAAGCTGGGCTAGATCCAACTGACATACGCCGTCGGATCTAAGGTGCATATTTACGCTGGCCGCTAGGTGGCGCTTCCGTCGATTTCCGCGTCAAGTATGCAAATTAGCTAGATACGCCAATCCACAAACGTAAGTCCGGCCGGCGCATTTTTTTACGTCGTTTCCGTAAGGCTTTTTTCGGCGTAGCGTTACCCCTGCTTTATGAGGCGCAGCCAATGTTAAGTATGGACGTCGGGACCGCGTCGAATTTTACGTCGTTTGCGTAAAACGTTCGCGAATAGGGCTTTGCGTAGAATGACGTTCACATCTAAAGCATTGGCTTGTTGCGGGTTCATTTGGAGCATGCGCACTCGGATACCCCCACGGACGGCGCATGCGCCGTTAAAAAAAAAATGTCATTTACATGGGGTCAAGATGTATTAACATAAAACACGCCCACATCTTATCCATTTGAATTGCGCGCCCTTACGCCGACACAGTTACACTACGCCGCCGTAACTTACGGCGCAAATTCTTTGTGGATACGGGAAATACGCTGGAAGTTACAGCGGCGTAGTGTATCTGAGATACACTATGCCGGACTTAAAAAACGTGGATCTGGCCCAGGAAGTGCGTTACTGACAAGAACACCAAGTGAAAATAAAAGGGAAACAGAGCCTAAATCAAAAAAGCTGCGATATTTACATTTTTGGGGGGTTTTGGATTTAATACCACTTTAACCGAAAAAACCTGTACACCTGCTGCTCGAAGGAACATCCCTGGAATCCGGGGGCTGTTGGCAGTGGTTATTTGGGGCAGACATTTGATTTATGATGTATAACCAGCTGCCTAAATGTCTGCCTTCAAGACGGTGAACCGGCAATAGAAAAGCGATGTGTCGCCAGTTCCACCGTCCGGGACAGACGTGACCCCTTGTAATAACTAAGTGGGCAGCTGATGACACATATGGAGGGCAGGCACAAACATTTAAAATGCTAAATTTTAACCTTAACCAATTGCTTACTGGGCACATATACCCCCTTCCTGCCCAGGCAAAATTTCAGCTTTCGGCACTGCGTCGCTTTTACTGACAATTGCGCGGTCGTGCGACTTGGCTCCCAAACAAAATTGACGTCCCTTTTTCCCCACAAATAGAGCTTTCTTTTGGTGGTATTTGATCGCCTGTGCTGGTTTTTATTTTTTGTGCTATAAACAAAAATAAGAGTGACAATTTAGAAAAAAAAACACAATGGCCCGGATTCACAAAGCACTTACGCCGACGTATCTCGAGATACGCCGCGTAAGTGTAAATATGCGCTGTCGTATCTGTGCGCACAAAACTAGATACGCCTGAAAATAGGCTTCCTACGACCGACGTAACTAGTCTACGCCGTCGTATCGTGGGTGCATATTTACGCTGGGCGCATTTGCCGCTCCCATTGATTTTCTATGCACATATGCAAATGAGGGAGATACGCCGATTCACGAACGTACTTGCGCCCGGCGCATAATATACGCGGTTTGCGTAAGTCGTATGTCCGGCGTAAAGTTATTCCCCATATAGGAGGCGCAAGTCATGCAAAGGTATGGACCAGGGAACACAGCCGTCGTATTTTACGTTGTTTACGTAGTACGTGAATATGGATAGGCGTAGATTACGTTCACGTCGTAGGCAGTGATTCGACGTATCTTAGGCAGTTGTTTTGACGCGATTCTGAGCATGCGCACTGGGATGCGGCCACGGGACAGCGCATGCGCCGTTCATTTTAAGTACTTCTATGACGCTTGGCATGGGGTCACGCCTCATTAGCATGGCTCACGCCCACTTCCACCTACGCCGGCTTACGCCGAGGAAACCCAGCGCAGATTTGAGAGCGAGTGGGAGCAAGTGCTTCCTGAATACTGTGCTTGCCTCTCTGTGCTGCATCGGCGTAGCGTATATTCGATACGCTACGCCGGCATAAATATGCGCCAATGTATGTGAATCCGGGACAATATTTTTTACTTTTGCTATAATAAATTTCCATTTTTTTTTTTTTTTTTAAAAACAATTTTTTTCTCAGTTTAGGCCGATACGTATTCTTCTACATATTTTTGGTAAAAAAAAAAAAAAAATCGCAATAAGCGTATAGTGACTGGTTTGCGCAGAAATTATAGCGCTTACAAAATAGGGGACATAATTAGGATTCATTTTTTATTTTTATTTTTTTTACTAGTAATAGCGGCGATCTGCGATTTTTATTGGGACTGCGACATTATGGCGGACTCATCGGACACTTTTGGGACCATTCACATTTATACAGTGAACAGTGCTATAAATATGCACTGATTACTGTATAAATGTGACTGGCAGGGAAGGGGTTACCACTAGGGGGCGAGGAAGGGGTTAAATGTGTACCCTGGGTGTGATTCTTACTGTGGGGGGAGGGGACTGACTGGGGGAGGTGATCGACCTGTGTCCCTATGTACAAGGGACACAGCATTTTTTTTCCTCTCCCTGACAGGACGTGGACTATGCCCGGGACAGTCCCGCATTTTGCAGGTCTGTCCCGGGCACCTTCATTCCAGGACAATACAGTGTCCCGCAATGAAACTGACACAGCCACCCCCCGGGCCAATCTGATGCCCCAAAAAAGGCCGCCACATCACTGCTTTACTCACTGACAGTACTTGTCCTGGCTGGGAATGCCTGGGGGAGCCCAATCCCGCCCCCTGCTTGTGATTGGAGAAATCATAAATCCTGCCTCTTGTGTCCAATCACTGTGCTGTGATTCGTTACACCACAAGCTGATTTTTGGGAAGGGGGGGGGGGGCTGGGTGTCCCTGAATGGTAGTTTGGAAATGTGGTCACCCTTATGATACAAGAGATTGTCAGAGACTATGGGCACAATACAAGAGATTGTCAGAGACTATAGGCATGATACAAAAGATTGTCAGAGACTATGGGCACAATACAAGAGATTGTCAGAGACTATAGGCATGATACAAGAGATTGTCAGAGACTATGGGCATGATACAGGAGATTGTCAGAGACTATGGGCACAATACAAGAGATTGTCAGAGACTATGGGCACAATACAAGAGATTGTCAGAGACTATGGGCATGATTATGATACAAGAGATTGTCAGAGACTATGGGCACAATACAAGAGATTGTCAGAGACTATGGGCATGAGACAGTCAGAGACTGCAGACACCATACAAGAGATTGTCAGAGACTAGGGACATGATACATGAGACCGTCAGAGACTGCAGACATGATACATGAGACAGTCAGAGACTGCAGACATGATACAACAGATGATCAGCTGTTAAAAACATTATTCAGCAAGATTGCGGATACACCAGCTTTCTTTGTAAAGTTTTGCATTGCTCTCAGAGGAGGAAGTGTTAATCCAGGACAGGTTAGCTGGATTGCAAAAAAAAGCTTAATTTTACGCATGAAAAAACTCGCTATTCCTGGGCGCCAAGAGATCCCAGCCACGCAGCAAATCTGTGATGCTTATATAGAGATAAAGACAGTGTTCAGCAATTCCACTAAACCTTCTACATGGTAAATGGAATCTGAATGCTGGGATATATAATTCTTATCTTGGTGTACTATACGGAGCTGTATAACACGGAACAAGGTACACAAAAAATGTCCAAACAGACATTTACCCAAAGAGGCCCTCATGCTCTCTCTGTGCAGCTTTATGGCATCAGATTTTTAATGTGCGGGGTCTAAGAGAGTCCAACATAACAATGACAGCGGGGTATTGGACTCACGTCTTGGACCACATCTCTTCCCCAATGGCCCACCCAATGCTGCAACTCCCAAGGTTCTTCTTCCTGAAAATGGTGAACTCGTTGGCCCTATAGAAGGCCCCAAGAAGATTTACTATTATATGCCTGTAAAGCCATTTTTCGAAGGTAGAAGTCTTCCACTCCACCAAGAATTGTTGGATATCTCTGGTCAATGCTGTTCTACCTCTATATAGGGCACTAGAAGAGTGTCACCCAAAAAATGTTTGCACCCATAAAGGTCTGGTCTTCCTGGTGTGCATCTTCTGACACAACCATCTCATAGTCTATGTACATAAAGATGGCCTAGGCTAGAAGATTGCCAAGACCCTAAAACCGAGCAGCAGTACGGTGGCCAAGACCATACAGCGGTATAACAGGACAGGTTCACCAAAAAAGTTGAGTGCAGGTGCTCAGCGTCAGAGGTTGTCTTTGGGAAATAGACATGTGAGTGCTACCAGCATTGCTGCAGAGGGTGGGGGCCAGCCTGTCAATCCTCAGACCATACGCCGCACACTGCATCAAATTGGTCTGCATGGCTGTCGTCCCAGAAGGAAGCCTCTTCTAAAGATGTTGCACAAGAAAGCCCGCAGTTTGCTGAAGACAAGCAGACTAAGGACATGGATTACTAGAACCACGTCCTGTGATCTGATGAGACCAAGATAAACGTATTTGGTGTCAGATGGTGTCAGGCGTGTGTGGCGGCAACCAGGTGAGGAGAACAAAGACAGGTGTGTCTTGCCTACAGACAAGCATGGTGGTGGGAGTGTCATGGTCTGGGGCTGCATGAGTGCTGCCGGCACTGGGGAGCTACAGATCATTGAGGGAACCATCAATGCCAACGTGTACTGTGACATACTGAAGCAGAGCATGGCACTAGATGGCACCAAGTACCATACTTATCTCCACCTAGTGGGTGCATGTGGTATTGTTAATTTTAAATCAATTAACAATATTTAACCAGCACAGGAAATAGCCTAATAACATTTGTTTTTGTACTACTCACACAGAAGTAACGTGCATGAACTTTCACTGGAAGAATGCTTTGCAAATGTTTTTTTAAATACACCCCATAGTGCTTGTATTCAACCTCTTCATTGCACAGCCCATATTATGTAGGATCACCACGAAGAAAAAGTTGCCACTTTATCATAAGAGTTTTTCTTTCTGCTTCAGAAACATGAGCAGTTTAGCTGATGAGGCAGCACATTTTCCTATCCAATATCAGCAATGCCTAGACTTTAGTTGGCATCACTTTTTTTTATATTTCTGCCTAGGGACAGAAACACCTGGGGCCAAATTCACATAGATTAGCGGATCTTTAGATCCGCGTAATCTATGTGATTTACGATCCGCCGGTGCAATTTTGTGAGGCTAGTGCATGATTCACAAAGCACTTACCTCGAAACTTGCACCGGCGGATCGTAACTCCCCCGGCGGAATTCAAATTCCGCGGCTAGGGGGAGTGTAGTATTTAAATCAGGCGCGTCCCCGCGCCGATTTAAATGCGCATGCGCCGCCGGCTAAATTTCACGTCGTGCATTGCTCACACTGACGTCGCTGGGACGTCAGTGGTTTCGGCGTGAGCGTAACTTGCGTCGGGAAGAATTCTGAATCGGCGTACGCAAACGACGTTAAAATTTAAAACTCGGCGCGGGAACGACGGCCATACTAAACATAGGATACGCCGCAGTTACCCCTGCTATAGGGGTAACTATCCGTCGGAAAAAGCTGAACGCAAACGACGTGAAAAAAAGCGAGGGGCGGGCGTTCGTTACTGAATCGGCGGTTCTCCTCATTTGCATATCCGACGCGTAAAAATCCGAGGCGACACCTAGCGGCCGGCGGGAGATTGCAGCCTAAGATCCGACGGTGTAAGTCACTTACACCAGTTGGATCTAAGGGAGATCTATGCGTAACTGATTCTTATGAATCAGTCGCATAGATCCGACCGTCGGATCTCAGAGATACGACGGCGGATCTCTTGATGAATCTGGCCCACGAAGAATAGACAAGGTAACATTTAGCATACTGCAACACACAAAGAAAGTTCTTTTAATTCATTGATTACACAAGGACATCCATACACTATACTATTCAAAAAAAGTAGCCAGAATATCTCTCCTTATGAGGTCATGTCTCCCTGTGCCCACACCCTTGAGAGTAAACTCCAGAGAAGCAAAGTTGGTACACGGAGTTGGTGTTTCATTGTAAGTAAATGATGAGTAACGTCTGTGGGAGAAGAGAGACTGGACTGTATTACACATGCAGGATGTGATTCATGCGACATCATGATTCAGTGTCACTGTCCCTCTGTAGAGAAAACCTTTCCTAAAAAAAACTCCCAGTCAAGCCCTATGGCATCTACACTACCTTTCATTAACACGTCCAAGAGCTCGTTCTGATGTACGGCAGCCCTTGACGCCCTTTGGAAAGTGGCGCATGTGCTAGAACCAATCCCCCTGCAGTGCAGCCGGAGAGAAAAATAAGAGGAGAAGCTGGCAGCGCTGCAGGAGGAGTCAGAAGTGGGTTGTTGTTTGGTGGTGGTTTGCAACAAGACAGTATAGCCGGCCCTCCAGCTCTGCGGGTGCCTGGGCCCACCTTTTGAACAGACGGGGCCCAGTACACGAAGGCTGGCTGTGCTGCCTCATCTGCACCCCTGGGCGTATGGGTGCGGGTAAGTGACTCCAAGCACAAACAGTGTCCATAAAGTGCCACACACCGACACACCTGTCAAATAAGGATGACTGGCTCTGTTCATGACTCATTCATGGCGTATAGGCCTCAGCACCCATGTGAATGAGGCTTAAGGGTTGTATTTCAGAAAGAAGGGGGTGGGGAGCACTTGGTAGCTCAAGCCATATAAACCAATGGCCCATTCACAGTGTAGGGAGCCTCAACACCCATGTGAATGAGGCCTAAGGGTTGCAATCCAACAAGCAGAGGGTGGGGGGCACCTGGTAGCTCAAGCTGCATAAACCATTGACCCATTCACGGTGCAGGGGCCTCATCACCCATGTGAATGAGGCCTAAGGGTTGCATTCCAAAAAGCAGAGGGTGGGGAGCACCTGGTATCTCAAACCCCATAAACCAATTGTCCATTCATGGTGTAGGGGCCTCAGCACCCATGTGAATGAGGCTTAAGGGTTAGATTTTATAAATTGGGGTGGGGAGCACCTGGTAGCTCAAATCCCATAAATCAATGGCCCATTCATGGTGTATAGGCCTCAGCACCCATGTGAATGAGGCCTAAGGGTTGCAATCCAGAAAGCAGAGGGTGGGGGGCACCTGGTAGCTCAAGCTGCATAAACCATTGACCCATTCACGGTGCAGGGGCCTCATCACCCATGTGAATGAGGCCTAAGGGTTGCATTCCAAAAAGCAGAGGGTGGGGAGCACCTGGTATCTCAAACCCCATAAACCAATTGTCCATTCATGGTGTAGGGGCCTCAGCACCCATGTGAATGAGGCTTAAGGGTTAGATTTTATAAATTGGGGTGGGGAGCACCTGGTAGCTCAAATCCCATAAATCAATGGCCCATTCATGGTGTATAGGCCTCAGCACCCATGTGAATGAGGCCTAAGGGTTGCAATCCAGAAAGCAGAGGGTGGGGGGCACCTGGTAGCTCAAGCTGCATAAACCATTGACCCATTCACGGTGCAGGGGCCTCATCACCCATGTGAATGAGGCCTAAGGGTTGCATTCCAAAAAGCAGAGGGTGGGGAGCACCTGGTATCTCAAACCCCATAAACCAATGGTCCATTCATGGTGTAGGGGCCTCAGCACCCATGTGAATGAGGCTTAAGGGTTAGATTTTATAAAGTTGGGTGGGGAGCACCTGGTAGCTAAAGCCGCATAAACCAATGGCCCATTCATGGTGCAGGGGCCTCAACACCCATGTGAATGAGGCCTGAGGGTTGCATTCCAGAAAGCAGAGGGTGAGGAGTACCTGGTAGCCCAAACCCCATAAACCAATGGCCCATTCATGGTGTAAGGACCTCAGCACCCATGAGAATGAGGCCTAAGGGTTGGATTTTAGAAAGTGGGGTGGAAAGCACCTGGTTGCTCAAACCCCATAAACCAATGGCCCATTCACTGTGTATAGGCCTCAGCACCCATGTGAATGAGGCTTAAGGGTTGGATTTTAGAAAGTGGGGTGGGGAGCACCTGTTAGCTCAAGCCACATAAACCAATGGCCCATTGATAGTAAAGGGGCCTCAGCAACCATGTGAATGAGGCCTATGGGTTTGATTTTAGAACGCGGGGTGGGGAGCACCTGGTATCTCAAACCCCATAAACCAATGGTCCATTCATGGTGTAGGGGCCTCAGCACCCATGTGAATGAGGCTTAAGGGTTAGATTTTATAAAGTGGGGTGGGGAGCACCTGGTAGCTAAAGCAGCATAAACCAATGGCCCATTCATGGTGCAGGGGCCTTAACACCCATGTGAATGGGGCCTAAGGGTTGGATTTTAGAAAGTGGGGTGGGGAGCACCTGGTAGCTCAAATCCCATAAATCAATGGCCAATTCATGGTGTATAGGCCTCATTCACATGGGTGCTGAGGCCTAAGGGTTGCAATCCAGAAAGCAGAGGGTGGGGGGCACCTGGTAGCTCAAGCTGCATAAACCATTGACCCATCATTCACGGTGCAGGGGCCTCATCACCCATGTGAATGAGGCCTAAGGGTTGCATTCCAGAAAGCAGAGGGTGAGGAGTACCTGGTAGCCCAAACCCCATAAACCAATGGCCCATTCATGGTGTAGGGGCCTCAGCACCCATGAGAATGAGGCCTAAGGGTTGGATTTTAGAAAGTGGGGTGGGAAGCACCTGGTTGCTCAAACCCCATAAACCAATGGCCCATTCATGGTGTATAGGCCTCAACACCCATGTGAATGAGGCCTATGGGTTGGATTTTAGAAAGCGGGGTGGGGAGCACCTGGTTGCTCAAACCCCATAAACCAATGGCCTATTCATGGTGTATAGGCCTCAGCACCCATGTGAATGAGGCTTATGGGTTGGATTTCAGAAAGCGGGGTGGGGAGCACCTGGTATATCAAACCCCATAAGCCAATGGTACATTCATGGTGTAGGGGCCTCAGCACCCATGTGAATGAGGCCTATGGGTTCAATGATAGAAAGTGGGGGGTGGGGAGCACCTGGTAGCTAAAACCCTGTAAACCAATGGCCTATTCATGGTGAAGGGGCCATAACACCCATGTGAATAAGGCCTAAGGGTTGGATTTTGGAAAGTGGGGAGGGGAGCACCCGTTGGCTCAAGCCACATAAACCAATGGCCCATTCATGGTGAAGGGGCCATAACTACCCATGTGAATAAGGCCTAAGGGTTGGATTTTGGAAAGTGGGGAGGGGAGCACCTGGTAGCTCAAGCCGTATAAACCCATTCATGGAATAAGGGCCTCTGTACTCGTGTAAATGAGGTCTTCACACACTGTCCAAAAAAATAAGAAAAGCTTCAGCTTGAGTTGGCCTTGATGTGTCTCTCTTTACAAAATTCCGTTACCTCGTAGATTTAATGGACAGGCTCTCACAACATCTCTGTACAGTTTAAGAACTTTGTTCTCCACCGTCTTATAATTTTCCTTGTCAATCCATCTGCCTGCATGTCCTAATGTCCAAGTATCTTCAGGATCAAAATATACAAACTACAATCGATGAATGCAGCAATGACCAAAAAGGATAAAAAGACTCTGACTTTCAAAGCATGCTGCCTGCATCTACATTTCAAAGCCTTCGATTGTTACTTTAAAAAAAAAAAAAAAGGAGAAAAACTTTACATATTTCCATTCCTCTAAATGCGGGATGATGGCGATACGCTTGGCGTTTAAACGGAAAAAAAAAACAAATATTTCAGGATTACAAGCAGAAATGTTTTAACTTTCGTCTTATCTTCCGCTGTGGTAAAGAGGATATGAATAATTCAGGAGCTGAAAGGTAAACCGGGTGACCTTGACTGCTGATAGGAAGGAAACGGAATACATTTTGGGCCATTGCCGAAAACGAAATAAAATGTGAATCGAGCGCGGAATGATTTGTGTTTTTAACCCCTTGCTTCCTGGGCACTTAAACCCCCCTCCTGCCCAGACCAATTTTCAGCTTTCAGCACCCTCACTCTTTGAAAGACAATTGCGCAGTCATACAACATATAAAAATTTGATTTTTATCATTGTTTCCCCCACAAATAAAGCTTTTTTTGGTGGTATTTGATCACCTCTGCGGTTTTTATTTCTTTATTTTTTTAAATTAAAAAAGACCGAACTACCGGTAAAAAAAAAATACAATACCGTTTTATATTTTGTTATAAAAATTTAGCAAAAAGATAATTTTTCTCCTTGATTGATGTACGCTGATGAGGCTGCATTGATGGGCAGTGATAAGGCAGCTCTGGTGAGCAATGATAGGCGGCATTGGTGGGCACTGATAGGTGGCACTAAAGGGCATTGATAGTTGCCACTGGTGGGCAGTGTTGCCAACCTACCAGATTGAAATTTACTGGCACGACACCCGAAATTTACTGGCACAGACACGTTTTTACTGGCATTTCACAAAAGTTACTAAATTACATTTTTAGGTGCACATTTTAGTATTTAGGCTACAAACAAGTACGCTAGGCAAATAGCAATGTGATTTAAGGTAGATATTAAGGTAAAAAAACATATTTTTGTTATTTTCTATATAATAAGGGCAAATTATTTAGGCACATCACCCCCTGCCTCTATCCCCCTCTGCCACCAATACCCCCCTGCCTTCACCCCCCTCTGCGGTGCCACAATCTCCCCTGCCTCCAATCTCCTTCTGCCTCCAATCATCCCCTGCCTCCATCCCCCTCTGCGGTGCCAACAACAACCCCAGTCTCCATCCCCCACCCTCTGCGGTGCCACCATCCCCCTCTGCAGTGCCACTAACACCCCCTGCCTCCAATCACCCCCTTTCACTAACACCCCCTGCCTCCAATCACCCCCTGCCACTAACATCCCCTGCCTCCAATCTCCCTCTGCGGTGCCACCGCAGCCACCATCACCCCCTGCCTCCAATCTCCATGCGCAGTTCCAAGCCAAACCGATTTCGGCAATTTTTACTGGCACATTCCCGCAACCACGGACATTTATGAACGGGGGAAAAAAGTGCCCGTTTTTACGAATTGTCCGTAAAAATACGGACGGTTGGCAACACTGCTGGTGGGCACTAAGAGGCACTAATAGGTGGTACTGATAGGTGACAGTGATGGGCACTGATGAGTGGCAGTGATCAGCACTGGTAGGTGACACCGATAGGCAGCACTGCTGGGTGGCAATAATTGGCACCACTGGTGGGCACCGATTTGTGGCACTGGTGAGGCAGATGTGCCTCTTCCTCTTCGGGACCGATGTCCCTTGCACAAAAAACGGTGATCGGCTTTTTTTTCTCCTCACGCTGTCAGCGTGAGGAGAAAAAAAACAATTACCATGCGTTTGTTTACATCACATGATCAGCTGTCATTGGCTGACAACTGATCACTTGGTAAGGGGCCGGGATCAGCCCCTTAGTCCGATCTGTGATCACCCAAATCTCAGTGACTCGGGTGATCACAGCGTGCGTAGTGCGCGCCCTGCAGGGGGCACGTGCGGAGCATGCAAAGGGGAGGAAATCCATCGACAGCCTCCCGGAAATTCAGATCCGCACTGTAGCCGTCATTCGGCTATAGCGCAGATCTGAAGGAGTTAAAGAACTCCCGTTTTATATTATTTTCAGATACAGTATGTATAGCTTTGATTCCTCTCCATGGAAGGGTAGAGTAGCTAATACGCAGTGCAGTATCCAACACCCTTACAAACTATGGAGCAAAATGACAAAGCAGTATATAACTGATTCACTGATAATTTGGTCGTTTTCCTTTTTGACGTTATGGAGAGGACTGCAGTGGCAACCAGTGAAGCTCTGATGAACTCCATGCCCAAGAGGGTTAAGGCAGTGCTGGAAAATAACACACAAAATATTGACACTTTTGGGCCCAATTTGGACATTTTCACTTAGGGGTGTACTCACTTTTGTTACCAGCGGTTTAGACATTAATGGCTTTGTGCTGAGTTATTTTAACCACTTCCCGACCGCTGCATGTATATGTACGTCCACAGAATGGCACGTACATTGCAAATTGCCTTTCCACGGGTCGGGGATCCGATCGGGACCCCCCCCCCTACATGCGGCGGTCGGATACCCGCGGGGAGCGATCCGGGACGACGGCACGGCTATTCGCTTATAGCCGCTCCGTCGCGATCGCTCCCCGGAGCTGAAGAACAGGAAGAGCCGTGTGTGAACACGGCTTCCCCGTGCTTCACTGTGGCGGCTGCATCGATCGAGTGATCCCTTTTATAGGGAGACACAATCGATGACGTCAGACCTACAGCCACACCCCCTACAGTTGTAAACACACACTAGGTGAACCCTAACTCCTACAGCGCTAACTCCCAAACTGCAACTGTCATTTTCACAATAAACAATGCAATTTAAATGCATTTTTGCTGTGAAAATGACAATGGTTCCAAAAATGTGTCAAAATTGTTCGAAGTGTCCGCCATAATGTGGCAGTCACGAAAAAAAAAAAAATCGCTGATCGCCGCCATTAGTAGTAAAAAAAAATAAAAATAATAAAACTATCCCCTATTTTGTAAACGCTATAAATTTTGCGCAAACCAATCGATAAACGCTTATTGCGATTTTTTTTACCAAAAATATGTAGAAGAATACGTATCGGCCTAAACTGAGGAAAAAAAACATTTTATATATGTTTTTGGGGGATATTTATTACAGCAAAAAGTAAAAAATATTGAATTTTTTTCAAATTTGTCATTTATAGCGCAAAAAATAAAAACCGCAGAGGTGGTCAAATACCACCAAAAGAAAGCTCTATTTGTGGGGGAAAAAGGACGTCAATTTTGTTTGGGAGCCACGTCGCACGACCGCGCAATTGTCTGTTAAAGCGACGCAGTGCCGAATTGTAAAAATGCCTTTGGGCATTTAGCAGCATATTGGTCCGGGGCTTAAGTGGTTAAGGGGACAGCAAATACACTGTTATACAGGCTGTACACTCACTACTTTACATTGTAGCAAAGTGTCATTTCTTCAGTGTTGTCACATGAAAAGATAGAAGAAAACATTTACAAAAATGTGAGGGGTGTACTGACTTTTGTGATCTACTGTAACTATGTAAAACAAAGGCTGCTGTGCCTATTCCTGTGAGATCTGTTATAATTGACTTTATCTTGGACAAAAAGGGTCTTAGGAGGGCCCATTCCAAGAAAATAGAAGGGAGTGATCTCGGAGTTTCCTTGTATCTCCAGCACAATGGGGAAGATTCAGGGAAGATGTTATGTAGGAGGTTAAAGACCTTGTACCACCTGGGAAGTCGTTTAAAGCCCGACTCTTGCGTTTTACAGGCTAATGATACCTTGAGTGAAAAATATAGAATGTCTCTTTGTGAAAAAGGTTGGCTTCACACTTTTGAATGTGAAAAGAGATATCCAGAGGTAGCTTGTTACATTTTTAAGGCAAATTCAATTCTGTCAATTATTCGCCATTACTTCCAATGGAGATCCGTCATTCTTGATCTCACTCCATCATCTAACCCAGATTTTCTCAGCCTTTTACCCCAGAGGAAATCTTAATTTGAAGGTTTCCTAGAACCCCTGCTAAAACCATTTCATAGGGGGGGGGGGTCAGCGGAATGAATGTCCCTTAAAGTGGATGTAAACCCTCCATACACCCAGTGAAGAGAACAGCCTCAGATCATAAACAGAGATGAACCAAATCTCCCTACATAAGTTTTACATGTTGTAACGGTCACCACCGTTTACGACCTTCCATCAACTACGACAGCTCATCTGACACACAGACAAACCAGCAGGCCTCCCATTTCCCAGAATAACGAGACTTGCTCCGTGTTCTCTGGTTTCAAATGAAGACATCTTTAATGGTTTCTTCTCAGCTTATATACAGTACAAGGCATTAGAGGAACAATCAACTCTCCACCCACACACTAAGGCTAATTACTAAACATTCCTTCATTAACAGCATTACAAACAAAACACCATCACACAATGCTCTCTTTCTAATCCACATCCCCAGACAGACGTTCTGTCTCCAACAAGTATATTCCACACATAAACAGTATTTAGCATATATAATTAGAGGTCTGGGAGCAGACCTGGATTAACACCTGTCCGTTACAACACCTTTACACAAGGACAATGAAATGTCTTCCAGGCCCTGACTCAATTAGCATGTCACTAGTCAGGGCTAATCATAGAATGAGTCACTATTGACATCCTGCAGTATCTCAAAATCCTGCAATACGAACTATCAGTGATGTCCTATCTCATGTAATACATGAATTATGATTCACTTGCCACCCCATGCCCAAAGGGCACAGGGTGGACTCAGACCAAAGAGTTATCAGTGACGCTGACACAGGAGTATCCCCCATCCTCACAAAGTCTCTGGGTGTCCCGGGTCATTCCGTTACACATGTACACTGCCCAACAAGAATTCTCTTGCCTTTGTGGCTGTGTGCGAGTAAAGAGATGAGCTTGGGCGTATTATTTGGATATACCGTATTTATTAGCGTATAACAGGCGACTTCACTTTAAGAGCGAAGTTTCAGGAAAAAAAATAAAATGGAATAAAGAACTGTGAAGCAAAATAAGGGTCAGTGCCCATCTGCAGACCCACCATTGCCAGGAATGCACTCACCATTGCCAGGAACGCGCACTATTTGCCAGGAAAGCACTAAAAACGAGCGCCAAAAATTACAGGAGAATCTCCTGTTTACACAGCGACCTCTTTAATAGAAAGTCCACCTCCTTTGATGGACAGAACAATCGTCCAATGGTAGCGCGGGACTTCCTATTACAGAGGTCGCCCGTAAACAGGAAATACTCCTGTTTGTGTACGGCGGCGGCGCTCGTCCCGCCTCCTTCCTGTCCCGTTCCAAGGCATATACACAGGGCCGATCCGCCCTATAGGCTCACTATGTAAGCCGCTTAGGGCCCCGCAAAGCTGCGGAGGGCCCCCCAAATTACTAGAGGCCCTGCCTGGTGAGAAGTCATTTTCAGCCCCTCACCCCACTTCTCAACTCGCTGGCTGCATGGGAGAAGAGGTAAGAAGTCAGCACCCCCCCTCCCCCCGCGCTTCTCAACTTTAATGTGACATGCCTCCCCCTCCCCGCTTGCTTAGGGCCCCAGGGAGGTCAGGATCGGCACTGCATATACATCTTTTGTGGCCCTGGCGCTGGGAGATCGTCGGTGGCCACAAAAGATATACGGGGCAGATTCATCAAAGAGATACGACGGCGGATCTCCTGATCCGCCGTCGTACCTCTGAGTCCAGCCGGTCGGATCTATGAGGCTGATTCATAAGAATCAGTTCCGCATAGATCTCCCTTAGATCCGACTGGTGTAAGTGACTTACACCAGTCGAATCTTAGGCTGCAATCTACCGCCGGCCGCTAGGTGTCGTCGCTTTTTTTTACGCGTCGGATATGCAAATGAGGACAACCGCCGATTCAAGTCCGTACG
The DNA here is from genome assembly GCF_905171775.1 of Rana temporaria. Lineage (NCBI taxonomy): Eukaryota > Metazoa > Chordata > Amphibia > Anura > Ranidae > Rana > Rana temporaria. The sequence continues at coordinate 139,803,810 of NC_053498.1, read as the reverse complement.
CCCGCCCGTCGCTTTTTTTTAACGTCGTTTGCGTTCGGCTTTTTCCGGCGGATAGCTACCCCTGCTATATGAGGGGTAGCTAATGTTAAGTATGGTTCCCGCGCCGAGATTCAAATTTTTACGTTGTTTGCGTAAGTCGATCGGGAATTCTGATGGCCGCAATTGACGTAGCCGCTGCAAACAATGACGTCCTAGCGATGTCATTTGGAGCATGCGCACTGGGAAATTTCGCCGGCGGCGCATGCGCAGTTAAATCGGCGCGGGAACGCGCCCGATTTAAATTGTACACTCCCCCTAGCCGCGGAATTTGCATTCCGCCGGGGGGAGTTACGATCCGACGGTGCAATTTTCGAGGTAAGTGCTTGATGAATACTGCACTAGCCTCGCTAAATTGCACCGGCGGATCGTAAAACACGTCGATCGAGCGGATCTAAAGATCCGCTGATCTACATGAATCTGGCCCATACATGTCTAAATAACCCGGCGGGCCGTTCAAAACCAGAAAGCGGGCCGGACTTTGGACATGCCTGATGTAAGGGGCACGTGCTTACAAATTATATAGAAAAGAGAAATTCTACTCATAATCTAACCTCTATCACTTGATCACACCTTTTTTTTTTTTCATTTCTATTTGTGTAAATGTGGATATTAGCCGAGAATTCTCATTTCATATGTTGTCTTGTACTCTGTGTATTACAGCTTGTGTTTACAAAGTGTGTACAGCCATTGGTCACCCCATTTCTCCCGCTACACCAGCATGCGTCTGTCGAAAACGTAAGACATCTGGCCGGGTCAAAGACCTTTACTTTACTAACAGCTTTTATACACTTGCCATGATGTGCCCTCTACAACGTCCTTCTTCATGAAAGTGAAATGAACATTTCCCAGCAGAAGATGAGGCCATGCAGTCAATCGTTCTAATCAATTAGTAGTGACATCACCTTGCTGGTGATAGAGAAGGGTCATACGCCCGCCATGAGTGGGAACAGCATTGACATGCTGAGTTAGGTTTGTTTCTCCCAGCTGGAGACCATTGTAATCACGAGAGCATGCAGGGAGAAGAAATGGCTCACGAATGGATCATAACTCCTTTCCACTGTGATAGTGACAGAATGTCGCAGATCTTCCATAGCTCCCAACTGTCCCCGATTTCGAGGGACTGTCCCTGATTTGGAGCAATGTCCCTCTGTCCCTCATTCCTCCTCCTTTGTCTCTCATTTTGGTCTGATCTATATAGTTGTATATAAAATGCACTTTTTTAATCTTTCAAAAAGTGTTTCCCAGCGCTAAACCTTTCATCCAATTTCTAAATTTCTGCAAATTATTATTCAATATAAAGGAATAGTAGTAGTTAAAAAAAAAAAACACTAGTGGGTTTAACCACTTCCCGCCCGGTCAATAGTAAATTGACGTCCGGGAAGTGGTTCTGTAATCCTGACTGGACGTCTATTGACGTCCTGCAGGATTACGTGGGGGCGCCCAGAGCGACGATCAGTGATGCGGGGTGTCAGTCTGACACCCTGCATCTCCGATCTCGGTAAAGAGCCTCTGGCGGAGGCTCTTTACCACGTGATCAGCAGTGTCCAAACACTGACAGACGCGAGTAGAGGAGAGTCAGGCAATAAAAATAAAAAAAATGAGAATAGATGCCAATCAGTGCCCACAAATGGGCACTGACTGGCAACATGGGCACTGACCGGCCATAATATGGGATTAAAAAAGTGATGCCCAGCAATGCCATCAGTGCCACCCCTCAGTGTCCATGCCCAGTGCCCACCTATCAGTGCCCATCTGGGCCACCCATAAGTACCCAGTGTGACCCATAAGTGCCGCCCATGAGTGCCCATCAGTGCCGCCTATCAGTGCCCATCAGTGCCGCATACCAGCGCCGCCTATCAGTGTCCATCAGTGCCGCCTCATCGGTGCCCATCAGTGCCCATAACCAGGCCCGGACTGGGACAATAAATAGGCCCGGGCATTTTTGATTGAGCAGCCCATGACATGCTAACCGGCACCTCCGGCTGAGAACATGCGGGGAGGTGGAGAGCACTGGTGGGTGGTTGAGAGCACTGGGGGGTGGCAGAGAGCATGGAGGGAGTTGGAGAGCACTGGGGGGGGGGTGGGGTGGCAGACAGCATGGGGGTGGTAAACACTGTAGGGGGGTGGCAAAGAGCACTAGGGGGGTGGCAGAGAGCATGGGGGAGGTGGAGAGCACTAGGGGGTGACAGAGAGCACTGGGGGGGGTGGCAGAGAGCACTGGGGGGAGGTTGAAAGCACTGGGGGTGTGGCAGAGAGCACTGGGGGGTGGCGTGGCAGAGATCACTGGGGGAGGCAGAGATCACTGGGGGGAAGGTTGAGATCACTGGAGGGGAGGTTGAGAGCACTGGGGGGGGTGGCAAAGAGCACTGGGGGGGTGGCAAAGAGCACTGGGGGAGGCGGAGAGCACTGGGGGTTGGCAGAGAGCACTGGGGGGGGGTGGCAGAGAGCACTGGGGGGGGTGGCAGAGAGCACTGGGGGGGGGGGTAGCAGAGAGCACTGGGGGTGGTGGAAAAGAGCCCTAGGGGTGGCGGAGAGCCCTGGGGGGTGGCAGAGAGCCCTGGGGGTGGCAGAGAGCAATGGGGGTGGTGGAAAAGAGCCCTAGGGGGTGGCGGAAAAGAGCCCTAGGGGGTGGCGGAGAGCCCTGGGGGGAGGCAGAGAGCCCTGGGGGGTGGCAGAGAGCAATGGGGGGTGGAAGAGAGCAATGGGGGGTGGCAGAGAGCAATGGGGTGGCAGAGAGCCCTAGGGGGAGGTTGAGAGCCCTGGGGGGTTGAAGAGAGCACTGGGGGGTGGCAGAGAGCAATGGGGGGTGGCAGAGAGCAATGTGGGGTGGCAGAGAGCAATGGGGGGTGGCGTAGAGCCCTAGGGGGAGGTTGAGAGCCCTGGGGGGTTGAAGAGAGCACTGGGGGGTGGCAAAGAGAACTGGAGGGTAGCAGAGAGCACTGAGGGGGTTAGAAGAGAGCACTGGAGGGGAGGTTGAGAGCACTGGAGGATGGTAGAGAGCCCTGGGGGGTGGCAGAGAGCACTGCGGGGGGTGGCGGAGAGCACTGGGGGGTGGCAGAGAGCCCTGGGGGGAGGTTGAGAGCACTGGGGAAAGGTGGAGAACCCTGGGGGGGTGGCAGAGAGCCCTGGGGGGGGTGGCCGCGGAGAGGCTAGAAGAGCGGCGCGGCTTGTGCCCCACGGCTTGCAGCCTGGCGGCATCTCGGTGGCCGCGGCCCACCGGGCGTATGCCCGGTTTGCCCGATGGCCAGTCCGGGCCTGCCCGTAACCAAAGAAGAAAACGTACTTATTTACAAAAAAAATTAACAGAAAAAAATAAAAACTATTTTTTTCCCCAAATTTTCGGTCTTTTTTTAGTTGTTGCGCAAAAAATAAAAAAATCGCAGAGGTGATCAAATACCACCAAAATAAAGCTCTATTTGTGGGAACAAAATGATAAAAAGATAGTTTGGGTACAGTGTAGCATGACCGCGCAATTGTCATTCAAAAATGCGACAGCGCTGAAAGCTGAAAATTGGCTTGGGCAGGAAGGTGCGTAAGTGCCGGTATGGAAGTGGTTAAGTACTGTAATCTTTTTTAGGGTACAATTCCCCTTTAACCACTTCAGCCCTGCTGCTCAATGACCGGTCCATTTTTTTGCAATTTGGCACTGCGTCGCTTTAACTGACAATTGCGAGGTCGTGCGACGCTATACCCAAACCAAATTGATGTCCTTTTTTCCCCACAAATAGAGCTTTCTTTTGGTGGTATTTGATCATTTCTGCGGTTATTTTGGGGACATGCAAGGATAATAAAAAAACAGCATTTTAGCTTGCACATGATTGGATGATAAAAACAGCAGAGCATCCCCTCAGATCTACAGCAACTGCACTTACAAGTGCACTTGTAGTGCAAAGTGGATTTTCCTTTAGTAAATCAACACAAATATTTTGTGCATTTTTTCTCAGTTTATTTCGATATGTATTCTTCTACATATTTTTGTTAATCAGGACTACGACAATATGGCAGACACATTGGACACTTTTGACACGTTTTTGGAACCACTGGCATTTACCGGCATATAAGGCGACTGGGCGTATAAGACAACCCGTTAAATTTTCCAGTTAAAATCTTGGTTTTGGGATATACTCGCCGTATAAGACAACCCCATTCCCCCCTCACTGTGCCATTGCATGCCTCACTTCGACGATCTCCATACCTTATCCCTGGACGAGTCAGTCAGACTGCGGGCGTCTATTGTTCAAAAGCTGCGGCAAAAATTTTTTTTGGGCCCCCCCAATGAAATTTTGCTCTTTACCCCCATGCCATGCCATGCCATGTGTAAAATAGAAGAACTTTTTAAAACTCTGACCAGACCGCATGCCATGTGTAGAATAGAAGAACTTTTTAAAACACTGACCAGACCTGCACCTACAATGCATGCCATGTCACATGGCATGCATTGCAGGTCTGGTCAGTGTTTTAAAAAGTTCTTCTAATTTACACATGGCATGGCATGGCATGGGGATAGGGAGCGGGAGCCAGGGGAGGAGAAAGAAGACCTTACCTTGTCCTGTCTTGACAAGCTCAGCTCCAGCCTCCGATCAATTCTCCACCGTCCACAGTGACAGTCTGACACACACTGCTAGTGCTAGTCTAGTAGTTTCACTTGACTAAGCATAACAAGCAGGAACCACCAGGCAGCTGCACTCCACTCCACGGTCTCACTCTGATCTCTCACTCCTCCTCCCCCGCTCCTCCGATCAGGTACACTGGTGACTGGTCACTGAACACTGCGCACGCTGCATAGCAAGGGGCAGGGCCAGAGAGTCAGTGGAACTCAAGGCCCCGCCCACCTGTTGGCCGGCCCGCTCCTCGATCTAAAAAAAATGCAGCACTGCCACTGGCTGCGCGCGGCACGCCGCTGATGACACTGACAGACACTGTCTGTTTGGGGATTTTCCGCGCCGATTTACGGGCAGCACGCGGGCTTAACGGGCAGCTCTGCTTTGGGCCCCTAACAGTGACAGGGCCCTGGGCAGCTGCCCCGTTTGCCCTGCGGCTGTGATTGGCCGGAGCCGCGATGACGTCACTCGGTAGGCGTCGGTCACGGCATGCTGCTCAAGAAACGGCATGAGCAAGCCGTTTCTTCAGTGCGCATGCACCGATGACGTCAGCGCAAGCGTATATGGTACCGTACAGGTTTAGGAGATATTTACAGTACCTTATTATAAGCTTACCTGTAGGTACAAGTGGTGTAACAGGGTTTAAAACCACTTTAATGTCAATGAAAAAGAAAATAAACAATGGTACCACATGAAAAAAACACTGCATATAATAAAACCTAATCCACCTCTCAAATCCACACAGTATAGGCATTGTGTAGCCCCACAGATTGTGGGTATTAAGGAGATGAAAAGCAAGGATAAGCTTTCCGGCTGTATGGTAGATATAGTAGCCTCAGCCTGTCCTTATGCACTGTAGGGAACCATCTGTTGTTGGAATGTACATATGTAGCTGCAAGTGAAAGCCTCCCCTGTGCTTCAACAGTCACGTAATGCGGAAAGAGTATATTTATTAGTTGTCTTGGTGGGTAAAAAGTAGGGATGAGCCGAACACCCCCCCGGTTCAGTTTGCACCAGAACATGCGAACAGGCCAAAAATTTGTTTGAACACGTAAACACCGTTAAAATCTATGGGACATGAACATGAAAACTCAAAATTGCTAATTTGAAAGGCTTATATGCAAGTTATTCCCATAAAAAGTGTTTTGGGATCCGGGTCATGCCCCAGGGGACATGTATCAATGCAAAAAAAGTTTTAAAAACGACTGTGAAACAATAAAAATTAAATATTTCTTTAAATTCCGTACCTGGGGGGTGTATAGTATGCCTGTAAAGTGGAGGATGTTTCCCGTGTTTAGAACTGTCCCTGCACAAAATGACATTTCTGGGGGGTGTCCTTATTATGCCTGTAAAGTAGCACATTTTCCCCCACGTTTAGAACAATACCAAGGCAAAATTACATTTCTAAAGAAGGAAAAAATAATAATTTAAACTGCTTGCGGCTGTAATGTATTGTTCGGTCCCGGCAATATAGATGAAAATCATTGAAAAAAAAAAAAAGGCATGGGTTCCCCACCCCCCTAGCCCATTATCAGGCCCTAAAAAAAATTATTACATGCCCCTGTTAAACAGGGGCAGAAAAATTGGTGGTAGTGCCACAACACTGTAAGCCCTCATAGTTAATCTTGTTGGGCGCAGGAACGGGCCCTGCTGTGAAATATTATATCAAGAATTGAAGTGTATTAGAAACAGTGTGTAGCGCCTGGTTACTTAAAAAGTACCGGTGCTAGTTACATTTAGAAAGGAGTGTTAACTGACTCTGATCCAATTATTATGTTTTTAAACTGGGTCTCTGTCTTAGCTTGGCTGTGCTGTGGGCTGTCAATTGTTGCTGGGGTGTAGTTCCTACCCCAGGGCGATGGGTGGCAGCAGTGGACTCAAGGTTTGGGCGCTCTTCCCCAGCAGCCTATCAGGAGGGTTGAGCCTCGCTGTGCATGCTGGGGGAGGGTATTTATGGGGCAGAAGCCTATTAGTCTGGGTTCTTCTTTGGAGTGCGGCACCCACCTTCTGATCACGGCGCCCCGGCGTAATGGCCTTCCAGGCCGGGGTGCGCGTGCCACGCTGTGTTCCTGGTTCCGGGACCATGTTGGTCCGGAAAATTTGACCTGTGGCAGGGAGCCCAGTAGTCGACTGGGTTCCCAATCCTGAAGATCCCAAGCGAGATAGCTGTTCGGTGGGGAGTTCATCTGAGAAGAGCCAATGAGAGGCTGGTGATCCAATAGGGTCTCAACAAACCACCGGGGATCAAGGTAGCCAGACACTGAGAGGCTGGTCACCTGTCAGTCGGTACCTGAAAACTATCTGAAGGAGATCCAGGCGCAATTCTATCAAGGAGGATCATCTCCGTAATCACAATCACAGAGAGGGCCTGTGGCAGAGGCTTTTCCCTGAGTCCATTTCAGGAGGGTCTGTGGCAGAGACTTTTCCTGCAGTACCCCCGATTCCCATACTTCTCTTTTAAAGGGGGGAGGGTAAATCTTCCGGAGGTCAAGTGGTATTCGCTCTTCATAAAGGTTGGGCACCTCTGATCTAAGCAAATAAAGAATAAAAAATTACAGCCAATCAGCATGTAGGAACTGCTCCTTGGAATCATGCAATGACACGATCTAGCAGTGGAGGGGGCCCCAACTATACAAGGTAAAGCCATTCTGACTGGAGGGTAACACGAAGGCAAAATCTGATTGTTCACTTTGATTTCCTGTGTTGCGCACATCAGCGATGCTCTTTGCACCGTCCAATCGAATAAGCTTGAATGAGAGCCCTTCTTTAGAAGGGACGTCTGCTTTGCACATGAATTGGGAGCCCAAGGGGGGCCTCGGTGCTGCTGCTACCCAGCCAAGATGAAACAGTCGACTTCATTACTATAATTGTAATAATTGCCAAAGTCTCTGCAGTGTGATCAATATGACAAAACAACAATGAAACGCAGGAAAAAAAAGCAAACCTTCCCTTCCCTGCTGTGCAAGCAAGCAGTCATCCATGCTGTTTATATGGCATTAACAATTAGTGAGAACATATAATTAAAGGATCTCGTAATGGGGAGGCTGGCATTTCCCTCTTTTGGAGCTTTTCTATAAAAGTTGCAAAAACTAAACTGAATCTTCTCAATATTTTTCCTTTTGTGGCACGGTTGGTATATTATGACATTACATTTATGGCAATAGAATATATATATATATATATATATATATATATATATATATATATATATATATATATATATATATATATATATATATATATATATATATATATTCCTTATTTAGGGATCTGTGTAATAAACCAGAAGAACTGCACAGATGGCCACAGGGGGAAAAAAAATAATAATGAGCTGCATGGCTCTACCCATTATCATTAAAGCAGAAATCCAGAAAAAAATAAAAATAAATGAATAGCCTAATAAAAAGATAAAACTACTATTAAGTCCTAAACGAAAATAATAACATTAATTATATATATAGAAAAATATAGAAAAAAAAGCAGGGACCTTAACGGTGCAAATCGACACACAATAATTAAAAAGTCATTATTTATTAAAAGTCAATAAAATTCAAATATAACACATATTTTCAACAGATTATATATATATATATATATATATATATATATATATATATATATATATATAATCACATTGAGTATAATTGAATATTATTCAATGTGATATATGTATCTGTTGAAATTATCTGTTTTACAAGATGAATTTTATTAACTTTTAATAAATGAATGATTTTTTTTTTTTTAATTGTGTATCCATTCGCACCTTTATTTAAAAAAAAATCATAAATTTATTAGAAGTTAATAAAATTCATCTTGTAAAAATTCATCTTGTAAAACAGATAATTTCAACAGATACACATATTACATTAAATAATATTCAATTATACTCAATGTGATTATATATATATATATATATATATAAATATAAATATAAATATATATATATGTCGGCCTTGTGTAGTGTGTTGTGGTGGTTGAGAGGACAGAGAGGACAGAGAGAGTGTCATTTTTTGCAGGTAGATAGAGCAGGCAGGCAGGCTAGCCAGTTAAAGTTACAGTGTGTAGAGGATATATATACATCCCAGGTGTTGTACATATATTTTTACACTGTATAGTTTAGCTGGATCAGTTCTTCCTAATTTACTGGCAGGCAGGTGATTGTGCTAGCTGCAGTACGTGGTTTATTGCCTGTGTCCTCTGTAGTTTGCACCTAAAGCTACTTGGTGTGTACTGGCCGTGTGCTCTGTAGTTTGCGCCTAAAGATTCAGGAGCAGTGATTTTAATGATGCTTAAATGAAAAAAAAAAAAAAATGAAAAATTACTTTAAATATTGTACCTGCTGGGTGTCTATAGTATGCCTGTGAAAACGTCTTTGAGAACCCGGGTCTTGCCCGAGGGAACAAGTATCAATGGAAAAGTTTTAAAAATGGTTGTTTTGTCAGGAGTCCTGAAAAAACGACAGTTTTAAAACTTTTTGTTCCATTGATACTTGTTCCCTCGGGCAAGACCCGGGTTCTCAAAGACGTTTTACGACAATAACTTGCATATTAGGCTTTAAAAATAGCACTTTTAAATTCGAACATTCGAGTCCCATAGACGTCAATGGGGTTCAAAATGTTTGCGCGAACGTTCGGTCCGTTCAAAGGTTCTGGTGCGAACCGAACGGGGGGTGTTCGGCTCATCCCTACTTTCTAATATGTTCCTACGTTATCTGGTTAAACCTGTAAGGCCCTGTACACACGATCAGACATGTCCGATGAAAACGGTCCGCGGACCGTTTTCATCGGACATGTCTGCTGGGAGCTTTTGGTCTGATGTGTGTACACACCATCAGACCAAATTCCCCACGGACAGAAAACGCGGTGACGTGGCGGCGACGATGATGCGGCGACGTGCGCGAACCAGGAAGTTCAATGCTTCTACGCATGCGTCGAATCACTTTGACGCATGCGGGGGATTTCGGTCCAATGGTTAGGTGTACTAACCATCGGACATGTCCGACGGACAGGTTTCCACCGGACAAGTTTCTTAGCATGCTAAGAAACTTTTGTCCGCTGGAAACCTGTCCGCTAGGCCGTACACACGGTCGGACATGTCCGCGGAAACTGGTCCGCGGACCAGTTTCAGCGGACATGTCTGGCCGTGTGTACGTGGCCTAAGAGTCAAGTCAGATTTAGATAAACCATTTGTGCGTTTTATGAAAATTGAAACAAGATGTAATCCCTTCCAACTTCATGCAAATAACTCTGGCCTCCGAGCAGCACGGCATGTTTTAACGGAGTCACAAATGACAGAAGATAAAAATCTTTTGCCTTCAGGCGTGCGTCAGGATTTAAGTTATGTACGCCCAGCTCTCATCGCCTGCAGACACGACAAGTCATACTCGGCATCTGCATTTTAAAGGGATGAGCAGGTTACACCGATTTCTGAAACAAAATACAAGGAACTGGATCCGTGATGTGAAATAGCACTACTAATGCCGCGTACGCACAATCGATTTCTGATGGGATAAAATCCAATGGAACTTTTCGTCGGAATTCCGATGAAGCAGACTTCCATCAGTCTTGCATACACACTAGGGTTGTCCAGATACCGATACTAGTATCGGTATCGGGACCGATACCAAGCATTTGTGCAAGTACTTGTACTCGCACAAATGCTCCAGATGCCTGACCCGATACTTGGTCGGCGGCGAGCAGACTCTGGGCGGAGAGGGTGGGCGGATCGGGCCGCCTCAGTGGGCGGAGCGGGGTAATGGATTCAGTGGGCGGGGAGGGCGTCAGTAGGTGGATGGGGCGGCGTGGGCGGGCAGCCTCAGTGGGTGGAGCGGTCGCAGTCATCTTGGCACACCCTGCACTTGGCCACAGTAAGCCAGCAGCTGACATCTTGTTACACCCAGCCCATGTAGTTCGGGCTGGGTGTAACAAGATGTCTGCTGATACTTACTGATGCCGAGTGCAGGGTGTGCCAAGATGGGCGCTGCAGCATAGCATTTCCTCATGTCATTTATTGCTGCATTTCATGCCTGCCCTTAAGTGCCAGCCACCTGTCAGTGCCAGCCACCTGTCAGTGCCGCCTATCAGTGTCATCTAACAGTGCCAGCCACCTATCAGTGCCCATAAGTGCCGCCTGTCAGTGCCATCAGTGCCCATAAGTGCCACCTATCAGTTCCACCTGTTTGTGCTGCCCAGTGCCAGCCACCTGTCAGTGCCAGTGCCCATAGATGCCACCTGCCATTGATCATCAGTCAGTGCCATCTATCAGTGTCATCAATCCCCATCAGTCAGTGCCACCTATCAGTGCCCATCAGTCAGTGCCACCTATTAGTGCCCATCAGTCAAACTGTCACATGGCATTAAAAAAAAGTATTGGTAATCGGTATCGGCAAGTACATGAAAAAAAAGTATCGGTACTTGTACTCGGTCCTAAAAAAGTGGTATCGGGACAACCCTAATACACACACTATCCGATTAAATTCCGACCGTGCCAAAACGCGGTGACGTAAAACACTACGACGAGCCGAAAAAAATGAAGTTCAATGCTTCCGAGCATGCGTCAACTTGATTATGAGCATGCGTGGATTTTTTCCCAGATGGAGTTCCACACAGACGATCGGAATTTACTATTGTTTTTTTCAGATTTTTTTTTTTAATTTTTTGTTTTTTACACCGATGGTAAAAAGTCAGATGGGGCCCACACACAGACTTTTTTAATCGGAAAAAACGATTGTGTGTACACGACATTAGTGAAAGGGAACATAATGCTATCTCACTCTGTTGGGTTTTTTTTTGATAGTTTTTGACTAAGATATTTTACAATGCAATGTTTTAATGCGAAACAGTAAAAAAAAAAAGAAGAATTCAGAATGTCTATGATTTTTCATACTCAGTAATGACGAATTGAAAATGAAGAGAAAATCATTCAAGGTTAGAAGAGTGCACAGATAATGACCGACTCGGAGCAGCGGATCTGCAGAAGTAACAAGGTGGCAGTGAAAATTAAAAAATGTCAGTCTCCTTCCACCTGCCACCGGGGCATTGACAAATACATCATTTGGTTCAATTTCCAGGCACGTTTCAGAGAACCAAATGAACATGTGCTACTGCAGTTTAATTCTGATTCCTATGTGCATAGTTTATATTAAAGAATGTTACCCCGAAATTCATATTTCCGATATGTGTCTGTTGTACCATGTACAGTAATAAAAAAAAAAGTATCCTGTGATCTTTGTATTTATTTCTTTGTATGAAATACCTGTAGTTCCAACCAGTCCCCCTGCTTTCCTATTTCAAACTGACCACGCTAGCCATGGAAGCGTATCCATTTCAGCATAGTCAAATTTTTGGCTGCGCTGGGACATGTGCATTTCAGCCCCCTGTCTTGCACAGATGCGCCACCATAAAGACAGACTAAGGGGACTCCCCAGGCACGATATTTAACCACTTCCATACAGGCCTATTCTGGCACTCCTCTCCTACATGTAAAAATCATAATTTTTTTGATAGAAAACTATTTAGAACCCCCAAACATTATATATTTTTTTAGCAGAGGCCCTAAAGAATAAATAAACAAAGTCCAAAGTGCTGATAAGAACAAGCAATAAAGTCCAAAAATCTTGATTAACTTGTATTTGAACTAGTGAAGCCAAAAATAGAAGAAACCACCACCAACAGAAAGCACCATAAGAAATACATGCTTACCAGAAAGCAAGCATATAGGGCTTGCGGCTAAACCCCAGCCAGGGCCTTTAAACTGGAACTGCCTCCAACATCAAGGGTTAAGATCCTCCCGGTTTCCGTGGATAACAGTAAGCCACCGGGGAAAATAAAAACTCACAATAGTGATGTACTGTAAAAATATTAAATTTAATATAAAAAATGCACTTACAGAAATGTCTCTCTTAAAAGCATAAAGGATAAGCCGGCCGGCTCTCACGGACGCCCGTCCCCATGGACCGTAACGTCACACGTCAGCATGTCTCCTTGCCCGACGTACGTTTCGTCATATAATGACGTCGTCCCCAGACAACGTCATTATATGATGAAACGTACATCGGGCAAGGAGACGTGCTGACGTGTGACGTTATGATCCATGAGGATGGGCGTTCGTGAGAGCCGGCCGGCTTATCCTTTAACAAGGGGGCCCCCAGATCCAACCCCACCCTATATGAATGGGTATCGGGTAAATTGTACCCCTACCCATTCACCAAAAAAAGTGTCAAAACCACAATAGACAGTTTTTGAGAATTCCTTTATTTAAAAAAAAAAAAAACTTTTCCTCCATGGGAGGCTTCCCATCGACTGCTGTCCTTTGGCTTTGACAGCTGTTATATAGGCAAGGACGGGGCCACCTGTTGACGTAACCGGGTGACTCCCCCCTCTGACGTCACATGATGTCAGAAGGGGGCGGGGCACTCAGGTTGCCTATATAACAGCTGTCACAGCCAAAGGTTGACAACTATGCAGGAAGGGGTCCCGCTGCAGAACACACGAAAGGGTCCTGCTGTGAGACCTCAATAAAAGGTCCCCACGTTGGGAGTAAAGGGCCCTGGATCAGTGGCAAGGGCCCCGGGACGGGGTCAGGGGGGTCCTTCATATTTTCTTGCAGTGTAGGTGCTAGTTACGCTTCTGATCAGAACCCAAATAGCCAGATCACCAAACAAACGTATGTACTAATTATTATTCTGGAAGGAACATAGTCACCCTGTGCTGTGCATTTTGTTACTGAATGTCAAAAGAAAAATGAGCGCTAGTCGGGAAGAAAATCCGCTGTTTTCCTTTTCCCTCCATCATCGTGATATTAATATTCTAGCCTGTGCACCAGGAGAATAGTTCGGACGGAGAAGTTCCTTCATTACGGAGACTAAGATGTTTCTGCTCTTGACGTGACAAGTTCAAGTTGTTCGGAAAAATCTCATTAGAATGCCGTCGTTATTTTAATTTATGTGAATATATTAAAACGGACTGAAACATGCCGAGAATAAAGTTAGGTTCTTCTGCGGCGAAGGCCTGAATACAAGGGAAACCTGTCTGGGATATTATGGCCATCCTACCTGCAGTTTTCACCTGAAGATGCCCCCCCGTTCCCATATGGCCTGACATGCCTTCCGGCGCTCGGTTGCCCTTAAGACCATCACGGGGAATGTACAAATCACTACTGCCAGCACAGATGGCTGCTTACCTGCATTCCATGCATAATAAGATATTATGTCTCACTGCATGAACAATCATTAATGTCAAGGGTGCTACAAGTTCTGTGTTGTATACAAATTGTGTACATTTGCACCACTAATATAAAGCTTTGTTCCTCGGGGTAAAAAAAATAAAAAAAAAATAATAAAAAAATAAAAAGTTCTCTGTATTTGTAGAATTGCCAATTTATATCAAGACTACCGGGTAGGCAAGGGATCAAGGGCACCACATCCCGAAAGAACGAACAAATTGCAAAACTCTAATGCCCTGTGCACACGATCGGTTCGTCTGATGAAGACCGTTTTTTTTTTTGTATAATCTGTATTTATTGAAAAAAGGAAAAAAAAACATGTATACATAAACATAAGTGAAACTTACGTTAAACATGGTCCACCATGAATACATACATCAGTACAGTGCAGAGGGTACAACAGAGCAACTAAAAAACAAGGGCCCAGATTCAAAGAGATTTGCTCTTTTTTTGCGGAGGTACAGGGCAACGATTTTGCCCTGCGCCCCCCGCAAATTTGCGCCGCTGCCCTCGATTCACGGAGCAGTAGCTCCGTAAATTGCGAGGGCGCGCCGGCAAAATTGCCCGGCGTAAGCGTGCGCAATGTAAATGATCCCGCCGGGGGCGGGAATCATTTAAATTAGGCGCGTTCCCGCGCCGATCGTAAAGCGCATGCTCTGTCGGGAAACTTTCCCGACGTGCATTGCGGCAAATGACGTCGCAAGGACGTCATTTGCTTCAAAGTGAACGTGAATGGCGTCCAGCGCCATTCACGATTCACTTACGCAAACGATGTAAAATTCGAACGTCGCGACGCGGGAACGACGGGTATCCTTAGCATTGGCTGCGCCTGCTATTAGCAGGAGCAGCCTTATGCTAAGCACGCCGTACGGAAACGACGTAACTTGCGTACGCAGGGCCCGCGCAACAATTGTGAATCGGTGTTAGTATGCAATTTGCATACTATACGCTGATCACAATGGGAGCGCCCCCTAGCGGTCAACGCAAGAAGGCAGCATAAAATCTGCGTGGCATAAGAGCCTTATGCCACGCAGATTTTAGGCTGCAGTCGGCGTTACGATGTTCCTGAATCAGGAGCATTCGTAACGCCGGAGCAAGTAAGCAATTGCGCTGCGTAACCTATGGTTACACAGGCGCAATTGCTTCTTGAATCTGGGCCGCGGTACCGTTTCCAAGATAGTAAAACTGGCCCACCCCTCCCCAACTTGAATACTCGTCCTCCATCAAAAGCCTGGGGTCCTAGGACCCGACTAAACAAGGGGCCCCCACATCCCAGCGCCCAACATGGGGAAGGGGGGCTAAACGGCCTCCATCAAACCCTCCTCGACCGAAATACGGCCCATAGGCACATAGAAATAGGGGCATGAAGACCGTTTTCATCGGACAAACCGATCGGTGAAAAAAAAAATAGAACCTGTTTCAAAAATTTCGTATGGTTAAAAAACCGATAGAAAAAAAACGATCGTCTGTGGGGGAATCCATCGGTCAAAAATCCACGCATGATCAGAATCAAGTCGACGCATGCTCGGAAGCATTGAATTTCATTTTTCTCAGCACGTCGTCGTGTTTTACGTCACCGCGTTGGACACGATCGAATTTTTAACCTATGGTGTGTAGGCAAGACTGATGAAAGTCAGCTTCATCGGATATCTGATGAAAAAATCCATTGGTTCGTTTTCATCAGACGAACCGATCGCGTGTACAGGGCATACGAGATAGGGGGATTTTCAAGGTGCCAAAAACAATACGCAACAATTGAGCATTTAGAATGTATAAAAGTCCATTTTATTATCTTCACAAAACATTAAAACACCATAGAGGTATAAACTGTTAAACCATCACAGAAGAATGTGCGGCTTGAGCAATGGTGCAGCGACTTCAGCTCTACATGTTTCACCAAAATATGGCTTCTTCAGGAGTCTGCATCAAATTGGTCTGCATGGCTGTCATCCCAGAAGGAAGCCTCTTCTAAAGATGATGCACAGGAAAGCCTGCAAACAGTTTGCTGAAGACAAGCAGACTAAGGACATGGATTACTGGAACCATGTCCTGTAGTCTGATGAGACCAAGATAAACTTATTTGGTGTCAGACAGGGATGGACTGGCTATCTGGACTACAGGGAGTTTCCCGGTGGGCCGATGGCTCAGTGGGCCGGCTTCAGTGACAGAGGACCGCCGCCCCCTTTGCTCCTCTGTCTCCCCCTCCCTGCAGCGTTCACCTCCTCTCCCTCCCCGCAGCATTCACCTCCTCTCCCTCGCCACAGCGCTCACCTCCTCTCCCTCGCCGCAGCGCTCACCTCCTCTCCCTCCCCGCAGCGCTCACCTCCTCTCCCACCCCGTTCACCTCCTCTCCCTCCCCGTTCACCTCCTCTCCCTCCCCGCAGCGTTCACCTCCTCTCCCTCCCCGCAGCGCTCACCTCCTCTCCCTCCCCGCAGCGCTCACCTCCTCTCCCTCCCCGCAGCGCTCACCTCCTCTCCCTCCCCGCAGCGTTCACCTCCTCTCCCTCCCCGCAGCGCTCACCTCCTCTCCCTCCCCGCAGCGTTCACCTCCTCTCCCTCCCCGCAGCGCTCACCTCCTCTCCCTCCCCGCAGCGTTCACCTCCTCTCCCTCCCCGCAGCGCTCACCTCCTCTCCCTCCCCGCAGCGCTCACCTCCTCTGCCTCCCCGCAGCGCTCACCTCCTCTGCCTCCCCGCAGCGCTCACCTCCTCTGCCTCCCCGCAGCATCATGTAATAAAGTAGAATGGCTAATGGCTAGTGAAGGGGGAGGGGGGCCATCAGGGTTGGCCAACCAGGGGGGGGCGGGTTTGTCTGGCCGCCCACATTGGAGAAACCTGTCAGTGGGCCGGACTGGATGAAGTCCAGGGCCAAATTTTAATCCCAGTCCAGCCCTGGTGTCAGATGGTCTCAAGCGTGTGTGGCGGCAACCAGGTGAGGAGGACAAAGACAAGACGAGGGCAGAAATGCAGACCCCTTGTAATGTGTGTTGCACAAATCCTGAAGGATCATGAAGCACATGGTTGTGAATCTGAACAATAACAAGTGTACTTGCAGGTAGGTACCACAACGTTATGACTTTCTACAGTCTTGTCAATTAGGTTCCTTTCCCCGACAGACAGGCTTACTGTAAAGCCAACGCCGCTGGTGATGTGGAAATAATCTGTCCGCCATGGACTCAGTGCATTGTATACAAGGTTTTCTCCTAAGTCAATAGTGCATAGCTGCCAGAGTGAAGTTGAGATCATTTTTTTTTACTATGTACTGCTCTGCTGCACATCCCACCGCTAATATCTCAGTGTGATGAGACTGGCAACAAAGTAAGCAGCAGACCAACGAATGAAAAGCCAAATGAAAGCCAAGGTCACATCAGGAGAGATACCAGACATCAGTCTGGAGTCCCTATAGTAGGAGAAGACTGAGGCAGGCCAGAAGTCAGGGCAAGCGATTAGCAAGGAGAAAGAAGGTTTTAGAGCTAGGCTGTTGAAAACCTCATTATAAAGCGCCACATCCCTTGTATATGTATAGAATAAAAAAAGGCTGTTTTGGGACTTTTTAAGGGCACGTGAGACCAAAATATAGAAGAAATTAAATTTAATAGATTCAAATTTTAGATTGAATACATAAAAAAACATTCATATATCGGATCGATGAAATATACAAAACAGAAGTGCACATCTGATATATATCTACATGTTTCGCCTTTTTGTGGCTTCTTCAGGAGATCTTTTACAGCAGGCACTGTACATAAGAAGATCTCTACAATAAAAAAATACATATTTTATATATTACATACACATACCTCCCAACTTTCTGAGATGGGAATGAGGGACACCTATCAGCAAAAGTATGTAGGAATAGGACACACCCCTTGCCACGCCCCCTTAAAGGAGAATTGTATAAAAAAAATAAGATTGGTTAAACCCACAAGTGCTTTTTTTTACCACTACCATTTCTTTATATTGGCTTTTGGAATTTACAAATGCAGCAATTTAGAAATCAGATGAAAGGTTTAGCGCTGGGAAACACTTTTTGATAGATAAAAAGTGCATTTTATATACATCTGTATAGATCAGACCAAAATGAGGGACAAATGAGGAGAATGAGGGACATTGCTCCAAATCAGGGACAGTCCCTCGAAATCAGGAGGTATGGTATCATACATATTACATACCAGTGCATCAATTGTGTTTTTTTTTCTTGTCTGCTCAAGTCTGCAATGTCATATAAATATTCGTGTATTCTTTTGTATCTCTTGTTGTTTTTTTTTTTTGTATTTTCACTTATTGAAATATGTATTTTCTATTGTAGTGATCATCTTATATTGTCAGGGACATGGTCGTCACAGTACTGGCAATGCTGCCCAGAACCTCCATGGATGCTCACGGAGGGTTCCGAGATGTGCACGAGCGCGCATTAGCGTGCATTGACGCGCATGCGCATTACGGCGCATTTGCCGCACCGGCGAGCCAGTGGCGTGACTGACGTTGGCGCCAATGGCCCTATTTAAGTCAGCCTGTGACTGCTGGACGGCCGCTGGATTATCTATTCAATTTTCTGTCAGGTAGAATTGCGCTATTTTTGCGGAGGCGCAGGGCAACGTTTTTGCCCTGCGCCCCCGCAAATTTACTGTGCTGCCCTTGATTCACGGAGCAGTAGCTCCGTAAATTGCGTGGGCGCGCTGGCAAAATGCCCGGCGTAAGCGTGCGCAATTTAAATGATCCCGTAGGGGGCGGGAATCATTTAAATTAGGCGCGTTCCCGCGCCGAGCGTAGAGCGCATGCTCCGTCTGGAAACTTTCCCGACGTGCATTGCGGCAAATGACGTCGCAAGGACGTCATTTGCTTCAAAGTGAACGTGAATGCCGTCCAGCGCCATTCACGATTTACTTACGCAAACTACGTAAATTTCAAATTTCGCGACGCGGGAACGACGGGTATACGTAACATTGGCTGCCCCTGCTAATAGCAGGGGCAGCCTTACGCGAAAACCGCCGTACGGAAACAACGTAAATTGCGTACGCAGGGCTCACGCAACGTTGTGAATCGGCGTTAGTATGCAATTTGCATACTATACGCTGAGCACAACGGGAACGCCACCTAGCGGCCATCGCAAGAATGCAGCCTAAGATATGTGGGCATAAGAGCCTTATGCCGCGCATATCTTAGGCTGCAGTCGGCGTAACGAGGTTCCTGAATCAGGAGCATTCGTTACGCCGGGGCAAGTAAGCAATTGCGCTGTGTAACTTATGGTTACACAGGCGCAATTGCTTCTTGAATCCAGGCCTGTGTACCTAGACCTTGTTCCTTGATCCGTGCCTATCTGTTGTGACCCGGCTTGCCTTGACCTCGCTTCCTGTTCTCCTCATTTCGACCCTTGGCCTGCTTCTGGACTCTGCTTCTGCTTCCTGACCACCCGGCTCGACCCTCGGCTTGTACCTGGACCCTGCTCGTGTATGACCTTTGGCTCGCCCCTGTACCTGCTCTGGACTGACCTACCTGTGTATGACCCCCGGCCTGGCTTTTGGTATCTCCTCTCATCTAAGCACAACGAAGCTCAGTTCTGCCTGCTACAGCAATGCCTCAGTGGCTAAGTCCATCAGACTACAAGCAAGCACCTGGCCAACCGTGCTTCTGTGGGCACCGCGCTCCCCGTCTCCATCTCCAGGGTCGCCCTGCGCTCAGCCGTAAGGGGAGCCCTCTTGGCATCTTGATCTCCATCCTCGTTCCTGACATATATACAGGGGTGGGCTCCCCTTTAGACCACCCCTCCTCATCTATCCATCAGAATGTATGTGCCTCCATTGTGGGGACACTCATAGTTTAGTGTTAGGACCACAGACTCCAGGGTGCCGTAATGTGGCTCACGCATGCGTTTGCAAATGCGTGCGGACAAAACCCCTGTTTTTAACGCATACTGTTAGACAGGTTAGTTGGTTGTCTGCGAGCTGGTCAGTAAGTAGGCTTGGGTTTTTCCTGGGCATTCCCCAGGCTTTTGTTGTTACCTGTTTCAGCCTTCCAATGCTGCTTACTGAGATGGCCAGCTATAGATGAGGGCGGTGGACAAGTTTGTTTTTCCTATCTTATATACAGTGCCTGCTGTAAAAGATCTCCTGAAGAAGCCACAAAAAGGCGAAACGTGTAGAGATAAATCAGATGTGCACTTCTGTTTGTATATTCCATTGATCAGATATATAAATATTTTATGTATTCAATATAAAAATGTTGTCTATTATATTTCAATTTTTCTATATTTTTGTCTCATGTGTGCTTAAAAAGTCTCAAAACAATCTTTCTTTAAAGGTGATCAGCAGACAGTAGACAAAAGTGCATCCAGATAGATAATTTGAAACCTTATCACAGGCAGTGACACAGAGACTGACAAAACCTTAAATTCTTAGCCACGGACAAACCACTACAATAAGCACCACATCCCTTAATTTAAATAGATACAAGAGGATTTGTGGGATTTTTGAATTGCAAAAATTAATCCAGGAGGATAATATAAAATTATTTTGTTTAAACAATGATAAAAATTGTCTAAAAACAATGGATTATGACCAAGGCCTTTTATGCTGAACTGCGTCAACTGTTTTTACTTGCGTTTGTTCACTGTGGCTTGTCAAAAAAAACAAAGATTTTTTTATAGAGCAACGACCAAAGTGCAGGTATTTTTTTCTTCTAAAAACAAATATACAGCAAGTACATAAAGTATAATCCTCATGGGTACCGAACAGCAAATTAGATGGAATTCCCAACATGTTTCGCCCACAACTTGGGCTTCCTCAGGGGGATGCTGTCCACTTGAAGTACAAGCCTTCTAAAAAAGAAAGATATAACAATCATAACAATACAGAGCTTTTGACGACAGAGAAAATGAAATTTTCACAGAAAAATGGATTTAACATACATGTGCACATTCAACCCGAGGATATCCTTACTCACGCCAGTCTTTAAGAACAGTATATACTACAATCAATGATAATTCAGGGAGTGTGAAAAAGACACAGAAAACCAAAAACTGGATCACTGTACAGTACTGTGGATACAAAACAAAGATACAACGCGCAAAATTTGAAATTACGCGGCGTATCAAGAGATACGCCGGCGTAATTCTTTTCTGGATCTGCCCCATTGAGTTCAATTGCGGTCATTCATTGTTCATCGTTCGTCGCAATCTCTTACGTTGTCGCTAGTCGGTTTTAGCCATGTTAAAGTATGGCCGTCGTTCCCGCGTCGAATTTCAATTTTTTTTTTTTTGCATAAGACGTCCGGGAATACGAAACGACATAACGCACGTCGCCGTTCAAAAAAAACCTTGGGGCGCCGTAATTTCGCGCAAAGTATGTCGGGAAATTCTCACACGGGGCATGCACAGAACGTTCGGCGCGGGAACGCGCCTAATTTAAATGGTCTCCCCCAATTTGAATTAGGCGGGCTTGCGCCGAGCGGATTTACGTTACACCGCCGCAAGTTTACAGGTAAGAGCTTTGTGAATCAGGCACTGTAAACCTGCGGCGGTGTAACGTAAATGGGATACGTTACGCCGCCGCAGCAGCGTAACGTATTTCTACCTGAATCTGGCCCTAATTTCTTTATCAATATGTATTCTGCTATATATTTTTGGTAAAAAAAAAAAAAAATCCCAATGAACGTATATTGATTGGTTTGCACAAAAGTTATAGCGTCTACAAACTATGGGATATTTTTGTTTATTTTTATTCTATAAACAGTTAGAGCAGGAGCGACTTAGCTGACAAGTCGCGCTCCGTTCTGTACAGTGGAACCGTTCTAATAGGAGCGACTCAAGTTAGAAAAAGGTTCCTGTACTACTTTGGGACGACTTCAGGGCGACTTGCATTGACTTCAATACAGAAGTCATTTTGCAAGTCGCCTCTGAAGTCGTGGGCAGATCGATTGGCGAGTCGCTCGGCAAGTTGTGCTGCCCCAGTGTGAACGGGCTCTTAGTGTTGGCTTTGGACAGTGTGAAAGAGAGTGTAATGTACACGCTCAGTTTAGACAACTACAGCCAGCAACCCTGCTGGATAGCCAGAGTCCAGTCTGAATAATGTGTCCGGGTTTCAGGCAGTCTGAAACCCAGACACATGATTGCAAACTCGAAACTGTCTGGGTGAATCCCGTACAGGTGGCAACCCTACTAGAGACTGAGAGCGGTCTATGACAGCTCGGTCAGTATGCAGGGAGCATGCTCTCAGTACAGAAAACCTTAGCTGCCCACGGACGCCTATGTGTGATTTGTGACAGTGTTAAAGCCTACCCGCTTTGCCGAAACACTACTGTTATGTTTTATGTGCTTGCAAGCCAGGGAAATGTCCAAAGGCTTTATTTTATACCTATATACTTTTAATCTTTAATAAAAAAAAAAATTCCAAAAAAAATAAAGAAAGAAAGAAAGAAATGAGACCCGCAGCAATGGAATTAGTGCGGACAGCGAGGGGTTAAAAATGCATGAATGTGAAGAAAGAGATATTTCAGACTAACACTGAAGCCGACTTGTGTTGCTGAGTGTCAGAGTTTGATATCAGTATGGAATGTGTTTGTAGCTTGGATGGAATTCTAGAAGTTTGCCTCATATATATTCACAAGAGTGGAATGCTATACATGTATGCAGGGTATGCAGTAAACATGCGTGCATTGTATATTCATGTATCTATATAAATCTAGCTGTATATACTGTCTATATATATATATATATATATATATATATATATATATATATAAATAAATAATAGGGCTGTTACTAATTAAAATTTTCGTGTTCGATTAATCGTTTTTAATTATCCACTTGCCGACCGCCGCATGTATATGTACGTCCACAGAATGGCACGTACAGGCATATGGCGTACATGTACGTCCCCGCCTTTCCACGGGTCAGGGGTCAGATCGGGACCCCCCGCTACATGCAGAGGTCGGATACCCGCAGGGAGCGATCCGGGACGAGGGCGCGGCTATTCGTTTCTAGCCGCCCCCTCGCAAACGCTCCCCAGAGCTGAAGAACGGGGAGAGCCGTATGTAAACACGGCTTCCCCGTGCTTCACTGTGGCGGCTGCATGATCGAGTGATCCCTTTTATAGGGAGACTCGATCGATGACGTCACACCTACAGCCACACCCCCCTACAGTTGTAAACACACATTAGGTGAACCCTAACTCCTACAGCGCCCCCTGTGGTTAACTCATTTTCACAATAAACAATGCAATTTAAATGCATTTTTTGCTGTGAAAATGACAATGGTCCCAAAAATGTGTCAAAATTGTCCGAAGTGTCCGCCATAATGTCGCAGTCACGAAAGAAAATCGCTGATCGCCGCCATTAGTAGTAAAAAAAAAAATTAAAAAATAAAACTATCCCCTATTTTGTAAACGCTATAAATTTTGCGCAAACCAATCGATAAACGCTTATTGCGATTTTTTTTTACCAAAAATAGGTAGAAGAATACGTATCGGCCTAAACTGAGGAAAAAATTTTTTTTTTATATATGTTTTTGGGGGATATTTATTACAGCAAAAAGTAAAAAATATTGCATTTTTTTCAAAATTGTCGCTCTATTTTTGTTTATAGCGCAAAAAATAAAAAGCGCAGAGGTGATCAAATACCACCAAAAGAAAGCTCTATTTGTGCGGAAAAAAGGACGCCAATTTTGTTTGGGAGCCACGTCGCACGACCGCGCAATTGTCAGTTAAAGCGACACAGTGCCGAATTGTAAAAACGCCTTTGGGCATTTAGCAGCATATTGGTCCGGGGCTTAAGTGGTTATAAAACGCACATACAGATCCAACTACTTTAAGACCCCTTTCACACTGAGGAGTTTTTCAGGCGGTACAGCGCTAAAAATAGCGCTCCTATACCGCCTGAAAAACTCCTTCACTGCCTACTCAATGTGAAAGCCCGAGGGCTTTCACACGGAGGCGATGCGCTGGCGGGAGAGAAAAAAAAATCTCCTGTCAGCAGCATCTTTGGAGCGGTGAGAGGAGCGGCATGTATACCGCTCCTTCCCATTTAAGCCCTGGTTCACACTGGGTACGATTTGGAACGATTTGAGATGCGATTTGACATATCAAATCGCATCTCAAATCGGCGACAATTGTCGGCAATGGCACTGTCCTAATCAGTGCGACGCCGCATCTGCGATTTCAAAAAGTAGTTCCTGTACTACTTTTTGCGATTTCGGGCCGCGATTTACATTAAATTGCGGCCGAAATTGCGGCAAAATCGCGATTTTGAATTCGCAGCAGTGTGAACCTAGGCTTAAACAATGGGAAACCGCGGCAATACCGCCCGCAATGCGCCTCTGCAGAGGCGCATTGCGGGCGGTATTAACCCTTTATCGGCCGCCAGCGCGGGTTAATACCGCTAATACCGTTAATACCGCACCGCTAGCGGCCGATTCCCGCGGCAATCCCGGCGGTATAGCACAGCTATTTTTAGCTGCGCTATACCGCCACCGCGGCTCCCGCTCCAGTGTGAAAGGGGCCTTAGCTGATCTCCTTGCAGGCTGATTCCCAGCGCAGCTACCAACCACTGGAAAATGGATAGCAGGATACAAAACACACACAAAGGCGGCGCTTGATGGGAATTGCATTCCATCAGGGGTCGGCTACTTTGCACTAAGGATGAGCTCCAGCGTGTTCGCATGCTACACGTGCAGAGCCCGCAAGGAAGTCTGCACGGCGCTGCGCTAATCACAGCCAGGGAGACATTGTCCGATCTCTGCAGCCGAGCATCGGGACAATGTCTCCCTGGCTGTGATTAGCACAGCGCCGTGCACAGCCAGGCGGGCTCTGCACGTGTACTATGCGAACACGCTGGAGCTCATCCTTACTTTGCACCCGAAAGAGAAAACCAGCCTCCTGATTAATGTCAGAGAGGAAGTTGGGACCTGTGTGGGACACGACTTTCTGTGAATCAAAACAGGACAGCATTGGATTCACTGGGTGGGCGACCTGCTTCACACAGGATATAGGGCCAGATTCACGTAGAATCGCGGCGGCGTAACGTATCGTAGATATGTTACACCGTCCCAATTTTTCATCGCAAGTGCCTGATTCACCAAGCACTTGCGATGAAAACCTACTCCCGCGGTCTCCGGCGCAAGGCGGGCCAATTCAAATGGGCGTGTGCCATTTAAATTAGGCGCGCTCCCGCGCCGGACCTACCGAACGTTTCCAAACTCCCGCTGTGCTTTGCGCGAAGTGACGTCATTTTTTCGAACGGTGACGCGCGTAGCGTAATTCCGTATTCCCGGACGGCTTACGCAAACGACGTTATTTTTTACATTTCGACGCGGGAACGACGGCCATACTTTATACAGCAATACGATTGCTGTGTAAAGTTAAGGCACCAAAAAAAACTTTGCGACGGGAAACTAGACTAGCGGCGACGTAGCGAACGCGAAAAACCGTCGGGAATCGACGTAACTCCTAATTTGCATACCCGACGCTGGTTTACGACGCGAACTCCCCCCAGCGGCGGCCGCGGTATTGCATCTTAAGATCCGACAGTGTAAAACAATTACACCTGTCGGATCTTATGGATATCTATGCGTAACTGATTCTATGAACCAGCCGCATAGATAGAAACAGAGATACGACAGCGTATCAGGAGAAACGCCGTCGTATCTGCTCTGTGAATCTGGCCCATACTTCTTAATATTTGCAGACACAAATGTATTGCCTGATGCTGCACTGCACACAGTACTGAGTGGTACTCACATTTAGGGTCCTATGTTATTCAGGTATCCTACAGGCAGCGTCCAGGCCCATCCAGCTGCAGCATGATTCAACCTGCCATAGACTTTGACAGGCTGCAGGAAGCAGGGCTGTGCCTCCCAGGTGCACAAAAACACTGGGATTGAATGCACAGGTGATAGACGCTGCATGGGCAAGCAGGCTAAAATGTTTATTAACCACCTCAGCCCTGGAAGCTTTTACCTTCCTTCATGACCAGGCCATTTTTTGCGATTCGGCACTGCGTCACTTTAACTTACAATTGCGCGGTCATGCGTCGTTGTAAACACATAAAATTAATGTCCTATTCCCCCCACAAATAAAGCTTTCTGTTGGGGGGCATGGGTGGCTTCTTCGCTCACAGTGTCGGATGCTGGACGATTTTGGCCTCCAAAAAAATCAGCAATTTAACCACTTAAGGACAGAAGGTGTTTTTATCGAATAAAAAAAATATTTTCAGAAAAAAAAACAGGCTGGTTGTACCGAAAGCGATCGAGAGATTGATTTCAGTACAACAAGCCTGCCCATACATGGTGAACTGGTTGCATTTCGATCCATCTATGGCCAACTTTAAGACCCCTTTCACACTGAGGAGTTTTTCAGGCGGTACAGCGTTAAAAATAGCGCTGCTTTCCCGCCTGAAAAACTCCTGCCCAGCAACCTCAATGTAAAAGCCGGAGGGCTTTCACACTGAGGCGATGCGCTGGCGGGAGAGAAAAAAATCTCCTGCAAGCAGCATCTTTGGAGCGGTGAGAGGAGCAGTATGTATACCGCTCCTTCACCGCTCCTTCCCATTTAAAACAATGGTAAACCACGGCAATACCGCCCGCAATGCGCCTCTGCAGAGGCGCATTGCGGGCGGTATTAACCCTTTATCGGCCGCTAGCGGGGGTTGATACCGCACCGCTAGCGGCCGAATCCGGCGGCAAATCCGGCGGTATAGCGCCGCTATTTTTAGCGGCGCTATACCGCCACCGTGGCTCCCGCCCCAGTGTGAAAGGGGCCTAAGGCCCATACACACGATCTAACTTTTTGACAACAATGATCCGACGGACGTGTTTTATCGGACAATCCATCGGACAATTGTTTTCGATTTTTCAACGCTGTGAATGCTCTCAAACTTTCCAGCAACAAATGTCCGATGGAGGATAATCTGATCGTGTGTACACAAGTCCAAAGTACAAACACGCATGCTCAGAACCAATGCTAAACATCAGACAACTATAGCAGAAGTTGCCCAAAGGGTGGCAGTAAAGAGCAGAAAAAACATGTGATTTGGTGAAAGTTGTCTGAAAAAGTGCTGCCGTGTGTATGCAGAATAAGTTTACGGCCAACGCCCCTTCAGACAAAAATCCACGGAAAAGTCAGATGAAAGTCCGATCGTGTGTATGCTTGCTTTACAAGACACTGTAGGGTTTGTTAAGTTTACTATATAAAATAGTAAACGAACCCTACAGTGTCTTGTAAAGCAAAGTATTGTGGTCCCTTGAAGGCAACCATATTTTAATCTGAATCAATTTCCAGGTAATCCATGTGCAAACGTTTAAAGCATCAATGGTCCCAAATGGTGGGATCACAGCTCAATTCACTTTAAAATGAGGTCCTCTACGACATCGTTAAATGACAATCACAGTACCTTTCAGGATTTAACGTAGCTATTGTCACACCTAAGGTGACAAATTAAACTGCGACCTCTTCATTTCCTCTCCATCACATGAAGTGTGCTCTCTAGAATCAGAAACAAAGGATGCTTTAGGGTCCTTTGATTGGGTAAGAAGACGGAAACATATTATTGGAGTAACAGAATAAATAAAACTTCACATTAACAACCAATTTACTTTACAGGAAAGATTTTTTTTTATCTATACAATTTAATAAATCATGAATTCAACTTTAAAGGAATGATTTATTTTCTATACAATTTAATTTAAATCAGAAATTAAACTTTACAGGAAGGATTTTTTTTTCTATACAATTTAATAAATCATAAATTAAACTTTAGAGGAATGATTTATTTTCTATACAATTTAATAAATCAGAAATTAAACTTTACAGGAAGGATTTTTTTTTTCTATACAATTTAATAAATCATAAATTAAGCTTTACAGGAAAGATTTTTTTTTTCTATGCAATTTAATAAATCAGAAATTAAACTTTAGAGGAATGATTTATTGTCGATACAATTTAATAAAATCAGAAATTAAACTTTACAGGAATGATTTATTTTCTATACAATTTAATAAATTATAAATTAAACTTTACAGGAAGGATTTTTTTCTATAAAATTTAATAAATCAGAAATTAAACTTTACATGAAAGAATTTTTTTCTATACAATTTAATAAATCAGAAATTAAACTTTACAGGAGAGATTTTTTTTTCTATACAATTTAATCAATCATAAATTAAACTTTACAGGAAATAATTTTTTTTATACAATTTAATAAAATCATAAATTAAACTTTACAGGAATGATTTATTTTCTATACAATTTAATAAATCATAAATTAAACTTTACAGGAAGGATTTTTTTTCTATACAATTTAATAAATCAGAAATGAAACTTTATAGGAAAGATTTTTTTTTATACAATTTAATAAAACAGAAATTAAACTTTATAGGAAAGATTTTTTTTTTCTACACCGAGGACGTCATATGACGTCCTCGACTTTGTGCGGTGATATCTGAATGACGCCTGCACCTACAGGCATCATTCATTCACATCATTCTTTTCTGCCGGCAATCCTGCGCACCATAAGAATGATCATAGTGGCAGTTCCACTGCTTGATCGTTCTTATAGGCGGCGGGAGGGGACAACCCCCCCTCCCGCCGCCATCCGGTGCTTCTCCGGGCTCTCCCCGCCGGATGAGGAGGATAGAGATTTCCGTGACCAGATGGTCACCAGTCATCTCTATGACCGTTAAGAATGATCATAGCGGCAGTTCCACTGCTTGATCGTTCTTATAGGCGGCGGGAGGGGACAACCCTCCCTCCCGCCTCCATCCGGTGCTTCTCGGGGCTCTCCAGTGCCATTGGGGACCCGGAGAAAGAATTGGCCGCCGGCGGATGAGGAGGATAGAGATTTCCGGTGACCAGATGGTCACCATCACCAGTCATCTCTATGACCATTGGTGGCTCGGGCGCGACGTTGTGACGTCACGCCGGGTACTCGGGTGCTGAAAGCATGAGATCGGTGAATTTTTTTTTTCACAATCTCATGGTTTCCATAAATTAAACTTTACAGGAATGATTTATTTTTTATACAATTTAATAAATCATAAATTAAACTTTACAGGAAAGATTTTTTTTCTATACAATTTAATAAATCATAAATTAAATAAAAAATAATAATATAGTTTTAACTCTGTTGGATTTGTATTGTGCTTTAAATGCATTATTAATGAATGTGAAAAGCATGTTAAGTGCCAGAAAGCAAAGCAAAGCCAAAATCCATTTGCCCTTGTGCCTTATAATAGCTTATTGGTATAAAATGCAGGACAATATTAACTTAGTCTAGCCATTATATATTAATAGATTAATATGATATCAGTTACAATAGTATTCTTAGAAGGTAACTTTATCTGGACTGCACAGTTGTTACACATAGATTTCTGTACAGTATATAAATATATGTAATTTAGACCACAGCTGCTGCAGAACATCTTTATTTCTGAAAGTCACTATTACCGCCCCATTTATAGAAGACCATTTATAAAGCGTATGTTCCCAGAGAATCTATTCTGCGTTATATCTGCTACCATGCCTCTGTATAGATGAGTTCCAGAATTCCAGGTGTGAATATTTTAACATTGGCCGAGCTTGGACCAATGCAAATACACAATATTACCAAAAGTATTGGGACACCTGCCTTTACACGCACATGAACTTAGTCCATAGGGTTCAATATTGAGTCGGCCCACCTTTTCCAGCTATAACAACTTCGGGCTAGATTCAGAAAGACTTACGTCGGGCGTATCAGTAGATACGGCGTCGTAAGTCCGAATCCGCGCCGTCGTATCTTTAAGCGTATTGTCAAATTGAGATACGCTTAAATGTTGCTAAGATACGACCGGCGTAAGTCTCCTACGCCGTCGTATCTTAGGGTGCATATTTACGCTGGCCGCTAGGTGGCGCTTCCGTTGATTTCCGCGTAGAATATGCAAATGAGCTAGATACGCCGATTCAGAAACGTACGTGTGCCCGCGCGTACGTTCGTGGATCGTCCGAAAAAGCTAATTTGCATACTCGACGCGGAAAACGATCCGTAGGCGTACGAAGCCATACGCCTGTCGGATCTAACCCAGATGCCGTCGTATCTTGGTTTGAGGATTCAAACCAAAGATACGACGTGGGAAATTTGAAAGCACGCCGGCGTATCAGTAGATACGCCGGCCGGCGTACTCGCTCTGAGGATCTGCCCCTTAGTCTGTAATTATACACTGTCATACAGGGTAATGGCACAGCAGGGGGTCCCAGTGGCCCCTCAGACTGTTATTATACACTGCCATACAGGGTAAAGGCACAGCAGGGGGTCCCAGTGGCCCCTCAGACTGTTATTATACACTGCCATACAGGGTAAAGGCACAGCAGGGGGTCCCAGTGGCCCCTCAGACTGTTATTATACACTGTCATACAGGGTAATGGCACAGCAGGGGGCCCCAGTGGCCCCTCAGTCTTTTATTATACACTGCCATACAGCTTAATGGCACAGCAGGGGGCCCCAGTGGCCCCTCAGTCTGTTATTATACGCTGTCATACAGCTTACTGGCACTGTTGTGGGTCCCAGTGGCCCCTCAGACTGTTATTATACACTGCCATACAGGGTAAAGGCACAGCAGGGGGCCCCAGTGGCCCCTCAGTCTGTTATTATACACTGTCATACAGGGTGATGGCACAGCAGGGGGCCCCAGTGGCCCCTCAGTCTGTTATTATACACTGTCATACAGGGTGATGGCACAGCAAATGGCTCCATTGGTCCCTTAGTCTTTTCTTATACACTGTCTGTCATACAGGGTAATGGCACAGCAGGGGGCCCCAGTGGCCCCTCAGTCTGTTATTATACACTGTCATACAGGGTGATGGCACAGCAGGGGGCCCCAGTGGCCCCTCAGTCTTTTATTATACACTGCCATACAGCTTAATGGCACAGCAGGGGGCCCCAGTGGCCCCTCAGTCTGTTATTATACGCTGTCATACAGCTTAATTGCACTGTTGTGGGTCCCAGTGGCCCCTCAGACTGTTATTATACACTGTCATACAGGGTAAAGGCACAGCAGGGGGCCCCAGTGGCCCCTCAGTCTGTTATTATACGCTGTCATACAGCTTAATGGCACTGTTGTGGGTCCCAGTGGCCCCTCAGACTGTTATTATACACTGTCATACAGGGTAAAGGCACAGCAGGGGGCCCCAGTGGCTCCTCAGTCTGTTTTTATACACTGTCATACAGGGTGATGGCACAGCAGGGGGTCCCAGTGGCCCCTCAGTCTGTTATTATACACTGTCATACAGGGTGAAGGCACAGCAGGGGGCCCCAGTGTCCCCTCAGACTGTTATTATACACTGTCATACAGGGTGAAGGCACAGCAGGGGGCCCCAGTGGCCCCTCAGTCTGTTATTATACACTGTCATACAGGGTGAAGGCACAGCAGGGGGCCCCAGTGGTCCCTCAGTCTGTTATTATACACTGTCATACAGGGTGATGGCACAGCAGGGGGCCCCAGTGGCCCCTCAGTCTGTTATTATACACTCTCATACAGGGTGACGGTACAGCAGGGGGCCCCAGTGGCCCCTCAGTCTGTTATTATACACTGTCATACAGGATGATGGCACAGCAGGGGGCTCCATTGGTCCCTCAGTCTTTTCTTATACACTGTCTGTCATACAGGGTAATGGCACAGCAGGGGGCCCCAGTGGCCCCTCAGTCTGTTATTATACGCTGTCATACAGCTTAATGGCACTGTCTTGGGTCCCAGTGGCCCCTCAGTCTGTTATTATACACTCTCATACAGGGTAAAGGTACAGCAGGGGGCCCCAGTGGCCCCTCAGACTGTTATTATACACTGTCATACAGGGTGATGGCACAGCAGGGGGTCCCAGTGGCCCCTCATTCTGTTATTATACACTGTCATACAGGGTAAAGGCACAGCAGGGGGCCCCAGTGGCTCCTCAGTCTGTTTTTATACACTGTCATACAGGGTGATGGCACAGCAGGGGGTCCCAGTGGCCCCTCAGTCTGTTATTATACACTGTCATACAGGGTGAAGGCACAGCAGGGGGCCCCAGTGTCCCCTCAGACTGTTATTATACACTGTCATACAGGGTGATGGCACAGCAGGGGGTCCCAGTGGCCCCTCAGTCTGTTATTATACACTGTCATACAGGGTGAAGGCACAGCAGGGGGCCCCAGTGGCCCCTCAGTCTGTTATTATACACTGTCATACAGGGTGAAGGCACAGCAGGGGGCCCCAGTGGCCCCTCAGTCTGTTATTATACACTGTCATACAGGGTGATTGCACAGCAGGGGGCTCCATTGGTCCCTCAGTCTTTTCTTATACACTGTCTGTCATACAGGGTAATGGCACAGCAGGGGGTCCCAGTGGCCCCTTAGTCTGTTATTATACACTGTTATATAAGATGCTGAGCTGGCAGCACTGGGACTGTAAACCCTGTGCATCCTGGTGACATGACACAGTAGTAATATTGATGATCACAGTAGTAGTAATATTAGCAATGGATGCTGCAGCCAGGCAGGGTGTGCCCGTGTTGCAGAGCATCACTGAGGAGGATGCAGGGAATGTCTCCCGCCCAGAGGTGAAGCTGCCTCAATTCATCCCCTCAGGCGGTGGGCGTGGCCGCTCCCCGTACCGCACCTCAGCCCACAGTGGGCGGGAACGGCCTGCGTTCCACAGGCGGCCAATCGCCTCAATAGAGAGGCCGAGAGAAGGCGTGGCAGGGAGGCTCTGGCACGCAAACGTTGCAGGGTTTTGGTGTCGCGGTGAGAGTGGGCGGGGCTGGTCGCCGCGGTGCCCGCAGACACAGAGACGTTTTCTCAGCAGCAGTACCAAGCCGCCATCTTAGCTCGGCACCGGAGAAGCGGAACGGGGACAGGGTACTCGTCTGGCCGGGAGAGGGAAACATCAGGAGAGGAGCTCAGGACTGACCGCCCCCCACCGGATTAGTGAGGGAAGAGGAGGGGAAGACCGGCACAGGCTTATCACAGCGGGGTGGAGAAGATGCCTGGGATGTGGCGGTGTTCCCCGACCTGCCTGCTGCTGCTCATCACCGGCCTGCTGTGCGGGGCTTTGGCCACTAGAGGTGAGCAGAGAGGGGAAAAGGGGGCCCTCAGGGTGTGTCCTGCTTAGGGGCCACAGAGCCAGGGCCACTAGAGGGCAGCACAGCGCTGGGTGCTGATTGGTTGTGTATCTGAGGGCCATTGGGGACCAGGCCTGTCCAGGGGCCCCTTGGTGGCCCCTATGTTCCAGGCACCACAGTGCTCCTGGAATGTGATTGTATGTACTGGGGACACTGGGATTGGCAATGTGAACCTCCGCCCCCCCTCCCCCCAGGACCATTGATGACCCCTCCAGGACCATTAATGACCCCCCCAGGACCATTGATGACTCCCCCCCCCCACCAGGACCATTGATGACCCCCCCCCAGGACCATTAATGACTCCCCCCCCCCCCAGGACCATTGATGACTCCCCCCCCCAGGACCATTAATGAACCCCCCTCCCTCGACCATTGATGAACCCCCTCTCCCTCCCAGGACCATTGATGAACCCCCCTCCCTCCCAGGACCATTAATGAACCCCCCCTCCCTCCCAGGACCATTAATGAACCCCCCCTCCCTCCCAGGACCATTAATGAACCCCCCCCTCCCTCCCAGGACCATTAATGAACCCCCCCTCCCTCCCAGGACCATTAATGAACCCCCCTCCCTCGACCATTAATGAACTCCCTCCCTCGACCATTGATGAACCCCCCTCCCTCGACCATTGATGAACCCCCCCCTCCCTCCCAGGACCATTAATGAACCCCCCTCCCTCGACCATTGATGAACCCCCCTCCCTCGACCATTGATGAACCCCCCTCTCCCTCCCAGGACCATTAATGAACCTCCCAGGACCATTAATGAACCTCCCAGGACCATTAATGAACCCCCCTCCCTCGACCATTGATGAACCCCCCCTCCCAGGACCATTAATGAACCCCCCCTCCCTCCCAGGACCATTAATGAACCCCCCCTCCCTCCCAGGACCATTAATGAACCCCCCCTCCCTCCCAGGACCATTAATGACTCCCCCCTCCCTCCCAGGACCATTGATGACTCCCCCCTCCCTCCCAGGACCATTGATGAACCCCCCCTCCCTCCCAGGACCATTAATGACCCCACCTCCCTCCCAGGACCATTAATGAACCCCCCTCCCTCCCAGGACCATTGATGAACCCCCCCTCCCTCCCAGGACCATTGATGAACCCCCCCTCCCTCCCAGGACCATTGATGAACCCCCCCTCCCTCCCAGGACCATTGATGAACCCCCCTCCCTCCCAGGACCATTGATGAACCCCCCCTCCCTCCCAGGACCATTGATGAACCCCCCTCCCTCCCAGGACCATTGATGAACCCCCCCTCCCTCCCAGGACCATTGATGAACCCCCCCTCCCTCCCAGGACCATTGATGAACCCCCCCTCCCTCCCAGGACCATTAATGAACCCCCCCTCCCAGGACCATTGATGAACCCCCCTCCCTCCCAGGACCATTGATGAACCCCCCTCCCTCCCAGGACCATTGATGAACCCCCCCTCCCTCCCAGGACCATTGATGAACCCCCCCTCCCTCCCAGGACCATTGATGAACCCCCCCCTCCCTCCCAGGACCATTGATGACCCTCCCTCCCTCCCAGGACCATTGATGACCCCCCCCTCCCTCCCAGGACCATTGATGACCCCCCCCCTCCCAGGACCATTTGATGACCCCCCCTCCCCCCAGGACCATTGATGACTCCCCCCAGGACCATTGATGACTCCCCCCAGGACCATTGATGACTCCCCCCAGGACCATTGACACCCCCCAGGACCATTGAAGACCCCCCCCTCCCCCCAGGACCATTGATGAAGACCCCCCTCCCCCAGGACCATTGATGAAGACTCCCCCATTCCCCAAGGACCATCAATGCAACCCCCCCCCCCAGACCATTAATGCCCCCCCCCCCCCCAGACCATTAATGCCCCCCTCCCCCTCCAGGACCATCAATGCCCCTCCCCCCAGGACCATCCATACCACCCCCAGAACCATTAATGACCCCCCCCCAGATTAATAACCCCCCCCAGGACCATTGATGATCCCCCAGGACCATGATCTTCCCCTCCTCCCCAGGCCCATTGATGGCTCCCCCCCTCTCAGGCCCATTGATGGCTCCCCCCCTCTCAGGCCCATTGATGGCTCCCCCCCTCTCAGGCCCATTGATGGCTCCCCCCCTCTCAGGCCCATTGATGGCTCCCCCCCTCTCAGGCCCATTGATGGCTCCCCCCCTCTCAGGCCCATTGATGGCTCTCCCCCTCTCAGGCCCATTGATGGCTCCCCCCCTCTCAGGCCCATTGATGGCTCCCCCCCTCTCAGGCCCATTGATGGCTCCCCCCCTCTCAGGCCCATTGATGGCTCTCCCCCTCTCAGGCCCATTGATGGCTCTCCCCCTCTCAGGCCCATTGATGGCTCTCCCCCTCTCAGGCCCATTGATGGCTCCCCCCTCCCCCTCTCAGGACCATTCATGGCTCCCCCCCCCTCTCAGGACCATTGATGGCTCCCCCCCCTCTCAGGACCATTGATGGCTCCCCCCTCCCCCTCTCAGGACCATTGATGGCTCCCCCCTCCCCCTCTCAGGACCATTGATGGCTCCCCCCTCCCCCTCTCAGGACCATTGATGGCTCCCCCCCTCCCCCTCTCAGGACCATTGATGGCTCCCCCCTCCCCCTCTCAGGACCATTGATGGCTCCCCCCTCCCCCTCTCAGGACCATTGATGGCTCCCCCCTCCCCCTCTCAGGACCATTGATGGCTCCCCCCTCCCCCTCTCAGGACCATTGATGGCTCCCCCCTCCCCCTCTCAGGACCATTCATGGCTCCCCCCTCTCAGGATCATTGATGGCTCCCCCCTCCCCCTCTCAGGACCATTCATGGCTCCCCCCCCTCTCAGGACCATTGATGGCTCCCCCCTCCCCCTCTCAGGACCATTGATGGCTCCCCCCTCCCCCTCTCAGGATCATTGATGGCTCCCCCCTCTCAGGATCATTGATGGCTCCCCCCTTCCCCCATGGTCACTCAGGACCCAGACCACCCACCTCTAGCAGATCACACCCCAGATTACTATTTCTGTGGCCCCGATAATGAAAGTGGAATCCAGTCTGAACATGGGATACCCCGATATTGTCAGATACCTGTGGTGGCACCGAAGTCACTGAGGACAATTCCATCCTGCCGGGCCTGATCTGTCCTGATTTATTGATCCTGGAGTCTTTTCAGGGCCAGAGGTCAATGATTTATGGGGCACGAGGGGCCCCTGAGCACCAGATGGTGCCAAGCATGCCAGCACTGATTATTGAAGTGATGCCCATAATATTGTCACATTGCGCCTGTCATAGTGTGCCCAGTGGTGGTACCAGGGGATGTCCTATTATAGCAGAGGCCTTAGGGCATTATTTTTAGGGCAAATCCTGCTTGGGAGGCCAACTGGTTAAAGATCTTGATGGACCCTGGATTCCTCTGTGACCTTCCTGATATGGGGACCTGCTATTCTTCTGTATATGGGGGTCTCTTGAGACTGATGTGATGCCGGTCCTATCGGCACTTTGCGGTCCTGATTGTCATAGTGTGCCAAGTGGTTATTTACGTCCCTCGAAATATATAGGGTTTCTGCATATTATAGGACCAGCCTTTGCCCAGTGCTATCAGGGGATGTTCTACCACATCAAAGGGCTTGTGACATTCTCCCTGTGACCCTCCTGATATCAGGAGCTGCCATTCTGTATATGGGGGTCCCTAGATGTCAAAGAATAGCCGGTATTCTCTGGTGCCCCCTGGAATTCAGAGAGGGGGTGTACATTGCACCTGGTTTATCTAGCATCCTGATGTTTGCCAGGTCTGATTAATACCAATGTATAGTTGGAGTTTTTTTCGGGGGGCCAGTCCTGCTGGAGGTCACTGGTTACGAGGCATGAGGGGCCCCTGATCACGCAAATGCTCAGATGATGGCAAGGGTTGATGATTGATGTGATGCCGGTCATATTGGCACATTGCGATCCTGACTGTTATGTGCCCAGTGGTCCTACCACACCAGGGGTCTTGTTACAGTCTCCCAAGGTCCCTCTGTGACCCTCCCTGATATCAGGAGCTGCCGTTCTGTATATGTGGGGGTCACTAGATGTCAAAGAATAGCCGGTATTCTCTGGTGGCTCCTGGAATTCAGAGAGGGGATGTACATCACACCTGGTTTACCCAGATGATGCCAAGCCTGCTCAGATAATACCAAGGGTTGATGATTGATGTGATGCCGGTCATATTGGCACATTGCGATCCTGACTGTCATAGTGTGCCCAGTGGTCCTACCACACCAGGGGTCTTGTTACTCTCCCAAGGTCCCTCTGTGACCCTCCCTGATATC
This sequence comes from Rana temporaria, assembly GCF_905171775.1. Lineage (NCBI taxonomy): Eukaryota > Metazoa > Chordata > Amphibia > Anura > Ranidae > Rana > Rana temporaria. The sequence goes on along the minus strand of NC_053498.1, from coordinate 139,766,549 downwards.
AGGAGCTGCCATTCTGTATATGGGGGTCTCTGGATGTCAGAGAATAGCTGTTCTTTTCTGGTGGCTCCTGGAATTCAGAGAGGGGGTGTACGTCGCACCTGGTTTACCTAGCATGGCTGGTCCATCCCGATGTTTGCCAGGTCTGATTAACCTCCATGTATAGTTGGAGTTTTTTTGCCCACCTTCCAAGCCAAGTCGCCAGGACGCTACTTCTAGTTGCCATGGCGACCTGGCGACCGGGATTTGTCGAGCCCTGCATTATATATATATTTTATCCTAACACCCTAGAGAATAAAATGGCGATCGTTGCAATACTTTCTGTCACGCCGTATTTGCGCAACGGTCTTACAAGCGCACTTTTTTGGGAAAAAATTACACTTTTTTTTAATTAAATAAGACAACAGTAAAGTTTTATCCCCATTTTTTTTAATATTATGAAAGATAATGTTACGCCGAGTAAATTCATACCCAACATGTCACGCTTCAAAATTGCGTCCGCTCGTGGAATGCCGACAAACTTTTACCCTTTAAAATCTTCATAGGCGACATTTAAAAAAATCTACAGGTTGCATGTTTTGAGTTACAGAGGAGGTCTAGGGCTAGAATTATTGATCTCGCTCTACCAATCGCGGCGATACCTCACGTGTGTGGTTTGAACACCGTTTACATATGCGGGAGCTGCTCACGTATGTGTTTGCTTCTGCGCGCAAGCTTGTCGGGACGGGGCGCGCTTTCTGGCTCCTAACTTTTTTTAGCTGGCTCCTAGATTCCAAGCAAATTTGTCAAACCCTGATATAATGTTTGGGGGTTCTAATTGGAGGGAAGAAGATGGCAGTGAAAATAGTGAAAAATTACATTAGAATTGCTGTTTAACTTGTAATGCTTAACTTGTAATACCAACGGCCACCACCAGATGGCGCCAGCTCACACAAGGAAATGTTTTTTTTTTGCCCACCTTCCAAGCCAAGTCGCCAGGAGGCTATTTCTAGTCGCCATGGAGACCTGAATGAATGACTTGTATAGCGCTACCGGCGCTACCTGACGACTGGGATTTGTCGAGCCCTGGTCTATACGTGGCATGTTACCGGATGATATCAAGCCTGCTTGGAGGCATTCCAGGGCTAATGAATGGTGTAATATTGGCACGTTGTGGCCCTGATGGGGATAGTGTGCCCAATGGCCATGTATGACTCGGAAGTCATGGAGTGTCAGAATATTATATGACCAGCCTGTATGTGGCATCCAAACAACATCCTACCACTCCAGAGGTCTTATTATATTCCTCTTGGATCCCACCTGATATTGGAATCTTCAATTCTGTGTATTTAAATCCATGAAAGTCACAGAGTAGTTAGAAATGTATGTTGGCCCCTGGGTACCAGAGAGTTTAGCACATTGCTGAGCTGACTGGAATAGATTGGTCAGTGGTGGTACAAGGGGATGCCCCACCACCCCAGGGGAAGCCCCACCACCCCACCACCCCAGGGTAACCTGTCAAAACTTTCAGTGCTGCTTCAAGCAAGACTATAATATGGCGCTGGTGCTCAAGAAAGAGGGTGCTGGTACCCCTTTTTTACGCATCCGGAGGTGCCCATAAGAAGTGTATGACATGCCGCTCAACCAAGCCAGTCCATGTTGGGTGTAAATGACTACCTCATCCAGCGCTGCTCCACTGACCACGCCCACAGATGCGTTTCGCTCTGTTTACTGGGGGTTAGACACACAGGTGGAAGACGAGCTCCTGCCTGTCACCTCTAAGCATCACCTGGTAGGACGAAACATGTCAGGAGGTCGTGGTCAGTTTGATTGGGCAGCGTCTCATACCTTTCTTATGTCACCACACCAGAAGTCTTATTACAGTCTCTCCGGGTTCCCTCCGTGACCCTCCGGATATCTGGACCTGCTATCCTCTCTAGGGCCGAAACAATTAATCGACAACTAATCGATTATGAAATTAACCGATTACCATTTTTATAATCGATTAATCAGCCAGTTACATAATGGGGTTAAAAAAAAAAACTAAAATTAGCCCTTTATAGTACAAAAAGAGCAAATCGCTACTGTAAATATTACCCCTTACAGTACAGATTATTTGCTCCTTTTGTTCTAATTTTAGTGTTGTTTTTTTTTTTTTTTTTTTTTAACCCCATTATGTTACTAAACATCTCAGGCTGGGGTCACACCTCTGTGCTTTTTGGTGCCTTTTGCAGAAACACACTACAGTTCATCTACATGTTTTCCTATGGGACACGTTCACATCCGTGATTTTTTCAGCTGCTGCGTTTTTGGAAAGGGCAAGGACTTTTTTTTAATGCAAAACAGTGCTATTTTATTGTTTTGGTTCATTACACTTCAACGGAGAAGCTGCAGAAAAGCATGCAATTTGTGTTTATCTGCCCAACAACAAATTGGGCAAAAAAAAATGCAAATCGCAGCAAAATTACTTTTTTTTTTTTATAATAATAATAATTATTATTATTATTATTATTATTATTATTATTATTAAAAAAAATAAAATTATTCTTTTTTTTTTTCTCTCTTTTTTTTATTTTAAAGGTTATTAATCGATTAATCGAAACAATAATCGGCCAACTAATCGATTCTAAAAATAATCGTTAGTTGCAGCCCAAATCCTCTCTCTAGGGGTTCTTGGATGTCGGAAAATAGCTGTATTCCCTGGTGGCTCCTGGATAGTGCGCATGCATGGTATCTGGCAGGTTCAATTATTCCTGGTACAATCCCCTGACGCTCTGCACTGCCTCTTATTCTCATCATAGTGTTGGAAAACATTTGTAAGCCTAGAACACCTGCTTCCAGAAGCCTCTGCCACCAATTGTATAGTCTATGCTGTGCGTCTTCAGCAGATGCTGAAACAAAGTCGCTGATCTTATCAGAGATGATCGCTGCGTTTTTACAGCGTACTGTCCTGTGTAGGTGAAATCCCAGGTCATTGTTGACATCCTTTTTATATTGGGTTCTGTACATGTAGAGTTTGGATTGGGTCTTGTACATGTAGAGTTTGGATTGGGTTCTTCTGTACATGTGGAGTTTGGATTGGGTCCTGTACATGTGGAGTTTGGATTGGGTCCTTCTGTACATGTGGAGTTTGGGTTGGGTTCTGTACATGTGGAGTTTGGATTGGGTCCTGTACATGTGGAGTTTGGATTGGGTCCTGTACATGTGGAGTTTGGATTGGGTCCTGTACATGTGGAGTTTGGATTGGGTCCTGTACATGTGGAGTTTGGATTGGGTTCTGTACATGTAGAGTTTGGATTGGGTTCTGTACATGTAGAGTTTGGATTGGGTTCCTCTGTACATGTAGAGTTTGGATTGGGTTCCTCTGTACATGTAGAGTTTGGATTGGGTTCCTCTGTACATGTAGAGTTTGGATTGGGTCCTGTACATGTAGAGTTTGGATTGGGTTCCTCTGTACATGTAGAGTTTGGATTGGGTCCCTCTGTACATGTAGAGTTTGGATTGGGTTCCTCTGTACATGTAGAGTTTGGATTGGGTTCCTCTGTACATGTAGAGTTTGGATTGGGTTCCTCTGTACATGTAGAGTTTGGATTGGGTCCTGTACATGTAGAGTTTGGATTGGGTCCTGTACATGTAGAGTTTGGATTGGGTCCTGTGCATGTAGAGTTTGGATTGGGTCCTGTGCATGTAGAGTTTGGATTGGGTTCCTCTGTACATGTAGAGTTTGGATTGGGTTCCTCTGTACATGTAGAGTTTGGATTGGGTTCCTCTGTACATGTAGAGTTTGGATTGGGTTCCTCTGTACATGTAGAGTTTGGATTGGGTTCCTCTGTACATGTAGAGTTTGGATTGGGTTCCTCTGTACATGTAGAGTTTGGATTGGCTTCTTCTGTACATGTAGAGTTTGGATTGGCTTCTTCTGTACATGAAGAGTTTTTGGATTGGGTTCCTCTGTACATGTAGAGTTTGGATTGGGTCCTGTGCATGTAGAGTTTGGATTGGGTCCTTCTGTACATGTAGAGTTTGGATTGGGTCCTTCTGTACATGTAGAGTTTGGATTGGGTCCTTCTGTACATGTAGAGTTTGGATTGGGTTCCCCTGTACATGTAGAGTTTGGATTGGGTTCCCCTGTACATGTAGAGTTTGGATTGGGTTCCCCTGTACATGTAGAGTTTGGATTGGGTTCCTCTGTACATGTAGAGTTTGGATGACATATTTAGAATTTCTGAAGGTATTGAGGACATTTCCGTTGTCCGATTGCTTACAAGATCCCCTTCTGTAGACCTCTTTTGGGTGGGGGGCATAGCCAGAGAAGCCTGATCTTGTCTGCACATTCCCCGGTGCCTATTTGTGGCCCTTGTATTATTAGTACATCCCAGATACACACACTGCATTGCTTCTCTTGTAGGTCATCTCTTAGGACATTCAGCCCTTTCCACCCCATCCAATGCAAAGGAGCAACACCGCGTCCTAAAAGGGACGTATAAAGATTGCGAGACAATATTCTAGGAAATGACGGAATGCCGTCCTGTAGCTATTCTATGCCATCATATGTATAGTTTGGAGGACGGATGTGTTTTCTCTGCATACTTTGATCATATTTCATTTTACCTTCACAATCCACAGACATAAATATGTATGGATTTCATCGGGATGTATTACATCTATAAGTGCGATTCCTGTTCTTATTCCTTTTGTTAGAACTTTTTGTATTTTTATGGAGCTCCTCCATTTTTTTTTTCTTCTTTTTTTTTTTTTTTTGTGAAAGCGCACTCTTCATTGTTTGGTCCTAGAGATCGGTTGGGAAGCCATGCTGACACTTTTGGTCCCACAAATGTTGAAATTTTAGTTTTTTAATTTTTTTATCAGTGCAAAGAGAAATTCGGTATAACCGGAAGCAACAAAAATCAGGCGAAAATCTTTTTATCAGTTCAGCCCTGGTTCACACTGGGCTGCGGGAGTGAAGCCGTGCGAGTTCAGCTGAACTCGCACGATTTCACTCCCGCCGGCAGTCCCGATTTTGGCCGCGATTTAAGAGACATCTGTGCAGGTTTCTGCACAGATGTCTATGTAAATCGCGGCCCGAAATCGCAAAAAGTAGTACAAGAACTACTTTTTGAAATCGGTGCAGCGCCGCAGATGCGGCGTCGCACCGATTAGGACGGCGCCATTGCCGACAATTGGAGGCATTTGAGATGCGATTTCACATGTGAAATCGCATCTCAAATGCCTCCAATTGTCGGCAAAATCGAATGAAATCGCACCCAGTGTGAACCTGGGCTCAGAAGATTGAAGAATTGGATTTGTGATTGGTTGCTGTGCTGCACCTTTGCATGCCGTTTGTTGCCATAAGGACTGATGTTGGTCGATCACTGCTAAAAGTCCTATGGATTTTTAGTAAAGCCATCTTTGCAGTTAGATGCTAAAAAAAAAAAATTGATCTGTTGTTCTGAATTTGTCTTTATCCTTCTGAGCCAGGGATATGTAATTAGCGGACCTCCAGCTGTTGCAGAACTACAAGTCCCATGAGGCATAGCAAGACTCGGCACAGCCACAAGCTGAGGCATGATGGGACTTGTGGTTTTAAAACAGCTGGAGGTGCATACCAATGCTCTATGCCAACAGTTGCATTTTTTTTTTTTTTATAGAGGTGCACCCAATTAAATTTTGGTGGCGAAACGGAAAATGCAGGGTGCACTTAAAGTGGTTGTAAACCCCACTTTTTGACTTTAACCTACAGGTAAGCCTATAATAAGGCTTACCTGTAGGTATAAAGAATATCTCCTAAACCTGTACGGTTAAGGAGATATTCCCCTCGCAATGCGCCGCTGATTGCAGCGGCGCAGGGGGGATCCTCGGCTAAAGGGCCGGCCGCTGCCGGCCCTTGCCGGAATGAAGTCTCCCGCGCGCGTGTGCGCGCGTGCTCGGGAGTGACGACATCGCCGCTCCAGCCAGTCACAGCACTGGAGCGGCGATACCCGGAAGACACGCCGAGGCAAGACCAGGTAAGTTCTCCTACACCTCGTTCCAAGGTAAGTATTTCATAATGAGCTAGTATGCGGTGCATACTAGCTCATTATGCCTTTTGCCTTGCAGGTGTAAAAAAAAAAAATTATTGCGGGTATGCAACCGCTTTAAATGGGTTGTAAAGCTTCGTGTTTTTTCATCTTAATTCATCCTTTGCATTAAGGTGAAAAAACATCTGATGATTACCACCCCCCAGCCCCCTCCGTTTACTTACCTGAGCCAGTCCACCTGCTCTGCGCGTCCCCGGCGTCCTCTTCTCAACAGAGTCTCGGCGTGACTGGATAGATTGATAGCAGCGCAGCCTTTGGCTCCCACTGCTGTCAATCAAATCCAATGACGAGGCCGGTTTGTTATTTAAAAGAAAAAAACGGAACCTTTACAACCACTTTAAGGTGAAAAAAACCAATAACAAACAAAAACAATAAATAATAATTATACATTTTATTTTTTTATATATTAATATATATGTGTGTATATGTAATATATTTGACTTTTTTAAAATGAATATGAATTTGTAGGCCATTATCGGCACCTTTTTAGTGCAAGAAAAATGCATCCCTTTAAATTATATAGATGTCTTCATACTGGTCCATTGTGCTTCTGTTGTGTTAAAAAGCACCTTCTGTTGATTATTATATATATATATATATATATTTTTTTTTTATTTATTATATTTTATCTATTTTTTTTTGGATTACTATATTTTACTTTGAGCAGGTTGGACTGTGTTTGCGGTTTTACCAATCTGCTGTAGCATAAAATGTGTTTATTTTCGGAAGGACCAGCTGCTTGTAGATGTATTTTTTTTTTTTTCTCTCCCAGCCTATTATTGCTTTGTTTGTTCCTGTGTTGTATTTGCAAAGCTGCACCTCCCCTCCCAAGATTATTTCCCGATAGCTTTCCTGTTTGCTGTGGTGTGGAGAAGTCAATAGATGTGTGCGCTGGTTACTCAGAAATCTCTCGTCGGCGAGACCTCATCTGTGGTGCGTTGTGATTCATTAGTCCCCTCCCTGGGGAACGGCACATCTCTCTCACACACACACACACACACACACACACACACCACACACACTGATTGCGGGTGTCACAGGCATGCATTGTGCCTCATATGCGGGGGACCGGTGTGGAAGGACACGGCGCTGTTATAGGACTCTTGTGTAGTGACAGTCTCTGGGTTGGAGGTATACGCATTGCAGACCTTCAGATGATGGATTTCAGCTTCTTTCCTCAAGGACTTTAGGCCACGTTTGTTTCAAAGGACCCCTTTATGTGATGGATATAATAAATATGGTCCTCCTATATTATGTGTTCACGTAATTGTCCCCCTTTTTTTTTTTTATCCTGTGCATTTCTTGTGTTTGTTTCTCTTGTCTTTTGTAAAGCGTCTTGAGAAGCTACCTATTATTATTATTATTATTATTATTGTTGTTGTTGTTGTCCCGATACCACTTTTTTAGGACCGAGTACAAGTACCGATACTTTTTTTCAAGTACTCGCCGATACCGAATACCGATACTTTTTTTTAAAATGTGTCCCCAAATGCAGCCATGTCCCCCCACATATATCCAGCCGTGTCCCCCCACATATATCCAGCCGTGCCCCCCCACATATATCCAGCCGTGTCCCCCCACATATATCCAGCCGTGTCCCCCCCACATATATGCAGCCGTGTCCCCCCCCCACATATATGCAGCCGTGTCCCCCCCCACATATATGCAGCCGTGTCCCCCCCCCCACATATATGCAGCCGTGTCCCCCCCCACATATATGCAGCCGTGTCCCCCCCCACATATATGCAGCCGTGTCCCCCCCCACATATATGCAGCCGTGTCCCCCCCCACATATATGCAGCCGTGTCCCCCCCCACATATATGCAGCCGTGTCCCCCCCCACATATATGCAGCCGTGTCCCCCCCCACATATATGCAGCCGTGTCCCCCCCACATATATGCAGCCGTGTCCCCCCCACATATATGCAGCCGTTTCCCCCATACCTAGTAGATGATGATGCCGCCGCTGCCGCATTAATCAGCGTGCGGGGAACAATACAGGCAGCTTTCGTTTGAATAGCTGTCCATTCCTTGCCGCGCCGTGTATAGACACTCCCCCTTGCTTGGGATTGGACGGATCTGTCCAATCCCGAGCAAGGGGGAGTGTCTATACACGGCCCGGCGGGGAATACAGCTATTCAAACGAAAGCTGCCTGTAATGTTCCCCGCACGCTGATTAACGCGGCAGCGGCGGCTTTGCAGTATGCGGCGGGGGGGGGGGGGGGGGGGGCAAGTATTCTATTAAGGCATCGGGGGCATTTGTGGGAGTACAAGTGCTCCCGCAAATACTCTGTATCGGTCCCGATACTGGTATCGGTATCGGGACAACCCTAATTATTATAAGGCCCCTTTCATTACTGATCCGCCCCGTGAACCTCCGCTTGCTCAGCGGGGTTCGCTCCGTAAATCCCCGCTGAGCTGGCAGCTGACAGGGCAGTCCCCGCACACTGTGCAGGGACCGCCCTGTCTTTTCTCCGCTCTCCCCTATGGGGGGGATCGGATGAACACGGACCGTCTGTCCTCACCTGGTCCGATCCGCCAGACGGATGGAAAAGTAGGTTTTTCCTTCGTCACACTTTGGCGGAGCGGGTCGGATGTCAGCGGGCATGTCACCGCTGACATCCGCGGCTCCATAGAGGAGCACGGAGCACCCGTTCAGGTCTGCCTAAAAAACTGATGTTTACCACCCCCCAGCCCCCTCCGTTTACTTACCTGAGCCAGTCCACCTGCTCTGCGCCTCCCCGGCGTCCTCATCTCAACAGAGTCTCGGCGTGATTGGATAGATTGATAGCAGCGCAGCCATTGGTTCCCGCTGCTGTCAATCAAATTCAATGACGAGGCCGTTTGTTATTTAAAAGAAAAAAACTGAACCTTTACAACCACTTTAAGGTGAAAAAAACACCCGCCAGTCACCGGCCCCCCTATTTTACTCACCTGGGCCCTTTCATCATCTTGGCACGTCGTCCCTCTCTCCACGGGGTCCCAGCTCTTGATTGGATAGATTGATAGCAGCGCAGCCATTTGCTCCTGCTGCTGTCCATTAAATCCAATGAAGCGGGCGCTGGGGGCGGGGCCGAGTGCGGCATTTGTGTCTATGGAACAAGTGATGGACTTGGAAGCACAGCCGCAAGATAACCCCCCCTCGGGACAGCGCTTCTCCTAGGGGGTTATCTAATGCAGGGAGGAGCCACGAGAGTCACCGAGGGACCGCAGAAGACGATGTTTGGGGCCACACTGTGCAAAACGAGCTGCACAGTGGAGATAAATACGACATGTTTGTTATTTAAAAAAATAAATAAAAAATAAAATAAAAATAAATAAAACCCGATCCTTTAGTATCACTTTAAACGAAAATGATAATTATTATTCATTTATTTAATTTGAACTATTATACATTTTTTTTAAATTTTTTATATATATATATATATATATAGTATGTATGCGTCTGTGTGTGTGTGTATATGTAATATATTTGACTTTTTTTTAAATGAATATGAATTTGTAGGCCATTATCGGCACCTTTTTTAGTGCAAGAAAAATACATCACTTTAAATTATATAGATGTCTTCATACTGGTCCATTGCGCTTCCGTTGTGTTAAAAAGCACCTTCTGTTGAATATATATATATTCAAGCGAATTGGTTGACCCTTTCGCGACACGCAGATTTGTACTGTCAAAATCGCGTGGCAGGAACGCTTGCTCCCGCTATGTAAGTATTGTGAATGGGCGGGGCCTTACCGATTTGATCGTCAACTGGAATGAATATGCATGGGTTGCCACCAGAACAGGTGAAATCTTCCGATCGGGACACGTGTTCCTGCGACCGCTAAGAGGGGATTTTCCCATACAAGATTTCCTCTTACTTCCTGGTAAGACAAAGGATCAGGAAGTGAAGGGAAATCTCCCTAGTAAGAAACACAAAAACCCGAGAGCATTTTAAAGCCGATCTCCGGGATAAAAATGCATTTGCTTGGTTCGGTTGTCGGTGTAAATTGCAGTCTAGTCACTTCCAGCAAACGTGTTGCTGTATTTATAGAATGTTTGGTGTTGGTTAAATATACATTTATTCAGCCTTCTTCCCTGCAGGGGGGTTGCTTGTATTTTTGGAGCTTGTATTCTCCCATAATGGAGAGAGTCTTGTGACTGAGCCGAGCCGCCATAAGTGGAATGCATTCTAGGTATTGTTAACATTGGCATGCTACTCCCGCTGTTTAACTGCTTCACAATCACAGAGCCTTGTAGAATGTCAATGGCCATCTTTATAGAGGAATTTTTCTGCTTTTTGTCTGTTGAAGTTTAGCACTTTGCCTTGTCTTTCGTTTTTTATTTTCATGTCACGCTTTGTGTTATAGGGGACCTTGTTTTAGCAACAATCACACCTCCCACACTTGTCAAATGATGTGCTGCTGGATTTAACATCTAATTTACTAATGTAGCTTTAACCACTTCCACACCGCGCCTATTCTGGCACTTCTCTCCTTCATGTAAAAATCATAATTTGTTTCCTCTAAAATTACTCAGAACCCCCCAAACATTATAGATATATATATATATATATATATATATATATATAAAAATATTATACAGAGGGCCCTGCTCGTTAGAGCTTACAATCTAGAAGGGAGGGTCAAGTGGAACAAAGGGTAGTAGCTGTGGGGGAAGATCAGATGGACTCAAATGAAAATTCAGTTTCTTAGGTGTGGGTAGGGTAGGCTTCTCTGAAGAGGAGGGTTTTCAGGGATCCTCTGAAAGCTAATAGAGAAGGAGATTGGTGGATAGATTGGGGTAAGGAGTTCCATAGGCTTGGAGAGGCTCTGGAAAAGTCCTGGAGACGAGCATGGGAGCAGGTGATGAGAGAGCTAGAGAGTTGTATATGTATGTGTGTGTGTATATGTATATATATATATATATATATATATATATATATATATATATATATATATATATATATATATATATATATATATAGTTTTTTTAGCAGACACCCTAGGGAATAAAGTGGCGGTCATTGCAAATTTTTATCTCGCATGGTATTTGTGCAATCATTTTTCAAACGCCTTTTTTTGGGGGGAAAAAAACCCGGTTTCATGAATTTAAAAAATAACAAAACAGTAAAGTTAGCCCAATTATTTTGTATAATGTGAAAGATGTTACGCAGAGTAAATGGATACCTAACATGTCACACTTTAAAATTGCGCACACTCGCGTGGAATGGCGCCAAACTTTGGTACTTAAAAATCTCCATAGGCGACGCTTAAATTTTTTTTTTTTTTTTACAGGTTACCAGTTTAGAGTAACACAGGAGGTGCTAGATTTGTTGCTGGCGCTCTAACGCATGCAGCGATACCTCGCATGTGTGGTTTGAATGGCGTTTACATATGTGGGTTGGACTTGCGTGTGTGTGTTTGCTTGCTTCTGAGCGTGAGCTACTGGGGACAGGCTCATTTTAATTATTATTTTTTTTTTTCATTTTACTTTTTACATTCTTATTTTTATATTTTAATTTTACTTTTTACACTTTTATTTTGTTTTTTTACATATTTTTTTTATTTTTTATGACTTTTTTTATTCCTATTAGGGCTCTTTCACATGGGCGGCCCGTTCAGGTCCGCCTGACATTTTTTTTTCGGACCTGAATGGGCCGCCCGTGCTCCTCTATGGTGCCGCGGATGTCAGCAGTGACATGCCCGCTGACATCCGACCCGCTCCGATCCGCCAAAGTGTGACTGAGGAAAAACCTACTTTTTCCTTCCGTCTGGCGGATCGGATGAACACGGACAGACGGTCCGTGTTCATCCGATCCCCCCATAGGGGAGAGCGGAGAAAAGACAGGGCGGTCCCTGCACGGTGTGCGGGGACCGCCCTGTCATCCGCCGGCTCAGCAGTGATCAACGGAGCGATCCCCGCTGAGCAAGCGGAGGTGCACGGGGCGGATCATCACTGATCCGCCCCATGTGAAAGAGGCCTTACAAGGAATGTAAACAACCCTTGTAATAGGAATGGTTAGTGACAGGTCCTCTTTATAGAGAGATGCGGGGTCAATAAGACGCTACATCTCTCCTCCAGGCTGGCAAGCATGAGATTGTGAAAAAAAATTCACTGATCTCATGCCAACAGCCGCAATCTCTGCTTTGTTTACTTCGGGGTACCCAAGCGTGATGTCATAACGTCGTGCCCGGGCCTCTGACGATCATAGAGATGACTGGTGACCATCTGAGCACCGGAAAACTATCGTCGTGAGATGCCGCCGGCCGATTCGTTCTCCGGTTTCCCGATGGCACGGGAGAGCCTGGAGAAGCAATGAATGGCGCCTATAAGAACGATCAAGCGACGGAACTGCCGTTATGATCGTTCTTATGGTGTAGGGAATCGTCGGCTGAAAAGATGATATCTGAATGATGCCTGTAGCTGCACCCATCATTCAGATATCCCCCACTAAAATCCAGGACGTCATAGGACGACCAGCGGTAGGGAAGTGGGTTAAGGTTCTAGAAACTTTCCTTCCAGGTTCCTGTCCTATATATGGCTGACATTTTCCCCTGCAGTGTGCTGTGTGCAGGACAGGCGGGGGGGGGGGGGGGGTCTGGGTCAGGCAATGTGACTGACATCCCTTTCTCTTCAAATAATTTCACCTGCCGATCCAAGAATGTAGAAAATGTGTCAGCCTTGTACAGACCAGGCAGTTAGAATGGTTTCTGGACCAAAAAAAGTACCTACCTGGCACAGCATCAGTTGTCTGGTTAAAGGGTAACTTGTTTAAGCAACAAATCGCACCTCAGACATCACTTGAGCTCCGGAGCGTTTCCCCCACTACATGACCAGGCCTTTTTTTGCTATTCACTTTTTTTTTTTAATCATTTTTTTTTTAAATAAAATGCTTTTGGAGTAAAAAAGGTGCAGATTTTGCCTGTGCCCAGCAGCCTTGCCACCAGTGCCCGTCTTATGCAGCCTGCCTGTCCCCCGATCAGAGCGGAGATCTCCGTGTGTCACAGAGCAGATTTGAATCGCCTGGGCCGCAGTAACAATGTCCCGTGATCATGTCACACTGATTCAAAGTCCTGCCATTGGATCGATGTGTCACAGGTGGCGGGACATTGTTACTGCGACCCGGACAATTGAGCTCCGTGACACACGGAGACCGCGAGGAGAGGAGGAGGCGGCAGAGTGACACTCTCACGATGGCCGAAAACACAGTTTTGGGACGGAATTTTCGGTGCACCTCTATGCGATATGACATTTTTGGTTTTGGGTTTAATACCGCTTTAATAAGTTACTGAACAAGAAAAAAATAGCTGTGTGCGGCCATGGTTGCTCAGCCTGTTTTTAGCTGTGAATGTAAGGCCAGGCAGGGAATGATCCTGGTTTCTTTATAGGGTTGGCCAATTTGCATGTTCCCATCCTTCTCAGCAGAAAATGGAAACAAAAGAGCCACCATTAGAAAAGAAGGTGTGAACAATGGTAACTGGGTTCCCCCTCTCCTCTCTCCTCTTTCCCCCTCTCCTCTCTCCTCTTTCCCCCTCCCCTCTCTCTCCTCTTTCCCCCTCCCCTCTCTCTCCTCTTTCCCCCTCCCCTCTCTCTCCTCTTTCCCCCTCCCCTCTCTCTCCTCTTTCCCCCTCCCCTCTCTCTCTCCTCTTTCCCCCTCCCCTCTCTCTCTCCTCTTTCCCCCTCCCCTCTCTCTCTCCTCTTTCCCCCTCCCCTCTCTCTCTCCTCTTTTCCCCCTCCCCTCTCTCTCTCCTCTTTTCCCCCTCCCCTCTCTCTCTCTCTCTCTCTCCTCTTTTCCCCCTCCCCTCTCTCTCTCTCTCCTCTTTTCCCCCTCCCCTCTCTCTCTCTCTCTCTCCTCTTTTCCCCCTCCCCTCTCTCTCTCTCTCCTCTTTTCCCCCTCCCCTCTCTCTCTCTCTCCTCTTTTCCCCCTCCCCTCTCTCTCTCTCTCCTCTTTTCCCCCTCCCCTCTCTCTCTCTCTCCTCTTTTCCCCCTCCCCTCTCTCTCTCCCCCCCCTCTTCTCCCCCCCCCCTCTCTCTCTCTCCCCTCTTCCCCCCCCCCCCTCTCTCTCTCTCCTCTTTTCCCCCTCCCCTCTCTCTCTCTCTCCTCTTTTCCCCCTCCCCTCTCTCTCTCTCTCTCTCTCCTCTTTTCCCCCTCCCCTCTCTCTCTCTCTCTCCTCTTTTCCCCCTCCCCTCTCTCTCTCTCTCTCTCTCCTCTTTTCCCCCTCCCCTCTCTCTCTCTCTCTCTCTCCTCTTTTCCCCCTCCCCTCTCTCTCTCTCTCTCCTCTTTTCCCCCTCCCCTCTCTCTCTCTCTCTCTCTCCTCTTTTCCCCCTCCCCTCTCTCTCTCTCTCTCTCTCTCCTCTTTTCCCCCTCCCCTCTCTCTCTCTCTCTCCTCTTTTCCCCCTCCCCTCTCTCTCTCTCTCTCTCTCTCTCTCTCCTCTTTTCCCCCTCCCCTCTCTCTCTCTCTCTCTCTCTCTCTCTCTCTCCTCTTTTCCCCCTCCCCTCTCTCTCTCTCTCTCTCTCTCTCTCTCTCCTCTTTTCCCCCCCCCCTCTCTCTCTCTCTCTCTCTCTCCTCTTTTCCCCCTCCCCTCTCTCTCTCTCTCTCTCTCTCTCCTCTTTTCCCCCTCCCCTCTCTCTCTCTCCTCTTTTCCCCCTCCCCTCTCTCTCTCTCCTCTTTTCCCCCTCCCCTCTCTCTCTCTCCTCTTTTCCCCCTCCCCTCTCTCCCCTCTCCCTCCATGTCTAAATGGATACACAGAGTAGTGGATCGGGTGCCCCCTTAGCAAGCTGCTTGCTGTGGGGTCACTCTACAGGAGGGAGGGGCCAGGAGCTCCAGCCAGGGACCTGAGAAGAGGAAGATCGGAGCTGCTACGTGCAAAACCATTACACAGAGCAGGTAAGTAGAACATGTTTATTTATTTTTTTAAATTTAAAAATAACAGACTTTAGTATCACTTTTTCATTCCTGGTAAAATGGATGGATGAATATGATTGGTCAGCATACACAACTCTTATCTTGTACAGTTATTTTTCCCAAATAAGCTCTTCCATTATTATCTGGTAAAAGTTCAAACAGATGCGTTTATTCCCAGAAAACATTCTCCTCCTAGAAGTATATCTCGGCTAGGAGGAAAAGTATGTACATGAAAGGGAAACTTATCACATTTCTTTACTTTTTATATCGACCAGTCATTGGCCTCTTTTCATCGTCTATTCTAGTGAAAGACAGGTGGGGGGTTTTATTTGATTTTGTTGGTAGGAGAGACCCCTCTATAAAATCTTTGTGGGGGTTGCATTCTTCTGCTCTTTGCCAAAAGCCGCTGAAAGAGTTTGGAGGACACAATTCCACCACCGTCAGGGCAAGCTGTCTATAAAGGGGGGGGGGGGGGGGCGCAGAGCAGGGTGCCAGCGATCAAAATAATGGAAATCAAGCTGGGTTTGCCTGATTGTATTTTTTGACAGCGATGGAGTAAGAAGCTTCTGTCGGTACCCAACTGTCGGTTGCCAACCGCCCCATAGCCCATTTACTGCTACAGGGCGGCTGCGGTGCACAGGATCACACGCGCGTGCGTGTGTATAATTTATACGTAATCCTGCATTTCCGGGTATCAAGTGCGCGCTGCCAGCGGCTCGCTCCCATTGTGATTTTATACAGCGAGACTTGGATCAGCAGGTTCCTGACTACATGTCTGCCGACACTGATCATTCGGTACACAGGCAAAACGGCGATCTATGTAAACAAGGCAGTACAGAAGACAGGGATCCTGTGTTCCTGTAAAGCAGAAACACTGATCCATGTCTTCCAGTAGTAAAAGCACCTCCCCCACTACACTAAAACACTGGCTAGGCACACAGTTAACTCTTTGATCGCCCCTGATGTTAACCCCTTCCCAGCCAGTGTCATTAGTACAGTGACAGTGCATTTTTTACGCACTGATCACTGTATTGGTGTCACTGCTCCCCAAAAAAAGTGTCAGTGCCCGATTTGTTCGCTGCAATGTCGCAGTCCCGCTATAATCACTGCCATAATTGAATTTTTTTTCTCCATAAATATAGATGGATATATCTATATCTTGTAGTTTGTAGACGCTATAACTTTAGTGCAAACCAATCAAAATGTGATGTATTTTGGTAATAAAAAAAAAAAAATGTAGCAGAATACATATTGGCCTAAATTGATAAAGACATTATATCCCCCCCCCCCCAGAGAGAGAGAGAGAGAGAGACGTACAGATATAGAGAGCCTTAACCGGGGCTCAGGGAGGGGAGGTAATCCCCTCCCTGAGCCCCGGTTAACGCTCTCTGTATCTCTATATCTGTATGTCTCTCTCCCCCCCCCCCCCCCCCCCCCCCGCTCCATCTATGGTTGTCACTTCCGTGACATATTCTGATGGCTTCACTGGTGTTTACTGTTGTAAATCTATTGGAACGCATCGTGCATGCGCAGTTTGATTTTGCTGGCCGCATTGGCACTTCCGCAGCATTCTGCGATAGGGAGCAGAATATGATGATACACCGCCTATCGATACCCATCAGTGCTGCCTTATCAGTGAAGGAGAAAACTTGCTTATTTACAACATTTTATAACCTAAACAAACTTAATTTTTTTAAACTTTTTGGTCTTTTTTTGTTTAGCAAAATAAAAACACAGAGGTGATCAAATCCCACAAATAGAGCTTTCTTTTGGTGGTAGCAAAATGATAAAAAATGTTGTTTGGGTACAATGTAGCATGATCGCGCAATTGTCATTTAAAAGCTGATGGCGCTGAAAATTGGCCTGGGCAGGAATTGCCTAGTATTGAAGTGGTTAAGCTTTGAAAACGAAAGAAAGCAGCGGATTGGCTGCAATGCACAGTTGCATCAGTTTTGATAAATTTCCATTTTTTTTGTGTTCCTCTCATGGCAGGTTTTTCTTTTAGTCTATTTTGTATCTTAGTCTGATCTGATTTGTGACATTTTGTTGCTATTGCACTGTTTGTGGCTCCTCAAGCAGATCATGGGAACTTCAGACCTTTGAAATCTGCCCCACACTGATGTTTTTTAGTTTGCACTAGCGGCACAGGTCCTTCCTTTTTGTATGGAGGGGGAGGCACATGTGCTCCATATTCTCTCGGGTCAGGAGAAGGTCATGACAGTTCCTGGTGGTCTGGAGGTACTTTCTGTGCCTGTAGACATCAGACAAGTGGGCAGAAGAAAGCAGATGGATTGGAGCGTCTGGTATCTGAGAGGTCAGGCCGATTACTTCCAGCTGACTTCCCAAGGGGAAAGTGCCTTCTAAGCGGTATGAACACCTTCACATCAAAACATTCATTTGGACACTCGGACTCAAAAAAAAAAAATAATAATAATAATTACAGAGCTGCTGTATGTCCAATAGACATGTGCACTGCTGAGAATTTTTTTTTTTCCAATTCATTTGTTTTAATTTTTTTTATGCCATTCGTTATAGTCGCAATTCGTAAATTTCGAAAATAAGAAAATCTGAATAACAACTAATACTGGCCATACACTATACGAAAAATCGGGTGAAAAACGGTCGTTCAGACAGTTCGTTTTTCGCACAGTTAATCGATAAATTGTCGGGACGTTTTTGAGCCGAAAAAACGAAGGACAAGTTTGGAAATTTTCTGCCGAACGAACGATAAATCGGAAGGTTAATGTGTTTCCCGTCCGAACTTTCTGCACTAGGTATATGTAAAAAAAAAAACTAACCAATTTTTTTTTTATTTATGTCCACTGAACGATTTATCAGTCATTACATGATGGCACTATCGTTTGCGCTCACGACCAAACTTTCTTTTTTCGAAAGTTCGTTCGGACGATTTTTTGTGGAGTGTATGGCCAGCATAACTAATAACTATTTAACCACTTAACCCCCGGACCATATTGCTGCCCAAAGACCAGAGTACTTTTTGCGATTCGGGACTGCGTCGCTTTAACAGACAATTGCGCGGTCGTGCGATGTGGCTCCCAAACAAAATTGGCGTCCTTTTTTCCCCACAAATAGAGCTTTCTTTTGGTGGTATTTGATCACCTCTGCGGTTTTTAGTTTTTGCGCTATAAACAAAAATAGAGCGACAATTTTGAAAAAAATGAATATTTTTTACATTTTGCTATAATAAATATCCCCCAAAAATATATAAAAAAACTTTTTTTCCTCAGTTTAGGCCGATACGTTTTCTTCTACATATTTTTCGTAAAAAAAATCGCAATAAGCGTTTATTGATTGGTTTGCGCAAAAGTTATAGCGTTTACAAAATAGGGGGTATTTTTATGTAATTTTTATTATATTTTTTTTACTAGTAATGGCGGCGATCAGCGATTTTTTTTTTTCGGTACTGCGACATTATGGCGGACACTTCGGACACTTTTGACACATTTTTGGGACCATTGGCATTTTTATAGCGATCAGTGCTATAAAAATGCATTGGATTACTATAAAAATGCCACTGGCAGTGAAGGGGTTAACACTAGGGGGCGGGGAAGGGGTTAAGTATGTTCCCTGGGTGTGTTCTTACTGTGGAGGGGGGTGGCCTCACTAGGGGAAACACTGATCCTCTGTTCATACATTGTATGAACAGAAGATCAGCATTTCCCCTGCTGACAGGACCGGGAGCTGTGTTTACACACACAGCTCCCGGTCCCCGCTCTGTACCAAACGATCGCGTGTGCCCAGCGGCGATCGCGCCCGCCGGGCACACGCACGGGAGTCGGGGGCGAGCGGGGGGCGCGCGCGCGCCCCCTAGTGGCGGCTGGGAGAGAGGACGTCATATTACGTGCTCTCGCCCAGCCGAGCCACCTTGTGGACGTATAACGACGGTGCGCGGTCGGCAAGTGGTTAAATTATAGGTATTGGAATTTCCTTTCAAATTTGTCTGTAAAGGCGGCCATACACGGTTCGAATTTTCTAAAGAATTTTCTTTCGAAAATTGTATCAAAGAATTTTCGTACGAATTTCGCACCGTTGGTGGGCTGCAGCAATATACCATTACATGCAGCATACTTTCGACAGCTACAGTATGCTGGTATTTTTTTTTTTTTTCGCTGTACATACCGTTTTATAGTTCTTTTTCTTTTCATACTCCCGCGGGTAATAGGCGTTCCTATGAAGAGGCGTAGATGATTGACGTGCGGATAAGGTGCGTCACGCGGTCCGAAAATAGCCAAACTGGGACTCTGCGCTATACGGCGCCTGCGCGCAGACTAGGAGCCGTGTAGAGCTGACTGTGCAGGCGCCGTATATAGCTGAGTACCAGTTCGGCTATTTTCGGAAAGCGCGACGCGCCTTATCTGCACGTCAATCATCTACACCGCTTCATAGGAACGCCTATTCCCTGCGGGAGTGAGAAAAGAAAGAACTATAGAACGGTATGTACAGCGAAAAATGAAAAATACCAGCATACTGTAGCTGTCGGAAGTATGCTGCATGTAATGGAATAGAATTGTTATAGGGTGAACCTCCGCTTTAACTGAACCTGATCTTTCCAGCGATGGGGATGAGCCCAGCAGCTCCAGCCGCTGCCTCGGGTCCTCATTGGATAGATTGATAGCAGCAGGAGCCACTGTCAATCGAATCCAGTGAAACGAGAGCCGGGGGCGGGGCTGAGTCCTGCTGTCTGTGTCAATGGATGCAGAAGCAGGACTCGGGAGGGCACCCGCACGAGTGCCACCATGGAAAGCGGCTCTCCGTGGTGGCACTTGAGAAAAGGAGAAGCCAGGAGCGCCGCTAGGGGACCCCAGAAGAGGAGGATTGGGGCTGCTCTGTGCAATACCCTTACACAGAGGAGGCAAATGCAACATGTTTGTTATATATATATATATATAAAAAAAAAAATCCTTTACAACCCCGGATATAAACCCGAATTTTATTATTTTTTTTTTTAATGTCACAATGTACAGTATATGATTTCCTATCATCTGTGCCCAGTCTTGCCACACAGAGTTAATCCAGCTCTGAGCAATCCTCTCTTATTGTTCAGTGAAATAAAACGGACTTGCAGAGAAAAACCTTAGTCCGTTCTTCCCCCTTGCTGTGAGTGAAAGGTTATTTACATATCTCATGCACTAGCCTGGAGACGGGCGTTATTTTTTTTAATTCCAACCCCCCGCTCCTTTTCTGAAGTCATGTGGTTACTTTTCTGGATTTTGATTGGATGTTGGTGATCATAGCAGAATTCAGTGGAAGGAATACGTAGGAAAAAATGCATGTTGACAAGGGGAGTGTAGAGGAGGGCGGGGAGTCTACTGACATCACGACTCCACCCACCGAGCTCCAGACAACAGACCCACCCACAGAATCTGCAGTTTTTCAGTCCTTATAACAGACAGAGGGGGAGACATTTGACAGGTGAGGATACATGCAGGAGGCATCTATATCCGTATAGATCAGCACTATGGCAGGAGTTTAGAAAGGATGAGAGGGGGTTACATCCACTTTAATCTTTCATGTAATGTTGACTTGGGTGGGGGAATGTAGACTTATTATGAACCTTGCTAGTTGCAGCCGTGACAGCAATGAAGTCCTGCAGCACCTCCCCCCCTCATATATTTGTGCCCTGCAGCATTGTTCTGCTGTAAGTGATCCGCTTCACTGGATTCCTCTCTCTGGGATTGATTGCTTGTTTAAAAGAGACGCAGATAAACGAGGAGCTCTATTTCAGTGGAGTCATTCTTTTCTGGCCCCCCCCTGCCTCAGTGGCTCTTTTGAAATTGGCCTCCAATCTTTAGAAGGCTTTAGACCATTGTATGGCCCTGTCTGCCCATCTCGGTCTGGTGTGGTATTACCGTCCTAGCTCGCCACAGACCTCTTGGAAGAACAAAGCTCTCTTATTGCCCTTTCACAATCCATCCCCGGGTGTACACGATCGACTGCTCTACTCCCTGCAATGTTATGATCGTTTTAATCCCACAAATCAGGACCAGTTGTATGTTGTTCTGGGGATTGTAAATTAAAGATGAACTCGGGGCACAGAGATTCACATATGCCTGGAAAGCACGTTCTCTGCTCGCCTCCACAATACCCTTTTATCCCCAGAGCCTTATCTCTTTTCTGTCCTGTATAAAAACCTTCATTCAAGCTTTATTCAGTCTAAATTCCAAAGGACACTATTTGTCCACAGCTGCATAAGCACAGCCTGTGATGTCACCCCCCTCCCCTCCCCCCTCCTCTGTACAGTGTTGTACCTGTTTAAGCCACTTGACCCACTCCTGTAGCTTTACTGCTACCGTATATATACATGCCTGCTGTCATTCGCTACAGCACAAGCCAACCAGCGGGGTCCCGGCCAATGATTTCTCGACGGGACCTGCGGAACAAATGACAGAAGAGAGCCCTGTGTTGGTAAACAACACAGGGCTCTTTACAGGGAGAGCAGGGATGAGGCTGTTTTTTTGTTTTCTCC